>NC_057729.1:10004294-10069430 GCF_004010195.1 Chiloscyllium plagiosum
TGGATGCGGGTCGTTAGCTGTCTTCCTGTTTGTCCTATGTAGTGTTTTGTGCAGTCCTTGCATGGGATTTTGTACACTACATTAGTTTTGCTCATGCTGGGTATCGGGTCCTTCGTTCTGGTGAGTTTTTGTCTGAGTGTGGCTGTTGGTTTGTGTGTTGTTATAAGTTCTAGTGGTCGCAGTAGTCTGGCTGTCATTTCTGAGATGTTCTTGATGTATGGTAGTGTGGCTAGTCCTTTGGGTTGCGGCATGTCCTCGTTCCGTTGTCTAATGTAGTGTACAAAATCCCATGCAAGGACTGCACTAAACACTATATAGGACAAACAGGAAGACAGCTAACGATCCGCATCCATGAACATCAACTAGCCACGAAACGACACGACCAGCTATCCCTAGTAGCCACACACGCAGATGACAAGCAACATGAATTTGACTGGGACAACACTACCATTATAGGGCAAGCGAAACAAAGAACAGCCAGGGAATTCCTAGAAGCTTGGCACTCATCCACAAACTCCATCAACAAACACATAGACCTGGACCCAATATACCGGCCACTACAGTGGACAGCTGAAACTGACAACCGGAAGCAGCAGGGACAGGCCACTCTAAATTCTGGAGGAAACACCACAGAAGCGCTTCACAGGAGGCTCCCAAGCACTGAGGATGTCACCTAGACAGGGGCTGAAACGTTTGCAACAGAAACTTCCAGCTCGGCGAACAGAACCACAGCAACAAAGAATACAATTCCAAAACATTTAGTAGACTGTTATCCAGGATGACTTATGGTTGGTTTAACAAAAATAAATTTATTAATTATCTAATGAGAAACAAATTAGTAAAGAAACAGCATATGGCATGAATTAGAGAAAAATAAGATAATAGAGCATGCTAAGAGTATAAAATTATGCTGTCTTTTTGCTATATTTCAGAGATCATTTATTAGCATAGTCTGGGTCATATCTGATTGAAAACCTAGTCTTTTTGTCTATTGATCTCTCTGTGGCTTGGTAACAGTAAAAGAGTGTGATTTTGCAACCTACAAGTGGTCTGAGAATTTCTAAGTTTACACTATGATTGCGAGAGAGCTATATAAATGCACATTTTTATCTTTCATTTCTTTCCAGCAAAATGTAGACTTTGTTAAGAATGCTTTCAATGGTATGGAGTCAGAAGACACACAACACCAGGTTATTGTCCAAAAGGTTTATTTGAAATCAAAAGCTTTCGGAGCGTAGCCCCTCTGTCAAATAAACCTGTTGGACTATAACCTGGCGTCGTGTGACTTCTGACTTTGTCCACCCCAGTCCAACATTGGCACCTCCACACCATGATTCAATGGGATAAATCAAAGGGAGTTAATAGTAAACTGGGCAAATTTATTAATGGGCAAAATGACAGATAATCTGTGGGAGGTATTCAAAAAAGATATTACGGTGATATCCTTAAAAATCTTAAGGTTTTGCACTGATAACCGATAAAAATTTACCGTACCAACAATGTCAGGCATGAATAACGAAAAAAGTAAGAGAGTAAAGTGAGAGGAATTGAAAATTATGGCAGACAACTGCAAAAACAAACGTTCAAATTGAAAAACGAACTGCTACAAATCCTGCCAAATGAGAAAGATGCTACCAAATGTAATCACATAGATAGTAAAAATAACATTAAGTGTATATAGATTTTCAAAAGATATCAAAATCAGCAGCAAACATTGACAATGGTAATAATGTCAATTGAGATAATGAGTTGGCAAGGCAGATGAATAATTTTTTGCATCAGTTATCCCAAAGAAACTAATATTAACTAGGGAGATACTCACCAAAATTAATTTAAGAAATAACAACCATGATTAAAAGAAATAAAGCAATAAAATAAAAAAATTAAAATAATATAATAAAAGAAATTCATATAACTCTTTTATAATAAATTCTCATTCTTTGTCTTATGAAGAGAGATTGAGGCCGATAATCTCAGTTGTTTAGAAGAATGAGTGAAGATCTAATTGAGGTACTGTATAGAAAAAGCTGAAGAGGATTGACAAAGTGGACATAGAAAGGCTGTTTCATCTTGTGGGGCAATCTAGAATGAGAAATAATTTTAGGATAAGGGATAGCAGATTTGAAACAGAGATGAGGGGAAATCACTTCTTTCAAAAGGTTGTGAATCTGTGGAATACATTACCCCAGAATGTGGCAGATGTTATGACATCAAGTAAATTTCAGGAGGAGATAGAGTTTTAATTATTATTGTTTTGAAAGGTTATGGAGAGTGGGGAGGGCAAGTGTAGTTGAGGCTGGGTTAGATCCTGATAAAGGGCTTTTGCCCGAAATGTCGATTTTCCTGCTCCTTAGATGTTGCCTGACCTGCTGTGGTTTTCCAGCACACATTCTCAACTGAGATCAGTCATTGTAAAATCAAATGGCAGAGCAAGCTTGAGAGGCTGGATTGCTTGCTCTTGCTCTGAGTGTTCGTATGTTCCTAATCACAAGGAGCGAGACAGTTTCATCCCAAGTCTTAATGGAAATGAATGAGAAAATCGCCATTGGCCTAAATATAATCTTCCAATATTTTCTGGATTGGGAACTGTTCCTTTAGATTGAAAAATTGTACATGTACAAGGTCTTTTTCCTGGATTGGGGGAGCCCAGAACTACAGGGCATAGGTTTGGGTTGAGGGGGAAAATTTAAAACTTTTTCACGCAGAGGATGCTACGTGTGTGGAATGAGCTGCCAGAGGAAGTGGTGGAGGCTGGTACAATTACAACATTTAAAAGGCATCTGGACAGGAATATGAATAGGAAGGGTTCAGAGGGATATGGGCTGGGTGCTGGCAAATGGGACTAAATTAAAAATCACACAACAGCAGGTTATAGTCCAACAGGTTTAATTGGAAGCACACTAGCTTTCGGAGCGACGCTCCTTCATCAGGTGATTGTCCAAATCATGGGGACTAAAGTAGATTAGGATATCTGGTCAGCATGGACGATTTGGACCGAAGGGTCTGTTTCTGTGCTGTGCAGCTTTATGACTATGACTATATGACATTCTGGGATATAAGAAAGATGATAGAGGAAACTATTACAGATTAACAGACTAGTTAGATTAACACTTGTTGTTGTAAAAATGCTAGTCTAATCTTAAAGCGAAAGCAACTGAAATGTTGAAAGGATTTGAAGGATCAGAAACTGTCATCATGAATTTGTAACAGGTAGGACATTCCAGAAGATTCAGATCTAATGTTATGCAGAGATGACCAATGTAATAGGTATGGGGAATGGAGGTGGATTTAATTTATTAGCCGTGTAACACTACTGCAGGATATACAACCTGTATTTGCTTTCTTATTTTAAAATAATTTCAAAGGTCCCTGGGAATCTAAATTAACAACTTGATTTTGTCTGGAATCTAATGTAGTGCTCCACTGCCTTTCTGAACAGTGAAATCTGAATGAATCAACACCGAGCCACAACAACATGGTTTTAGGACATATGCCAAAAGCTGCAACCAAACTGGATCAATCAATTTTGATTGCTGCACTACCCTCATGACTGAAGGGCTCTTGCCCGAAACATCGATTCTCCTGCTCCTTGGATGCTGCCTGACCTGTTGTACTTTTCCAGCACCCCACTCTCGGCTATGCAGGGTGTAATGAGTACTGGAAGACGTAAATAGTTGAGTGAAATGGTCACTTGCATGGTAACTGATATCTTTGGCTATGAGGTTTAGCAGAGATCAGCTGTGCTGAGTGGAGGTAGTAGCTGTTTGTCACCATCTGAGGTGGAAACACTGTTCTTCTGATACGAATGATTAATTCCGATCTCTGTATGTAAAGAAACGCAAGGTGCAACTATGAATGGCACTACCAATTGTACAAATCATCAAAATATTTTATGAACAAAGTATATTTTTGAAATAAAAAAAACTGTTCTTCTGAGAGGTCATGGAGATTAAACCTCTGCCTGTGAATATTCCCAGTTCCACTGGGACCTCATCCCCTCATCTATCAACCAGAGATGTTTGCACCTCTCTCCAATGTATCCCTTGATTCCAATGAGGCCGTTGTCATTCTTGCATATTATTCTGGTTTTCCTTTTCTGATGTGTTGTCAAACATGACTGAGGTACCTCCTTTCTGACTTTAACAAAAAATGGGGGAGAAAAGCTATATCCACACAAACAGTCACTGCCAAATATTTACCAAAGCAACCAAAGCTTCAGTAACTGATCTTTTTATCAGATTGCACAATGAAAAGCTGAAATGCTTGCATAATCTGACACTCGGCCTCCTGTCTCCTTTTGTGGTCAGTTTCTTGATCTCAAGAAACCAGTTCTGTTTAAGTTTTATGGTTATTTAAAATAAGTGATTCATTTTGAGGTTGGTGAGGCCTCTTCTGGAATATTGTGTCCAGTTCTGGTCACCCTGTTATAGGAAGGATATTACTAAACTGGAGTGGGTTCAGAAGAGATTTACCAGGATATTGCCGGGAATGGAGAGTTTTAGATATAAAAAAAGGCTGGAGAGGCTGGCGCTTTTTTCACTGAAGCATAGGAGGTTGAAGGATGACCTTATAGAAGTTTATAAAATCTGAGGAATATACATAAGGTAAATGGCAGGTACCTTTTCCTTAGGGTGGGAGATTTCAAGAATGGAGGAGAGGGTATTTTTAAGGTGAGAGGAGAAAGATTTAGAAAGGACAACAGAGGCAATTTCTGTCACACAGAATAATTTGTATGTGCAATGAAATTCCAGAGGAATTGGTGGATGTGGGTACAGTTACAATGTTTAAGAGACACTTAGATAAGTGCATGAATAAGAAATGTTTGGTGGGATATGGACCAAGTGCAAGGTTAGTTTGAATATGGTCAGCATGGACTGATTGCACCAAAGGGTCTATTTCCATGCTGTATGACTCTATGAGTTCTAAAGATATGAATTTGGCAAGCAGGTATCTTGATAGTATCTAAATTCAGAGTCGAAAAGTGTGGCACTGGAAAAGCACAGCAGGTCAGAGAGCATCCAAGGAGCAGGAGAGTCGATGTTGCGGGCATAAGCTCTCATCAGGAATGTGCCCGACAGGTCCGACCCCCCTGCTCCTCAGATGCTGCCTGACCTGCTGTGCTTTTCCAGCGCCACACTTCTGACTCTGTCTCTCCAGCATCTGCAGTCCTCACTTTCTCCTAATATTTAATTGCACCACTGTTAAACACAGAGGTGAGCACAATGGAGTTGGGTTGTATCACACCCTCTGACAATCACAAGTTTTTACCCACCTTTTCATTTCCTGCTCTTAACATGTATATTCATGGGGATTGGCCGGGGAAAGGGCAGAACTGAGTCAATAAGTTGTTCAACAGTGTTAATTACAAGGCACTAAGGCCTTCTTCACCTATACCTGCTTGATATTTCAGGTCGAGTAGTTGAGCTCAAAAATAAGCTTGTTTGCAACAACATAGTGTGGCCAATGATGCAGATATAAAATACAACAATGTTTTCAATCCCTTATGATCAATTGCATCAGGCAGAAGTTTAAATAGATAATAATGGATAGCAGAATTGCAATGATATTTTATGAACAGTAAGAAGTACTCTAGATGACAGATTGGTTACGTTCATTTTCAATTTGAACACAGACATGGGTGGGATTTGAATTTAAGTTCTTGGTAGTGACTTGCTGTGTAAATTTCTGAACATGTTTAAACTGCAACAATATGGTCAGAGATTTGTGGAAACATTTGGATGCATGAGTTATGAATTTGGCTTGGCTAATGACTGCTTACAACATTTCCAGTCAAGCTGATGCTTCACATGTGCTCAAGACCAAAATATGAAGGGAGGGGGTCAAACTTCTTACATGGAGTTATGCCAGACTGGAAGCAGTCTTAAGTAAAGGAGATAATTACTTGAGGAATTCCAGGCTTCAGATATAAAGCCTGTGATGTTCGCTTACTCATGAAATGGAATGGGCAAAACCAAGATACCTTTCTCACAAGTATACTGCAAGAGAATAATAAGGAATACCTGTGTACAGAACAGAAAGTGGCCAGTTGCCAAATGGTTCGTGCTCCTCACAGGAATCCTCACAACTCTCTTCATTTCACCTTGTCAGCAGAACCTTCCATCTGTTTTTCCTTCATGTGCTCACTTTATTTTGCCTTAAATACTTCCATCTCTCATAATAGGTAGGACATACACACGTGAACACTCAGCTCCATGCCAACCAGCCCAATACACAAAAATGGAGAGGACTGCACTTATGCATCTGAAATATGCCATATTTAACCATCTTTCCCTGCAAAATAGTAGCACCTTCCATCACAAAGGCAATTGTGCCGCACAGGACGATTTTCTGGTAATTCTAAGATGAGTCTGCATTTACCAGTAGGTTTATTGGACCCTATTGCTGCTGATAATATGTTCCCATTTGATAATTCTAACATAAACTTACTCATGAAGTCTTTTAATCCTCATGAAAGAATGTAAAAATGTTTCACCAAAATGAGAAAATTCTCACTGTTTATCCTTGATTGTGATAGGAAAAGGGACCTAAGGGTGTGTGCATGGAATGAACTGCCAGAGGAAGTGGCAGAGGCTGGTACAATTACAGCATTTAAAAGGCATCTGGATGTGTACATTAATAGGAAGGGTTTAGAGGGATATGGGCCAAGTGCTGGCATATAGAACTAGATTAATTTAGATTATCTGGTCAGTTTGGACAAGTTATACTGAAGGGTTTGTTTCTGTGCTGTACAACAGTACAACTGTAAGAAACAAAGAATGAGATCACTTCTCAAATAAGATCATGCTCATTTTCAGGTTGAAAGCACAATCAGTCAGATTTGGTCATTGAGTTATTGTTGAGCTCGTGCATTACAAACACAAAGAAAAGTTGCGAGCAGGTTTGAATCACAATGATTAATTGATGGTGTGGAGAAGCCGGTGTTGGACTGGGGTGGACAAAGTTAAAAATCACGCAACACCAGGTTATAAGAGAAAGTGAGGACTGCAGATGCTGGAGATCAGAGTCGAAGAGTGTGATGCTGGAAAAGCACAGCCGGTCAGGCAGCATCTGAGGAGCAAGAGAACCAACGTTTCGAGCATAAGCTCTTCCTGCTCCATGGATGCTGCCTGACCGACTGTGCTTTTCAAGCACTACACTCTTCAAAACCAGGTTATCATCCAACAGGTTTATTTGGAAGCACTAGCTTTCGGAGCAGTGTTCTTTCATCAGGTAGCTATGACAGCTGTGGGCTATAACCTGGGGTTGTGTGATTTATAAATTGATGGCACATTGCAAAAATTTAAAATAGGTCATTGTCATTTTCAGTCATCTTTCTCAAAACCAAACTGTGTTATTCAGACATTTTGGGGAGAAGTTTGGCAGGGGGTTGGAGTTAAAAGTGTCAGAAGCAGTCAACGGAATGTGGCTTTCCCTCAGTCAGGCAAATAATGGCCAAAGATCATACTCAATGTCCAAGTAAGGATGGCAAGTGATCTGTCAAAGCCAGAGGGGCCAGCAGAGGCCTGTCAGCACAGAAGAAGCCTGTCATTGAGAGCGCGGCTTCATCTCAGCAAATGTAAATGAAATTGAAGTATATCACTGTGTTGGTTGCCAGGCCATTTTTGTGCAGGGGAGCCATTCCACAGGGCAGCCTCCATGGCCAAAGATCATACTCAATGTCCAAGTAAGGATGGCAAGTGATCTGTCAAAGCCAGAGGGGCCAGCAGAGGCCTGTCAGCACAGAAGAAGCCTGTCATTGTACACAAGGGATTGAGAGCGCGGCTTCATCTCAGCAAATATAAATGAAATTAAAGTATATCACTGTGTTGGTTGCCAGGCCATTTTTGTGGAGGGGAGCCATTCCACAGGGCAGCCTCCAGTCAAAGCTCTGACCGCGTAGATGAAGAAGATTTCAAAGTGTGTATCGACTACAGACAGTGGCCAAACCCATCCCTTCCCACAGTTCCACCACACCAATATAACCCCCCCCCCACGACTCCCAACCCCACCAACACTAACCTCTCCTCCCTGTCAACCCCTATCACCTTTCCCTGATCAAAGTAGCTCTTCTATCTCTGGGCCTACCCTTGGGAAAATAGCCTGGAAATCGAAAGGAATTAATGCATTATATAGACAGCATCACAAATTTAACAAACTGCATAACTCAATTCTCACCCTCTAGTTAGAACATAGAAAAGTACAGGCCTTTCAGCCACGATGTTGTGCCAAGGGTTAATCCTAATCTAAAATAAAAATAACCTAACCTACACTCCACTCAATTCACTGCTATCCATGTGCATGTCCAGCAGGTGCTTATATGTCCCGAATGACTCTGCTTCCACCACCTCCGTTGGCAACGCATTCCATACATTCACAACTCTCTGCATAAAGAGGTAAAAACAATGACTGCAGATGCTGGAAACCAGATCTGGATCAGTGGTGCTGGAAGAGCACAGCAACTCTCTGCATAAAGAACCTACCTCTGACGACTCCTCTACACCTTCCTCCGAATACCTTAAAACAATGACCCCTTGTGCTGGTCAATTCTGCCCTGAGGAAAAGTCTCTGGCTATCAACTCTATCCACGCCTCTCATTACCTTGTTAAAAATCACACAACACCAGGTTATAGTCCAACAGGTTTAATTGGAAGCACACTAGCTTTCGAAGCAACGCTCTTTCATCAGGTGATTGTGGAGGGCTCGATCGTAACACAGAATTTATAGCAAAAGTTTGCAGTGTGATGTAACTGAAATTATACATTGAAGAGTTGATTGTCTGTTAAGCCTTTCATCTGTTAGAATACAGTGATAGTTTCACTTCTTTCATGTGTAAATCACAAAACCCTTTTTTTTAAAGTTGCATTCTCGGGTTAGCTGTTAACAATGGTGATAGCTAGACAATATGTTGAAGGTGTTAGCCCCCTGTGTTCTCTGTCAATGACCTGATGTTTAGATTGATTCTAATCTAAAAAGTGAAATAACAGAGTTTTACATAAATTCATGCAGCTTTTGCGCTCAGAGTTCTATATGAATCTATGTCGGTTGTGGAAGGATCCTTTGGGGCCCTGGACGGAGGTGAGGGGCGAAGATTTTACACCTCTTTCGGTGGCAAGGGAAGTTCCCAAGAGTGGAGGGTGGGTTTGTGGGGGCGTAGACCTAACGAGTGAATCGCGGAGAAAATAGTCTCTGTGCAATGCTGAAACGGGTGGGGAGGGAAATAAATCTCTGGTGGTAGGGTCTGACTGTATGTGGCGAAAATGGTATATGATGATGGATTGTACCCAGAGATTGTGGAATGGAAAGATAAGGACCAGGGAGTTCTATCCTTATTGTGGTTGGAGCTGTGGGGTTCAAGGGTGGAGGTACAAGAATTGGTCCACTCTCTGCGGCGCCCACCTCTCCCTGAACAACTCCAGGGTGTTGGTGGACACCGCGTGCTCCTTCTCCAAGGACACCCGGGCTCTAACATAACCGCGGAAGAGGGTCAGGCAGTCGGCCCTAATGACCCCCTCCACGGCCTGCTGCCTGGACCTGTTAATGGCCAGTTTGGCCAGGCCCAGGAGCAGACCCACGAGGAGGTCTTCAGACCTGCTCTCCCTACTCCGTACCGGGTGCCCGAAGATCAGGAGCGTGGGACTGAAGTGCAACCAAAAGCAGAGGAGGAGGTCTTTAAGAAAATCAAAAAGGGAGTGCAAACGCCCACACCCAATATATACATGGTCCACGGACTCCATAGTGCCACAGAACAAGCAGTTGGGCTGGGAGTCCGTGAACCACCGCAATCTGCAGTTGCAGGAGACTGCTGCGTGCAGCACCCTCCACCCCAGATCCCCGAGAGAAAGGGGGAGGACTCCCACGTAGAGAGCCCTCCACTGGGAATCCCCACCGCCTGGTGGCAAATGGGCACGCCAAGGTGTGTCCGGACGGTGGATGAGGGAGAAGAGGTGGACGGTGTGCAGCAGCAAACTATACAGAGCCCTCCTTTTTACCCCCTGAAAGGGAACAAAATTAAAATTGCGTAGGCGGTTCAGGTTGTGGGTCACAGGCTCCCACGGGAAGTACGGGACCTTGGGGCCAATGTGAAATTCCGTCCGGGCTGGGGTGAGCGCGGACGGGATCCCACCGCACACCTGAGCGTCCTCCAACTGGTGCACTACGTCAGGTCCGAGCACCGCCGTTTCAAGGCGTCGGATGGCGGTGGCCACGTACTGGACGTCTACCGCTGCCCTGCTCGCTATGTCCTGCGGCAGCATCCAGCCCAGGCACCCAGCACGTCCCCGACCCTAGTCACCCTCACCACCACGGCCCTCCCCTTCGACAGCCACTCGAACCCGCGAGTACGGAGGTGCGGATTCCTGAGCAATGGCTCCCTGACAACAGCCACTACTCCTACTGGAGGGTAGGCACGATGTGATTCGATCATGTTCCAGACAGTAATCAGGTCCTGGTAAAAGATAGGCAGCGTCATGAGGGCGACCTCCAAACCGTCACAGTCGATGAACAGGAACTGCGTGTCGTAATTGAGGTTACGCACCTGGCGGAAAAAATACGTCGCCAGGGCGCACCACCTAGGAGGAGGCTCGACGTAAAGGTATCGCTGCAAGGTCGCGACCTTGGTGCGGAAGCACACCAGCGACTGACTGCCCTCCTCAGTAGGGAGACTCAGAAACTGCGCAGCGACCCAGTGCATCTTCTTGTCCCAGAAGAAGTTGACTAATGTTCTCTGGATGTCAGCTACAAAACCAGGAGGAAGGACCAAAGTGACCAGCTGGTACCACAGCATGGCGGCCACCAGCTGGTTCATGACCAGCTCTCGACTCCTGTAAGATAGCTCAGAGTAGTCCTGTCCAGCGGCCTAGGCGAGCCGAGACTTTGGCCTCCAGCTCATGCCAGTTCGCTGGCCAGGATTCCTCAGCCGGGCTGAGGTAGACCCCAGGTAGAGGAGATGGGTGGTACTCCAGCTGAACCCCCGTAGCTCCTCTGGCAGAGAGTCCACCCGCCACAGACCGACCAGTAGTCCGGAGCATTTGGCCCAGTTGATCCTGGCGGAAGACGCTGCCGAGTACACTGCCTGGCACTCATGCATCCTCCCCAGGTCAGCCAGGTCGGTGAAAGTGAAGAGCACATCGTCGGCGTAGGCCGAGAGGACTACCCCCGTGCCCGCGCCGCGCAGAACCAGCCCCGACAACCTCCTCCGCAAGAGGCACAGGAAAGGCTTCACGCACAGGGAATACAGCTGGCCGGACAGAGGGCAGCTTTGACGTACTCCTCTCCCGAAGCAAAGGGGCGCCGTCAGGGACCCGTTAACTTTAACCAGACGCTCTGCGGCGGCGTACAAAAGTCTGATCCGGGCGACGAACTGTGTCCAGTACCCGAATGCCCACAGAGTCCCGAGCAGATACTCGTGATTGACCCTGTCGAACGCCTTCTTCTGGTTGAGAGACAGGAAGGCGCTTGGCAGACCAGCCCGTCGACAGAAATGGATCAGGTCCCGCACCAGGTGGGATGTTGTCATGTATCCTCCAGCCGGGGACCATGTAGGACTGGTCCGGGTGAATCATGTGGGCCAGCACGGAAGCCAGGCGAGAAGACAACACCCTGGCGAAGATTTTGTAATCCGTGCTGAGGAGGGAGACCGGACGCCAGTTCTTCAAAGAACGAAGGTCCCCCTTCTTTGGCAGCAGGACGATGACCGCCCTGCGCCAAGAAAGGGGCAGCTGTCCAGCATTTAGACACTCCCCCAGGACCCGTGCGTAGTCGCTCCCCAGGACGTCCCAGAACGCCCTGAAGAACTTCACAGTCAGCCCGTCCAGCCCGGGGTTTTGCCCCTCGAGAGCCGGTTGAGGGCGCCGGTCAGCTCCTGTAAGGTGACGGGAGCATCGAGCCTTCCGACGTCCTCCGGGCCGAGGTACGGCAGGTCCTCCCACAGAACTCTGCGAGCATCCTCGCTGGACTGATAGGAGAGAACAGAGCCGTGTAATAGTTTCGGACGTGGGCCCTGATGCCCTCCGGATCCGAGACGAGGGACCCGTCGTCGGCCAGCAGCACGAGGAGCTGCTGACGGGTGCCACGCCTTTTTTCCAGCGAGTAGAAGAAGGGGGAGCCGTGGTCCAGGTCCTGGAGGAGCTGGATCCGCAACCTCACGTACGCGCCCCGAGCCCCAATGAGCTGCAGGTCCCGGAGCGCGGCCTTCTTCTCTTCGTACGCCCCGCGCAGGGCCGGGTCTGTGTCAGGCTGACCGAGGCGTGACTCCAGGTCGAGCATCTCCCTCTCCAACTCCCCGATGCTGGATTTCCGCCTCTTTGTCGACCCCCTTGCATACTCCTGACAGAAGACGCGGACGTGAGCCTTGCCCACGTCCCACCATAGCCTCAGGGAGGGGAAGCTTCTCCGCTTCCTTCTCCGGCTGGCCCAGAAATGACAAAACGAGTCCCGGAACCGCTCGTCCTCCAGCAGCAGGTTGTTAAAGTGCCAGTACGCGGAGCCGAGCCTGGCGCCGAACGGAAGGAGTTCCACCCATACCAGGTGATGGTCCGTGCATGACACCTGCTGCTTGGAAGCCATCGGAAAACAGGAGGCGTACGCCCGCAAAACGTACAGGCAGTCGATTCTGGACGCTCTGACCCCAGGCCTCACGAAGGTGAAGGCGATGGAGTCGGGATGGAGATTCCGCCAGACGTCCACCAGGTCGAAGGACTTGACCAAGTCACCCAACCTCCTCCCCGACGCCCAACGGTGCGGGCACCGGCGTGGTCCCTGTCTTCAAGGACGCAGTTAAAATCTCCCCCGAGGACGACGCACTGGCTCTCGTCGATGGAGGCAAGGACCAAATGCTTTCTTAACAACGCTATTCACTTGGGTGGCAACTTTGAGGGATCTGTGCACCAAGATCCTGCTGTTCCTCCACACTGCCAAGAATCCTGTCTTTAATTCTATTTTCAGCATTCAGGTTCAACCTTCCAAAATGCATCACTTCACAGTTATCCAGTTTGAACTCCATCTGCCATTTCTTAGCCCAGCTCTGCATACTGTCAATGTTGCGCTGCAGCCTGCAATAGCCGTCAATACTACCAACAGCTTTGTATCATCGGCAAACTTAATAACCCACCCCTCAACCTCCTCATCCAAGTCATGTAAAAAAACTACAAAGAGCAGAGGCCCAAGAACAGGACACCACTCACCACTGACCTCCAGGCAGAATACTTTGCATCTACAACTGCTCTCTGCCTTCTGTCAGCCAATCAATTCTGAATCCAGACAGCCATATCTCCCTGTATCCCATACCTCCTGACTTTATGAATGAACCTACTGTGGGGAACCTTATCAAATGCCTTTCTGAAGTCCAGGTACACCACATCCACCACACAACCTTCATCAACCTGCCTCTTAACATTCTCAAATAACTCAATAAGATTTGTGAGGCATGACCTGCCCTCACAAAGCCGTGCTGACTGCCTTTAATCATGCTATGCTTTTCCAAATAGTCATAAATTCTATCCCTCAGAAATCTTTCCAAAATCTTGCTGACCACAGATGTAAGACTGACTGGTCAGTAATTGCCAGTGATTTCCCTATTCCCCTTCTTCAAAAGAGGAACAAAATTTGCCTCCCTCTTATCATCCGGTTCGACTCCCGTGGAGAGTGAGGAAGCAAAGATCTTCACCAGCAGCTTAGCAAACTCCTTTCTCACTTTTTGGAGGAATCTAGGATAAATCTGGTTTGGCCCTGGGGACTTATCAATCTTAATGTTTGCCAAAATTTCCTGCTCATTAACTTCCTCAATCTGAATCGGTTCAAGCCCGTTACCCCGCTTATCAAAGTTCTCATTTACAACAAGGTCCCTTTCCTTCGTGAAAACTGAAGCAAAAACTCATTTAGGGCTTCCCCTGTCTGCTCAGACTCCACGCACAAGTTCCCTACGCTAACCCTGATTGGCCCTACCTTCTCTCTGATCATTCTTTTATTCCTCATTATGAGTAAAATGCCTTTGGGTTCTCCCTAATCCTTCCTGCCAAGCCTTTTTTGTGTCCCCTCCTGGCTCTCCTCAGTCCATTTTTGAGCTCCCTCCTTGCAAGCCTGTAATCCTCTAAAGCAGTGCTAAACCCTCGCTTCCTCTACCATATGTTAGCTGGCTTTTGATGAGAAGCTCCTCTGTTCTCATCATCCAAAGCTCCTTAATCTTACCCCTTCTTACCTGTCCCAGAGGAACAAATTTGTGCATCACTTGCAACAATTGCTCCTTAAACAGTCTCCACATGTCTGTTGTGTCCTTTATGTGTAACAGTAGCTCCCAGTCTGTACTTCCCAAGTCCTGTCTGATAGCTTTGTAATTTCCTTTTCCCTAATTAAATACTTTCCCATGGTAACTGCTCCTTTCCCTCTCCAAGGCTGTGGTAAATGTGAGGTAGTTGTGGTCACTATCACCAAAGTGTTCTCCCACTGCGAGATCTGACACCTGTCCTGGCTCATTGCTGAGCACCAAATCCAAAATGGCCTCTCCCCTTGTCAGCCTGTCCACATACTGAGTAGGAAATCCCTCCTGAACACACTTGACAAAAACAGCTCCATCCAAAACATCTGCGCAAAGGAGGTTCCAGTCGATATTGGGAAAGTTTGAAGTCACCCATAACAACAGCCCTGCCACGTCTGCACTTATCCAAAATCTGCCGGCCTATGAGTTCTTCAATATCCCTATTGCTATTAGGGGGCCTGTAGAAAACCTCCAATACAGTGGCTGCTCCCTTGATGTTCCTAACTTGCACCCATACTGACTCAGTAGACAAACCTTCCACGACAGCCTTCGTTTCTATAGCTGTGATGCACTCTCTGATTAGCAATGCTACGCCCCCTACTCTTTGTCCCCCCCCTCCCTGTTCTTTTTAAACGTTCTAAACCCTGGAACATCCAGCAACCATTCCTGCCCCTGTGAAACCCACAGGCCCCTGTTGTGGCCACAACACCATAGTCCCAGGTACTGATCCATGCTCGAAGTTCATCACTCTTATTTCTGACACTACTAGCATTAAAACAGACTCACTTTAACCAATCTCTTTGTTCCTTCAAATGAAAGACCTTCCGATAGATTCACTATATCCTGTCATTGCCTCATCTACACTTACCTCCGCCTCAGATGTATAGCTCTGGTTCCCACCTCCGCCATTTCCGCCACCTACAAATGGACCCCACCACCAGAGATATATTCCCACCCCACCCCTATCCACTTTCCATTTAAACTGTTCTCTCCACGACAACCTCATCAGGTCCACACCCCCAACAACCCAAACTCCCCTTCTGGCACCTTCCCCTTTCACCGCAGGAATTACAAAACCTGCGCCCACACCTTCCCCCCCCCACCTCCCTCCAAGGCCCCAAAGGAGCCTTCCACATCCATCAAAGTTTCACCTGCACTTCCACACATGTCATTTACTGTATCCGTTGCTCCCGATGTGGTCTCCTCTACATTGTGGAGACAGGACACTACTCATAGCGCACTTCAGAGAACATCTCCAGGCCACCGCACCAACCAACCCCATCACCTAGTGGCTAAACACTTCAACTACCCCTCTCACTCCATCAAGGACATGCAGGTCTTGGGTCTCCTCCATCGCCACTCCATTACCACCCACGCCTGGAGGAAGAAGGCCTCATCTTCCGCCTCGGGACCCTCCAACCTCAGACCATCAATGTGGATTTCACCAGTTTCCTCATTTTCCCTCCCCCCACATTACCCCAGTTCCAACCTTCCAGCTGAACACTGTCCTCATGACCTGTTCCATCTGTACATCTCCCTTCCCAACTATCTGCACCATCTTCCCCTCTGACCTATCACCTTTACCCCCACCTCCATCCACCTATTGCACTCTCAGCTACCTATCTCCCAGCCCCAACCCCCTCTCATTCATCTCTCAACCCCCGAGGCTCCTAGCCTCATTCCTGATGAAGGGCTTTTGCCCGAAACATCCATTTTCCTGCTCCTCGGATGCTGCCTGACCTGCTGTGCTTTTCCAGCACCACACTCTTGACTTCCCACACCCTGTCAAACTAATTTAAACCCTCCTGAACAACTCAAGCAAATCTCCCACCTAGAAGGTTTGCACCCCTCCAGTTCAGGTGTAACCTGTCCTTCGTGTACAGGTCCCACCTTCCCCAGAAGTCATCCCAATGGTCTAGGTATCTGAAGCCCTCCATCCTGCCATGTGTTAAGCTGCACTTGCTGACTGTTCCTCACCTCACTGTCTCATGGCACCGGTAGCAAACCTGAGATCACTTCTCTGCTCGTCCTGCTCTTCAGCTTCCAATCTAACTCTCTGTAATCACTTTTTGGATCCTCACTCCTTTTCCTGGTTATATCATTGGTACCAATATGTACCATGATTTCTGGCTGCTCACTCTCCCCCTTCCGAATCTTGTAAACCCGATCGGCGACATCCCGGACCCTGGCACCAGGGAGGCAACATCTCTTCCGGGAGTCCCGTTCCTGACCACACAATATCCTGTCAATCCGTCTAACTATTGAGTCCCCTACCACTAGCGCTTTTCTATTTTTCCCCTTACCCTTCTGAGCCACAGTGCCAGGCTCATTGCTAGAGACCTGTCAACTATGGCTTTCACCTGGTAGGCCGTCCTCACCAGCAGTATCCAAAACGGTATACTTATTGCTGAAGGGAACAGCCACAGGGGATCCCTGCTCTGTCTGTTGGTTCCCTCTCCTCCCCCTGACTGTCACCAAGCTGTCCTTATCTTGTGCCTGAGGAGTAACCACCTCCCTGTACATCCTCTCAATTTCCCCCTCAGCCTCCTGGATGATCCGCAGTTCATCCAGCTCCAGCTCCAGTTCCCTAACTCGGTATTCGAGGAGCTGGAATTGGGTGCATTTCCCGCAGATGTGGCCAGCGAAGACGTGTCGTATCTCTCACCTGCCACATTCTGCAGGAGGAACATGCAACTGCCTTAACATCCATAACCTGCTACTCTGAAAACCCACAGAGAACTAAACAAGGAAGAGAAAAAGAGAGAAAACTTGAAAAACCTACCAGGTCTACAGACTCTTAGAGTTAGAGAAGGTAGGTGGCTGGGAGGCCCTAACGGTGAAGGGTCTCGGGTTTAGATTGCACTTAGTTGAAATACAATCATTTACCTTCCCAGCAGGCTCCACTTCTTCCGCTCTTTGCTCCCACTGCCTGATCTTGAACAATAAGAAAAAAAAGGAAAAGAGTTATAATAATTATACTATTAGTTTGCCTCTTGAAACTAACCTAAAAACTAGGTATAAGCAAATTAGTTTTGCAACAGGAAATGACGTTACCAACTAGGGAGAATATCATCGCTGTACTGAAGAATGACACCTTGGAGCGCTCAACCAGCAAGGTCATATGGGTAAAGATACATAAACATACTGTCAGGTGGGGCAAAAGTTCCCATCAGATACCGTGGACTAAAACTCTCTGAACTTGGGACATGGGTTTGTGGAATTCACCTTTGAACTCAGAGTCACTGAGCTCAGTGGGTGAGACGGTCTATGCAATATACAAACCTCAGGGCAACTGTCTGGAACAAGGGTTTAGCTTGTAAAGATAAAGGAAGACCCACACAAATGCCTCAGCTAAAAGACAGCCTGCTGGTAGACCACCTCCCTCACCTCCAATCAGGGCACAAAACATTCCTTCCAGGTGAGGCAGAGAAAAAAAGCGAACACACTACTTACAGATACCAAAACTTACCAACATGTGGCAATAGACCTAACCCCACAACTAGAGAACCGAATCACAGCCCTACTCAAAAGTCTTCAGACATCTAGAGAAATAAATAAGACCTATTTCCAAAAAAAATGAAACCAGACGGATCCAACACACCACGCTTCTATGGATTACCCAAAATTCACAAACCAGGAGCCCTCCTCAGACCCATAGTCTCGTTACTTGGAACACCAACTTACAGATTGGTCAGCAAGCTACACAAAAGACTAAAACGCTTAGTAGAAGACTCACGCCACTCCATCCACTCCACCCAAGAATTACTGAAGACCATCAAAGGCACTAAGATAGAAGAGGATGAAATAATGGTCTCCTTTGATGTAATAGCACCGTTTACATCAATCAACATTAACCTGGCCAAGGAAACACTGACTACGTTATTAGAAAACCCAAAGACAAATACACAAAACACCATTAACTTCATCAGCAAGGACAGTAGCGTCAAGCTAGTGAACCTATGCCTTACCATACACTTCACCTTCAACAGCAAAACCTACAGACAAACCAACGGAACACCCATAGGATCTCCAATATCAGGGTTCTTAGCAGAGGCAGTAATGCAGAGACTCGAACAAACAGCTCTGCCAACCATCCAACCCAAACTTTGAATCTGCTACGTGGATGACGCGGAACAAAACAAATTAGAGGAAACCTTCAAGACCAGCAATAATACCCTTACTGGCATAAAATTCACTAAAGAGGAGGAAAACAACAACAAACTGCCATTCCTAGATGTCACAGTAGAGCGAACAGCCAATGGAGAACTTCAAACTAGCGTCTGCAGGAAAACAACACATATGGACCAAATATTGAACCACAGAAGCTCCACAAATAAAGCTATATTAGAACATTATTTCAACGAGCCACCACACACTGCAGCACAGAAGAACTACGCAGAGCAGAGGCAAATCACCTATACAGTGTATTCAAAAAGAATGGGTACCCAATGAACAAAGTCCGCAGATTTCTCAGCAACAAACCCAAACAAGCAGACAAAACACGTCCAGAAACCCTAGCCACTCTCCCCTACATCAAAGACATCTCAGAAATGACTGCCAGCCTACTTAAACCCCTTGACATCATGGTAGCCCACAAACCCACCAACACACTATAACAGCAGCTGATGAACTTGAAAGACACTATACAGACAACAAGCAAAACTAATGTAATTTACAAAATACTGTGCAAGGTCTGTAACAAGACTACATTGGACAAACAAGCAGAAAACTAGCCATCAGGATACATGAATATCAACTAGCCACAAAACGACATGGCCCTCTCTCACTAGTATCCTTACATACGGATGAGGAAGGTCACCACTTCGACTGGGATAACACATCCATCCTAGGACAGCCAAACAGAGACACGCACAAGAATTCCTAGAAGCATGGCATTCCAACCGGAACTCTAATAACAAACACATCTGCCACCCCATGAGTCAAAGAACAGGAAACGACATTGCCACCGGAAATGATGTCACCACAGGAAATGACATCACCAACCCAAAGAAACGCTAACAGATAAATAGAAAGCAGGAATCATCAACAGTGCTTCGCCCGGCGGCCCAGTGAAGATGTTTCCTAGTAGAATGATGAATCGTCTGAAAATGAACCTTCCAGCTGAGCAAGCAAACCTACATCCGTTCACTTGAATTTCCTCCAACATAATTTACTGCATCAGATGCTCCTGGTGTGGTCTTCTCTATATTGGGGAGACTAAACCTTAACTTAGAGAACAGTTCACTGAGTATTGTAGCCAGGCCCACAGGAGCCAACTGGACCTCTCAGTAATCGCCTATTTTAATTCTCCTCCCCACTCTCTTTCTGGCATGACCATCCTTGGCCTCTTCCATTACTACAATGAACCAAACCACAAATTGGAGGAACAATACATCATCCTCAGTCTGGGCAGCCTACAGCCTGGAGGATTCAGCATTAAGTTCACCAATTTCATATAACCTCTCTACCCTTCCCCTGACTCCCTTCTCAGCACCTCCCACTCCCTTCCACTCCTCCTAGCCACCGACCGGATTCATTCCTCCCACTGACAGCCAGGTCATACCCTCTGCCTGTTTTCCCTTATCCTCACCTCACCATCCTGCCCCCCCAACTCCCTTTATCTGCAACTCTCCCTCCACCCACCCCCAGTCCTAAGAAGGATTGTACCTGAAATATCGAATTCTCCACCTCCTGATGCTGCCTGGCTTGCTGTGTCCTTCCAGTCTTCTGCCTGTCTACAAAAGACAATGAACACCAGCCTGCAGAGGAAACAATTGAGACATTCTGGAGCCAACAAAATTACAAAACCATTGAACTTTTAGTCATTTACTTGGATGCAGAGATACTGAACATTCCACAGCATTGTATGACATGCAAACCTGTTTGCTTTGAATGGGAAGGCCTTCACGCCATCAGCAACACCTTAACCTACATCAATCTAAGAGAAACAATGGACATCCAAAACTATTGGAAACCCACTCCCTTTAATTGGAGAATCATTCACACCTCATCTAACACTCAAGAAGCTCATTCAGCCCTGAATTCAGGAACAATAGCTTCGGGATCAAATCCAGATTCGGTGGGAGATAAAGGGAACTGACAGTAAGTATAACTGGGTATCCCTGAGTGAGAGATAAGGAAACTGATAGTCAGTATAACTGAGGAATCCTGATCTCTGGGGGTTGGTTCCAACAAGCGATCTGGCCAGCATCAAGAGAACCAGCCACAGCCAGTCACAGACTCAGGTCCTCTCATCCACGAACCTCCAAGTACTAACGAGAAGTGGCTGGAGAGCCAAGGGACCGACTGGGGGCAGTGCCAGTGACATCCACCACTGTCCAAGCCAACAGAAGCCACTTCAGGGGTGAGCATAAGGTCACCGAGACCTTCTGTCCCAGCTCAGTACGATAGGATAGGAAGGGTGGGCTTTGGGCCCAACGGTACAGGAGACTCCCCAGGGAAGGGAAACAGGATAGGACATCAGGATTCGCATTTACTCTCTCTCTCTCTTTTCCCCTATCACATAGTAATTAACAGCTCTCTCTAATTCAAAACCCATTGTACCCAAGTCGGGGCTGGAAGGGTTAACTGGTAGCTGTCAGACAAGTCTCATTTCACTTGATGGGAAGCATTGCTTTTTTTTTCTGAATAATCATTTTCTTGTCAAGGATTATATCAAATTTGCTTGTTTTAATAAAATCAGAGTTTCCCTTGCCCCTGAAGCATCTATCTCACCACACCACACCTCATTACATAAACCAAGTGTCAGAACCAGGGAACTGTTGTACAATAAACTGATCAGTACTCCCTACATTCCCTTAGTGCCAGGGGCTTGGTTGGGAAGGAATTTGTTAGGTACGACAAGGAGGGTTTCTTGAATCTTTTGTAAATAGTCCAATGTGGGAAGGAGGCATATTCGACCTGATATTGGGGAATGAACCCAACCAGATGATCAAAGTTTCAGTCTGGGAGCATTTCAATAACAGAGACCCTAATTCTGTAAGTTTTAAGTTACTTAGATATTAGAATAAGAGTCATTCTCAGGTGAAAGTCCTAAATTAGGGGAAAGTTAGCTGCCACAATATTAGGCAGGAACTGAGGAGTGTAGATTGTGGGTAGCTATTTGAGGGAAAATCCATATCTGTCATGTGAGAATCTTTTAAAGGTCAGTTGTCTATAGTTCAGGGCCAGCATGTTCCTTTGAAAGTGAAGGATAAGGACATCACGATTCAGGAAATTTGGACGATAAGAAAAATTGTGCTTAACCAAAAATAAAATGAGGCATACATAAGATTGATGAAACTGAAAACAGACAGAGCCCTTGAGGAATATAAAGAAAACAGGAAATAGTTCAAGCAAGGAGTTAGGCAGGGCCAAAAGAAACTGTGAATGACCTTAGAAAACAGGATTAAGGAAAATCCCAAGGCTTTTTTTTATTATAGTCAGGATTACCTTGTTCAGGGTAGGTCACGTCTTACTAAATTGATTGAATTTTTCAAGGGGTTTCAACAATGAGGGTAGAGCAGTGGATGTTGTCTGCATGGATTTTAGAAAAGCTTTTGAAAAGGTCCCTCATGGTAGGCTCATCCAGACGATTAAGGTGCATGGGATCCACGGTGAGTTGGTCATGTGGATTCAAAATTGGCGTTCCCATAGAAGACAGAGGGTAGTGGTGGAAGGGTGTTTTTCTGGCTGGAGGTCCATGACTAGTGGTGTTCTGCAGGGACCTGCACTGGGACATCATATATATATATATATATATATATATATAGATAACATAGATGAAAATGTAGATGGGTGGGTTAGTAAGTTTGCAAATGAGGTAAAGATCAGTGGAGTTGTGGATAGTGCAGAAGGTTGTCAAACAACACAGCAGGATATTGATCAGTTGCAGATATGGGCAGAGAAATGGCAGGTGGAGTTTAATCCATGTAAGTGTGATGTACTGCAGTTTGGGAGGTCAAATGTTTAGGAAAAATCTACAGGTAATAGCAGGACCCTGAACAGCATTGATGTGCAGAAGGATCTTGAGGTTTAAGTCCATATCTCCCTGAAAGTGACCCCATAAGTAGATAGGGTGGTAAAGAAGGCGTATAGCAGGCTTGCCTTTATTGGACGGGCAACTGAGTACAAGTCAGGATGTCTTGTTGCAGCTTTATAAGACTTTGGTTAAGCCATACTTTGAGTATTGTGTTCAATTATGGTCACCACATTACAGGAAGGATGTGGACTCTTTGAAAAGTGGCCTGGGATTAGAGAGTATGAGCGATAAGGAGAGGCTAGAAAAACTCAAGTTGTTTTCTCTTGAGTGGCAGAGGCTGAGGGCAGATTTGATAGCAGTCTATAAAATTATAAAATGCATAGATAGCGTTGACAGTCAGAATCTTTTTCCTGGAGTTGAAATGTGTAAAACGAGGGGGAATCCATTTATGGTGAGAGGGGGAACGTTCAAGGGAGACATGAGGAGCAAGTTTTTTTTTACAAAGAGTTTTAGAAGTCGGTGACACGCTGCCAGGGCTGGTGGTGGAGACAGTTACAATAAGGCCTTTTTAGAGACTTTTAGATCAGCACATGAACATGCAGGGAATGTCAGGATATGGATGAAGGGCAGACAGAAGAGATTAGTTTAATTTAACATCATGTTCAGGACAACATCATGGGCCAAAGGGCCTGTGCAGTATTGTTCAATGTTCTATGTATATAGAAGCAAGAGGGTAGCTAGATCCACTCAAGGACAAAGGAGGAAATTAATGCATGGAGCCAGAGGAAGTGGATGAGGTCCTTAACAAATACTTTGTGTTGGTATTCACAAAGGAGAAGGACATGATGGATGGTGTGTCTGGAGAGGGGTATGTTGATGTTGTCGGCATGCCAATATATAAAAAAAGGTGTTAGGTGTTTGAAAAGCATTAAGGTAGACAAATCCTCAAGACCTGATGAGATCTGTTACAGAATATAGAAGGATGAATTGCTGGGCCTTATACAACATCTTTGAATCCTCTTTAGTCACAGGAGAAGTGCCAGCAGACTAGCGAATAGTCAATGTTGTTCCTTTGTTTAAGAAGAGCAACAGAGATAACCTGGGAAATTACAGGCCTCTGAGCCTTACATCAAGGCTAGGGAAATTATTGGAGAAGATTCTTACAGACTGGATCTATTCACATTTGGAAAATTATGGACTTATTAACAATAAGCAGCATAGCTTTGTGTGGGGTAAGTCGAGACTGACAAACTTGATTGAGTTTTTTAAGGAAGTGCCAATGGTAATTGATGAGGACAGGGCAGTGGATGTTGTTTAAACTTGAGCAAGGCCTTTGATCAGGCCCTCATGACATGCTGAGTTATAGTCTAATAGGTTTATTTGGAAGCTCCAGCTTTTAAGGCACTGCCTCTACATCTTCATTGATGAAACCTGGTGCTTCCAAATAAATCTGTCGGACTATAACCTGGTGTTGTGTGATTTTTATCTTTGTCCAACCCAGTTCAAAACCTGCACTTCCAAATCAGAGCTTTAGATTGGCCACATTGGATAAAGTTCTCATTACCACACTACCAGAAGAGTGTAGAAGCTTTAGAGAGGGTACAAACAAGGTTTACCAGAATGTTGACAGTCTTGTAAGGTATGTGCTATGAGGAGAGATTGAAAAAACTCAACTTGTTTTTATTTGAATATCAGAGGTGAGGGGCAACCTGATAGAGGTTTCCAAAATTATGAGAGGCATGGATAGAATGGATAATTTCTCAGGGAAAGTATGTCAATACTTAGGTTTAAAATGAAAAGGGGCAAAGTTTAAAGGAGATGTGAGAAGCAAATGTTTTGCACAGTGGTTGGAATGTGCCTGGATTGCACTGTCAGTGGAGGGGGTGGGCATGGATTCAATAGCAACATTTAAGAGACATCTTAACAGGTGCATGTATAGGCAGACAATAGAAGGATATGACCCACGTAGAGGCAAAAGCTATTTAATCTGGGAAAGTACCATGTGTCATCATAGGCTTCGTGTGCCAAAGGGCATGTCCCTGTGCTGTACTGTTCTTTATTCTTTGAGCTGACACTAAAACTAAGCAAAACTGCAGTTTCCATCGATAGCTGACAGACATCCCAATTTACATCCAAAAACTGGATATTTCATAGCAGAGTGCATGCCCATATACTCTGTATGGTTATACTTATATTTGAGACTTTTTCCATAAATCATTCATTGTTCCCATACAGTCCATAATCTCTGCAATTTGACAAGATTACCTTTGCTTTCCCTTTTAATAATCCAATACTAAACATCAGTAGAGGATGCTAACATTTAAGCAGCAGTTTGGCTTGACAAGGAACTGAAGACTTTGAATATGCTCTCATGTGTTCCGATCTATCGCACCATTTAACATTGTTCAGTCAGCGATAAATCACAGCCTTCAAAATATAATCAGACAAGCGTAGGCACTGACTCATGCAGAGACTCATTGAAATGTACGTTTTGTCTTGTGCTCATATGATAGAAGGTATTGTCCTAATCCCTCTGGGAGATTGTGCCAATGCTGCCTGAGGGTCTGAAGGCAAGTCTCAAGTAGAATTCTATTATTATTTATAGACACACCTGTGCCTCCTAATCCCAATCCAACCTGTGATAAATGGCAGGAATGTGAATGTGTATTTGTGAGGGGAAATAGAAACAGCTGGATGGGAGGTTGCAGAATGACTCATGAGAAATTTCTCCCTTTCCTTGTTAGCAATTCTTATGAGTGGAATTGTAGTGGCAAAAGTGGCAGACTGTATTTCTTTTTTCCAATGTTATGTGTTCCCAGTATTTTTGCTTTACATTTGCTTAGATAGCTATTGATTGTGTGTGTGTGTGTGGTGGGGCACGGGGATGGACACAATTCTCAACTTCCAATGGCAATGAGCAGTGTCACCTCTTCAGGAAGTGATCAGTAGGGCTGAGGAGAGGGGCAAGAGACAGGAAAGATATGGCATAGGGTTCACTGCCAAAGATGCTGCCAGATGGAGGTCGGTGAGCACCCTGTTGTAGTGATTGGAATGAGGTGGATCTCATTGACTATGAGGTCCTTGTTTGGGGTTTTTAACCTGGGCAAATCAGGAATCCCTGGCTGACCAATGTAAGTAGGGGATTCTCCCAGCCCAACTGCTTGTTCTGTGATGCTGTGGAGACCGTGGACAATGTGGGCATTTGCACTCTCTTTTTGATTTCCTTAAAGACCTTCTCCTCTGTTTTTGATTGCACTTCAGTCCCACACGCCTGATCTTTGGGCACCCCGTGCGGAGGAGGGAGAGTAGGTCAGAGGACATCCTTATGGGTCTGCTCCTGGGCCTGGCCAAACTGGCCATAAATAGGTCCAGGCAGCGGGCCATGGAGGGGGTCGTTAGGGCCGACTGCCTGCCCCTCTTCTGCGGTTACGTTAGAGCCCGGGTGTCCCCCAACTCCTCGAGCTGTTCAGGGAGAGGTAGGTGCCGCAGGGAGTGGAGTGTATTATTCCCCCCTGCAACTCTGTTTTGATTTAACCCCTTCCCTCCCCTTCACTGATTGATCGTGCAGCATTGCCCTCTGAGAAGGACACTGCTTGCCACTGGCCACCTTGGTGTTTCCTTTCTTCCTGATGGTGGAAATTGAATAAAGATTTGTACACCTGTTTTCTTTCATTGTGTCTCACACCTGCACACACACAACATGGGTGCTGGGGAAAGAATAAGCAAAGAAAAACAAATAAAATGTAAAGCAGGGGATTTAGAATCTCCTCATTTCAGGAAGTGACTCCAAGCTGGCTGGCCACAGCCAGTCTACTGTGCACATGTAAATAACGGGTGATGGGATATTAGCCTTTGTGCAATTATTTTACTAGGGTTGCTGGGGGGTTGGGGGGGCAGTTGGATACTGCAGCCCTACAGGCAGACAGTCACAGGGTTAGGGTATAGAGTTTTTCCAATATGGAAAAAGGTCCTTCAGCACATCGTGTCTGCACTAATTGTCAAACAGCATCAAATCAGATGCTGCCTGACCTGCTGTGCTTTTGCAGCACCACTCTAATCTAGACTCTGATTTCCAGCATCTATAGTCCTCACTTTTACCTGCCTGACTAATTGTCAAATACCAATCCAATCAAATCCACCGTTACCTCCCTGCTCTTGAATTCAATGCCTTTACTAATAAAGGAAAGTATCCGATATGCCTTCTTAATCACCTTGTCTGCTTACTCATCTGCCGTCAAGGATCCATGGGCATGTACACCAAGGTTCCCCATTGTGACCTTTTCACAGAGAACCCCATACCTTGCAGTACAGCCCTGGAAATAGCTGCAACCGCTGTTTCTCACATGGTACTGATGCCTCATTGACAAGAGCTGTGTCGTTTGTTGGATCCCAAGGGCTCTTAGCCTCCAGGCCAGTCTCCATGCAGTACCTTGTCAAAAGACTTACTAAAGTCAAAGTAGAGTACATTAACTGCACTACCCTCATCCACACATGTAGATAATTAATAATATTTAATTATTAACAATAAAATAATTATGATTATGCTCCTACACTTCTGCATGATATATCCTTACTTCCCCATAAGTAAAGTTGGCCACATAAGGGCCTCATAGGGTATTATAACAATGATAATAAATAGCACATTCCAATACAAATATGAATAACATCATTATTACAGTAACACTTATCTCCTTGCCAACCAAAACAGCACTAATGGAATATATAGTAAGATCTGCCCCAATAGAAAACTACAGCAAGGCCTCTTCAGTATTTTTAAACTAGTTATATTGCCATTTGTAGGAACACCATTTCTGAAAGATGTTGGAGGGAGAACAATCGATGAATCTATTGGTTTTGGCAACCGCTAGTAATACTTAGCATGCATTTCATTAAATAATGCCTTAGCAACATCTATAATGATACACACTCGGTGGGCTGCTTTCAAAAGTTGTCATTTTATTTAGATTATAGACTGTATGTCTTTACAAGCAGTGAGATTAGCCAGTACTCATTGGTCACATTATTGAGCTAGTCACAGTTTTAATATTAGAGAGATTGTACCAATAACAGGGAGGTACAGAAGAGGCTTCTTCATGTGTGCATGGTCAATGTGATCTCCTGGACTGGTTTTGTTCATCATTGGGAGTCAAACAGGAACTTTACAGATGGTGAAGAGGATGTAGGTGGGTGCACATGAAAAGTGCTGAGTCATGTACCTCAAGGTATCAAGTCTGAGGCACGTTTGAGAGTTCAAGTGGTCTTTTCAGATGTATGTGTGTTTGGATTTGGATAGGATCTTTGAAGATTGGTAAGGAATTAAAGAATTCCTAGAGATAAATGTGAATGCATCGCACAAAAATATGTAAAGAAGTTTGACAAGAGTTCCCCAGAAGAGCTTTGGAGACACTGGTGTTGGACTGGGGTGTACAAAGTTAAAAATCACACAACACCAGGTTATAGTCCAACAGGTTTATTTGGAAGCACTAGCTTTCGGAGTGCTGTTCCTTCATCAGGTGATTGTGGAGAATGAGATTGTAAGACACAGGATTTATAGCAAAAGTTTCCCATGTGATATAACTGAAATTATGTATTGAAAAAGACCCAGATTGTTTGTTAAATCTGTTAGAATGACCATGTTGGTTTCAGTTCTTTCATATGTAAATCACAAAACTTTTTTTGCAATTTATACGTAAAAGAACTGATACCAACGTGATCATTCTAAAAGATGAGAGATTTAACAAACAATCTGGGTCTTTTCCAATATATAACTTCAGTTACCTCACACTGGAATCTTTTGCTATAACTTCTGTGTCTTACAATCTTATTCTCCACAACCACCTGATGAAGGAACAGTGCTCCAAAAGCTGGTGCTTCCAAATAAACCTATTGGACTATAACCTGGTGTTGTGTGATTTTTAACTTTGTACTCCCCAGAAAAGAGCACAGATATCATATCTCTGCTAGTTCTTCGAAGAACTATTCAATTAGTTCCGCTCCCCGCCCCATCTCTTTCAAAGTTAAAAATCACACAACACCAGGTTATAGTCTAACAGGTTTATTTGGAAGCACTAGCTCTTGGAGCGCAGTTCCTTCATCAGGTGGTTGTGGGTTAAGGATTCTATACATCCTTCTTCGTTTACCCTGCAATCTTCAGGGGGATATCTATAGACAAGCCACAGGTGTCTGTTCTTGCATCTCCCTCAAAATTGTAAAAGGTTGTACAGTCATTTAGAATGCCTGCTCTTTTCTTCAATTTTAAAATGGCAACATTATACAATAGACTATTCTCTCCAAATCCAATTAACCATGATTACAATTTACATGAAAAGTAGCTCACTACAAAGTTCCTTGTGTTGTCATTGTCATCACTGTTTTATTTGACAAGTGTTCCCTACCAGAGTTTGTTCTTAGTCAGCACTGGAGGATTGTGGGCGGCACAGTGGTTAACACTGCTGCCTCACAGCGCCAGAGACCCGGGTTCAATTCCCGCCTCATGCGACTGACTGTGTGGAGTTTGCACGTTCTCCCTGCGTCTGCGTGGGTTTCCTCCGGGTGCTCCGGTTTCCTCCCACAGTCCAAAGATGTGCAGGTCAGGTGAATTGGCCATGCTAAATTGCCCGTAGTGTTAGGTAAGGGGTACATGGAGGGGTATGGGTGGGTTGCGCTTCGGCGGGGCGGTGTGGACTTGTTGGGCCGAAGGGCCTGTTTCCACACTGTAAGTAATCTAATCTAATTGAAAGGACAATGATCTTAACATGAGTGTTATAAAACTGCCATAGAAACTTCATACCAATGTTTCACCAGGGATAACTCATAAGATCTCAGTGAATATGTGCCCCCATATCTCTTTTCCAATGACTATTTGAGTGCATATGTAATTAATTCATATAAGATCCCAGTGAATATGTTCCTCCATATCTCTTTACCAATGACTATTTGAGTGTATATGTAATTAATTCATATGCTGGGGTTTTAATTCCTAAAGCAGTGGATTTTACAGATTATTACTGTAATAGGTGTGGTTTGACCAATGTAGCAAGATCAGATCCAGATAAGAAATATTGTCTTGACATCACCAGAGTAATAACAAATGTTTTTTCTGGAAGTTTCATTGTTAAAGCAATCATTGCATCTGAACAACGTTTTCAGACTGTGACCCAAAACACCATATTTCTCGCTATGTGTTGCTAAGCGTTTTGTAATGAAAGTCAAAATGATTTCACACTGCTTGAACCTCAAACAGATGTAAAGGTAGGACAAAAATATGCAACCACAATAATGAACATTTAAAACGTGTTCAGAAAATTTTAGAAACTTTCCGACTGTATTTTACAAGAGCATTATCAGATGAACCTTGCATGAGATATGGATTGCATGGGACATTGCAGTGTGAACATTCTTGGCAAAAATCAGTAAGTGAGGGGAGGGTAGGTTTGTGCTCCCATGATCATAATGCCTACCTTACAATAAATTTAACACCAGGAGCAATAATAATTGCTTTCTGACAAGTTTTTGACCCAGATTTCAGGAAAAGGTCATGTCTTTGGAAGTTGCCAGCCAATCATAACCAGCAAGTCTGTAGTAGCAATAGTGCCAGCCAAAAATGGTGGCCACTGCTAGGACTACACACAATCTCACCATATTGAGGAGCCAGATAGGGGATGAGAGGGCCTCATTGAGGTTGGTGCAGGGTTGAGGAGGGTAAGATGGGTGTGGGTGTTGGGGAGATATCTTCAAGTGGCCAGAGGGAAGGCTAAAGGGGGAGTAGCCTTGACGAGGGAATGCCTCCAATGGGACCAGAGAACTTACAAAGGATGTTCCTCCTGAAATTCCTTGCCCAAATCAAGCCTACACACCTAAGCATGATATTGCAACACCTCCCTAAGATAAGATCCGGCATTTAAACACTTCATTGGGCAGGCAATGTGATGCCTTGCCTTTCCATAAACTATCACATGGGTCATCAGTGGGTGGGTGGGTGGGTAGATGCTAAGAAGGTCACCCTCTGAATTATATATGCTCCACTCTCTTTAACCTGCTAGGGAGCATGATGCAAATTTCTGGACCAGGAATGGTAAATCACAAAAATGTACTGCTTAAATTCTGTTCCATGATGTGGAGGTGCCGGTGTTGGACTGGGGTGGACAAAGTTGCAAATTACACAACACCAGGTTATAGTCCAACAGATTTATTTGGAATTACAAGCTTTTGGGGTGCTGCTCTTTTGTCAGGTAGCTGTCAAACGCCTCATTGCCCACAATAACAGAACAATTATATACCTAGCTCAGCTATAAAACAGAGATGAGATCAATATTGTTTTTGATTTGATGAGCAGTGAACCATATAACTGTAAGGGAAGGAGATGTTGTACACAGTACAGCCTGACTCAGTCAGTGGAAGAATATGTTTCAGATTAATTGAAAGTTCTTATACAAGACAGTGAAATAAGGCTCATGATAGGGGCCAGACTCACTCAGCACTTAATTGTGAGATCAATAATCAGGTCCAGCACAGCCTGCCACCTGATTATGCCAGGCCTCAGGGCTCTAGTTAAAAGTATACAGTGGTAGTGCCCCTATCTGTGAGCCAGGAGACCTGGATTCACATCCTACCTGCTTTGGAGGTGAGTGTTAACATGTCTGAACAGATTGATTAGAAGCTATTGAACATCAGCTTCTTAGTATGTTATAAACTGGCTCATCATGCCAGGCTCAGGGTCATTTAGCTGAAATGAATGGGAATGCAGAGGTACAACAGCAGCCACACATCAGGAAGGCTGTAAGGTGGGACCTCATACCACCAATTCCTGGAGCCAGAAAGCAATCCTGGTAGTATTAGAATAAGAGCTTCTTTGCAATGCACTGGCCAGCATCAATATACAGAATAATTGTTCATTCCTCAGCCTGAGCATTAATATCATGTCGTGCACTGGTTTCAAAGTCCAACTTTAATTTCCCATCATACTGAAAAGGTGTAAAATTTAAAGAATAAAGTTTAAAAAATCACACAACACCAGGTTATAGTCTAACTGGTTTATTTGGAAATTTATGTGCAACATAGCCTCAAAATAAGGGGGACCAGATTTAGGACTGAATTGAGGAGGAGCGTCTTCACCCAAAGGGTTGTGAATCTGTAGAATTCCCTGCCCAGTGAAGAGTTGAGGCTTCCTCATTAAATGTTTTTTAAGGCAAATATAGATAGATTTTTGAACAGTATAGGAATTAAGGGTTATGGTGAGTGGGCAGTTAAGAATTTAGTTTAGAATCCCTACAGTGCAGAAACAGGCCACATGGCCCAACAAGTCCACACCAAAGTGTAACCCATCCAGACTCTACATTTACCCCTGACTAATGCACCTAACTTACACATCCCTGAACACTATGAGAACGTATATAGGGTATAAGCAGATAGGGAAAGAGTTCAGTTTTGAATTTTGTAAAACAAGAAGCTCAGCATGACTCAGATCAGATAAGAACTTGCAGTTAACAATGGGGTGCAGGAGGCAAGGGTAATGGGTTAACAAGGTAGAAAAGCATTCATTATATAAATCCACTTAACAATATTGGAAGCATTCAGTATGTAAGGTCAGTTTAACAAGATGAGGAGTATTCATTATGCGAAACCAGTTAAAGTCAAGAACATTCATTGGGTAACAGCAGATGGCTTAATCTTTACTATCGACACTTGCTGATGGTAATGGTCAACCAATCAATATGTATGTTGCCTTAACTGGATGCACCTCCCTGTAAAATGACTATATAGTTCATTTAGAAACTGCTGTTCCAGAGAAGAGCGTGAACTCATGTCCCTATGCACATGGGCAATCATGCTCTCTCCCTCCAGGGCCTGGAGTAAAGATGAAGGAGGTAAAATTATACTGTGTCTCTGAGCATTTTGCTTCAAATGGGAGGGGCAGGGGGTGCAGTTGGTGGAGAGGAGCAGGGTAACAGGACAATAATGGGCAACTGACTGTGTGGAGTTTGCACATTCTCCCCGTGTCTGCGTGGGTTTCCTCCGGGTGCTCCAGTTTCCTCCCACAGTCCAAAGATGTGCAGGTCAGGTGAATTGGCCATGCTAAATTGCCCATAGTGTTAGGTAAGGGGTAAATGTAGGGATATGGGTGGTTTGTGCTTCAAGGGGCGGTGTGGGCTTGTTGGGCCGAAGGGCCTGTTTCCACACTGTAAAGTAATCTAATTTAGTATGGCCAATTCATGTAACGTGCACATAGAGTCATAGAGATGTACGCATGGAAACAGACCCTTCGGACCAACCCGTCCATGCCGACCAGATATCCCAACCCAATCTAGTCCCACCTGCCAGCACCCGGCCCATATCCCTCCAAACCCTTCCTATTCATATACCCATCCAAATGCCTCTTTGGACTGTGGGAGGAAAATGGAGCACCCAGAGGAAAACCACGCAGACACGGGGAGAATGTGCAAACTCCACTTAAACTGTTGCTCGAGGCTAGAATTGAACCCCGGTCCCTTGTACTGTGAGGCAGCTAACCACCAAGCCGCCCCTTAAATATGGCACTGTAATTTGCAAGGAAAGGGTTGTGCAAACTGAAGCCTGGAAGGTTGTGTAATTGCTCACGACATAAACTGAGGTGGGACTTGAACGTGATTCTTCTTGGCTCAGAGGTAGTGACAGTCACGCTGTGCCACTGGATCATTTGCAGTAAGTGGTAAGTGGAGCTGAGTCTGTGAAAAGATCAGACATAATCTTACTGAATGGCGAGCAGGCTCAAGGGGCCAGATGTCCTATTCCTCTCCTATTTCTTATGTTTCTAAAATCCCACATAGCATCTAATAAAATTTAATTTTTTTTCTTTAAAATCTGGAATTCAACAGCTTTCCTTATGGCGGCTGTGCAACCATTGTTATAAGTCCCATCTGCTCACGAATGTACCTTCGGGAAGGAAATCTGCCATCCTTGCCTGGTCTGGCCTACATGTGACTCCAGACCCACAGCAATGTGGTTGACCCTGAACTGCCCTCCGGGCAATTAGGGATGAGCAGTCGATGCTGACCTAGCCAGTGTCACCTACATTCCAATATTTTTCTTGAAAAATGTGCTCCTCTTCCTGAGTTGTGGGTGTCTCAATCAGGTACTGAGTTCTTCACAATGAGTATCCTATCATACCTCCAATCCAGGACCTGACAGGCAACTCCACAATTTTTTATAGGCATGTTGATAGGATGTAGGCATTGTTGGCTAGACCAACATTTACTGACCATCCCTAATTGCCCTTGTGATGAGCAGGCTTCCTGAACTACTGTAGTCCTTTTGGTGCAAGTACATTGATAATGCCATGATGAAGAGAATTTCAAGATTTTAACTCAGTGACATAAAAAGAATGACAAGTGCCTTGGAAGGAAACTTACAGATGTTCCCATGTGTTTTCTGCCCTTGTCCTAGATGGATTTGATTGGCAGTTTGGCAGGTACTGTCTCAGGACAAGAAAGCAAGGACTGCAGATGCTGGAGATCAGAGTCGAAAAGTGTGCTGCTGGAAAAGCACAGCAGGTCAGGCAGCATCGAAGGAGCAGGAGAGTCGACGTTTCGGGCAATCCTGATGAAGGGCTTATGCCCAAAACGTCGACTCTCCTGCTCCTCGGATGTTGCCTGGCCTGCTATGCTTTTCCAATGCCTCACTGTCTCAGGTGGCTTTCTGTGGGGTATTTTGTAGATGGTACACACTGCTGCTACTGAGCGTTGTTAATGGATAAAGTGAATTTTTGTATACATTGTGCCTAACAAATAGGCTTTATCTCCTGTGTGACATTGAGCTTCTTGTGTATTGAAATTATACTCAACCAGGCAAATGATGAGCCTGTAATCATACACCTCACTTGTGCCATGTAGTTGGCGGACTAAGTTTGGGGAGCTTCAGGACTCCTAGTCTCTGACCTGCTCTTATCATAGAGTCACACAGCGTAGAAAAGGCCCTTTGGCATATCTGAGCTGCATTAGAAATACTACAGGTGACTACGATCTGGAATGCTGGAATTTGGAAATTCTCTAGAGACAATTATTCTACAATAAATATTGGATTAAACTATGATGGAAATGTGTTGCTGGAAAAGCGCAGCAGGTCAGGCAGCATCTAGGGAACAGGAGAATCGACTTTTCGGGCATTAGCCCTTCTTCAGGAATGAGGTCCTCATTCCTGAAGAAGGGCTAATGCCCGAAACGTCGATTCTCCTGTTCCCTAGATGCTGCCTGACCTGCTGCGCTTTTCCAGCAACACATTTCCATCTCTGATCTCCAGCATCTGCAGACCTCACTTTCTCCTCATTGGATTAAACTATGAAATGCTGGAAATCCATTCATCAAAGGTCCTTCTCTCCCCTTTCTGCTCTGTCCTTATTACCAATCTATTTTATATCATTTGAAGAGCTTCTATCCCAAATTCCATTTTTTTTACTGAATTTCCAGAATACAGTGTTAGTACAACATTCATTACTACAAAGCTGCCCTTCATGCAACACAAAAATGACTATTTGAGATTATTAGGGGCAAAGTTGTGAAAGTGAAAATTCACAATTTTCCAGATATTAACAAATAGGCATAACTCTTCAAACATAATTGCATGCGAATGCATTTTTGTTTAAGAAAGTTGAAAAAGCATTAAAAAGCCAAAACCTAAAGATAAGCAATTTGGTGTCAAAGTGAGCTGCACACATACTGTGATGTCATAGATGTAAGAAATCAGGAGCATCATGAAAAATACAGCTATATTCTGAACCGACTAAAATCTATATTCACACCAGAAAGCTGCAAAGTGCCTGACATACTTATGTTGACACTTGCTTTGTTTGGAGCAGTAAAAGAAGCCAAACATGGGAATGTTCAACTGACATTGGCAAATAGAATTGGTGAGCCACGAAGAGTGAGAGGAAACACTTGTGAAATGAACGATGGTACCAGGTGCAATCCATAATTTGTCCCCCATCCTGCCCTGGCCCATAATTCTACCACAAGTCACATCATTAATGGGTTTTCTAGTCACTTCTGCATTGTCTTATGTGTGAATTTGTTTTGTGTGGGTGCTGAATTTCTTACATTAAAACACTTCAGAAGTATTGGATTGTTTGGAAAATGTTGTGGGACATCCTGAGTTTGTGAAATGTACTTTACAAATCATAGTTCTTCCTTTTTGCTGGACTGACAGAAGTAAAACTGTAAATTTCTCCAGGAATTTAGGAGTTGACATTATAGAATCACAGAATTGTAAGGGTGCTGAAAGTGACCATTCAGCCCTGTCAGGTCAGCAGTAGTTTTCTGAATGAGCATTATGATTTCAATGCCATCCTGCTGCCTTTACCCTCTAACCCTCAAAATTGTTTCTCTTAAAGAATCACAATTGTGTAATCTAGGCAGAACTGGCCAAATCCATCCTCTTCAGTAATAATGTGATTCGATCATAACAAGAAACACACCTTCACATGCTTTAAGGCTATTCAATCCACAACTCGGTGGATGCTGCTCCTTCAGTTGATCCCCTCAGTATGTTATTTCATTGTAACTATCATGTGGGATAGTAGGTTAATATATGTACATGTAACATGACTACAATTTAACTGCCTCAAGAGCCCATAAATCCTTGACCAAATGCATAAACTATTTGGGAAACCAGAGCCACCTTGACAAGTATTGTGCGTGCACTGGAAATGGTACCAGTTGCTAACATATCCTTATCTCTCTAAACTTATGGGAGATTATCAACCAGTAATTAAGGAATGAGCAACAAATGCTGGCCTAGTGGGAGATGCTCATATCCCCTAAACAAATTGTTATTAAACAAACACATGGTGGCAATGTGCTCCTCACGGGTTATATTGGCTAGAAAATAATGGGACATCTCCAATTGTCCATGCATTGCTGTAAATGAATGGAAAACCAAAACAGCCCTATAATTTCCTAACAGTCCCCATGAACATTGCTTACTTTGGTAGGACCTGACCAGGTAAAAAGTTCTTATTGCAGTTGACATCCTTCGAACAATAATTGAAGAAAATATTTTGCTTGTTCTTGGATGTTACTTCCCTATTTATTCTAGGCTTGGTCAGTCAAGTAATTTCTGAAATGCTGTCTGCCTACCAGACAATTAAAGTATAATTTTCTTTCAATGTTCCTTGAGGCATTTTTAAGCAACAACCTTCAAGCGATGGTTACTAATGATACAGCAATGAAGCAAAATATGATGAAGATGCCAGGAATTCAAACAGTGGGTGACATTTTGAGAGGAAACATTCCTACATCACAGTATTCATGAACCACAAATCTATTCGGGGAGCTAGCTTGTGAAATTACTTTAACAACTGATATTGACCAAATTTGCTTCTGAAGGGACATTTTCCCATTCTTGGATTGGTTGGTCATTGGTAGAAAGTTGGCAAAATACAGTGGGAATTAAAAATTCAGAATCACAACATTGTGAAAAAACATTCCTGATTTTTCCCTTTTAACTTTACACAATGATTTTAGCATGTCGCTATTGAGTGGTGACTACTTTATCTCGGTACATTTGTATCCCACCTCAGATTTGGCCACCTTAAATGTATACTTATCACTTCTCCTTCCCCAAGAAACTTGATATTGCAAATTCCCGACATGGAAGTCAGAGCAGGTATCTGGTGGCTGGAGCTTGTGGCTTGTTTGCCCTGGCCAAAATCCAATTTTGTCTTCACCACAACATCTCTGCATACTCCATGGCCATCATTTCTCTCCACCCTTTGCCCACACAAGTCAGTATGTGCAAACCACCAACCTCACCACATCATCATGCCTGCTCGCACTCCGACACGCTCACCACTGCAGCATTTCAACACTTGATTTTGGAGCTCATGGATGCCTACAAATTGCATACTCCTTGCAGGTTGTTTTGCTTGCCAGGAAGCAGATGCATCTCACATATCTCCACAGGATACAGCCAATGACTGTTAGCTGAGAATTTTGTACTTATTTGCAGTCTGTCAGCAATGGCTTGCATTGCTTGCATTGATGCAGAGAGAAAGACAGGCACCTTGTCACAATGAGAAGCACTGAACAGTCAAAGGGCTGGAGGTGTTGCTCTGCAGCACTATGCTACTTCGATATAACACCTGCAGCATGTGCTAGTAGTTTACCTGGTAAACACACTGTATGCCCTCTCTTAGCAAATGGCCATGTATCAAGGGGAACAGTCCTTAGTGGGGTAAAGGGAAACTACAGACAAACAAAGGACCTGCCACAATAAGTAAAGAAGCACAACCAATTCCAGTCCAGGAAGTTGGCTCTCGTCAGTCAAATGCTTGCTCCTAACAAAGTTCAGGGATCTGTGTGCTTGCACTCCAGGGATTGAACCATAGTCCCTCCAGCCAGTCAAGTGACATCAGTTTAGGGATTACAGGAAGAGTAGTTAATGGTGAAATAGCTGCAGGAGAGGTGGTGAGGTATCCCCAGTGAGTGATTAGGAAACTCAAAGGCAGGAAACATTAGTAGATTGGGTGGATGAATTGGGTGAGATCTGTTGAATGGATATGCTGCATGTAATCGTAAGAGTTATAGCCCATGAGCTTTGGTGAGAGGCATGTGCAGAGACAGAGTTAAAGTGAATGGGAGCCTTGTGAGAATGAGGTAAACTGACAGAAGATGGTGACATTACCCTTTCAGAGTCCAGAAGATGACTTTCTTCCTGCACCACTGGGCATTCCTTTTAACTCAGGTGCAACACCGACCTGGGCTGCTAACTGAGTACAGAATGACCCTGTCTCCTGGCATGGTCTTCTTTGATACTCAGCAGGTAAAAAGACTGCTCTCCTCCTGACTATCCTATCCACCAGCATCTCCAAGTGCCTATCAATGAAGCAGGGAGTAAGCCTTGCTTTCAGGGCTATGTCTTCAGCGATAATGGTACAGTAACACATGGTGAAGGGTAATTCTCGGCTTGCAGTTTCTGCCTATAAATGTGGCACTAATGAAGTGAATACTGGAAGGACCCGACAGTTGTGAGCACTTCCTTCTCTCCCACTACGCCCTAGAGGGCCAGTTACTAAGGAGCTTAATTACTGAGGTGAGGAGCAGAAGATTGTGAGAAAAATTCAGTCCAAGCCAAGGCGGACGGGGCACCTTGAATCCCATTTAATAAATCACATAATCTGCCATCAGAAACATTCAACTCTTGTTTAACCTGTAGATGATAGGAACTTAGATTTTGTGGGGCCAATTTATATTTTAAAAGCATCTGTATATTAAGTAGGTTCAATACAGTTTCTTACTGCTCAACACTCTTTAGTCAATCTGATGTGCTTTCCTTTGCTATTGCCATAATGTGCACATATTGTAAATGATCCAGTTGATACATAATCCTCTGTTGATCCAGTGTTCAATTGCTGACCAAAATCAGCAGGAACAAGGGCCATGTATCGCCACTAACCCTGAGTCCCATAGTTATTAAAGTTGATTGAAGTCACATTGAACTGTCTGCCAAAGTTACCATTGCAAATCAAATCCAATACCAGAATCAATCCCACCAACTGTGGATAGGATAGTGCCAAGGAGAATGGAAAAAAAAAATGGGTGATTTGCAAGGGAGGAATGAAGGTGATAATGAAATGGATGAAGTGTTTTCTCTTGGCTGCAGGAGGAATTACAATTTTGAATTGGACTGAAGGGGCAGAATGGTGCCAGTTTACATGGGGTAGACACATGGGATTTAGAAAAATAGCGTATGAGGAAAGAAAATCTGAATGAAAGTTTTGGAAATGACTGGGGCACAGTATCTTTCCTTATTGGATTACGAAAGGTTAGTGTTCCTGAAGCCAGGTTGAGAAAGGTGTAAATAAGTGTGACTCAAGATAATTTGGAAAGTTATAACAACTTATTTGTAATCTTAGTCAAGGAAATCTATCAGTCATAAAGTATAAACAAAGTATTAACTGGAATATAATGTAAAATATAGTAATAACATTTCACAATGTTGAAAATGAAATGTTCCGGTTCCAACCAGCCCCTTTGAAATAAGTACAAAATGGCTTCTTGTGCTGTTTAAACTTTTTGGATCAATTGCAGACTTATTACTCACTATAACCCATAACGTGTTGTGTATTTTCAAGCAGTTCGAGTATATGGTAGTTTCTACTTATTTTGTTGGGAAAGCTCATCAAGAGCTTTCAGTTGGTCACATTCAGTTGTAAATTGGATTGGCATAACTGTGGTCATTGTGGATTGCAGACATGGCTTGGTAATATGCTCTTCTCTATACCTACCTTGTTGATATCCAACAAAAATGCTAACATGAGGGCATCACAGATTCTGATCTAATTTCTAGCCCACATTTCGGATTCAACATGGAGTCAGAGCTGAATGAGAACAGGAATAAAATCTACATCTGACTGTTACATCACTCTCCATTACACCAAAAGGAAAATGAAATAACACGTGCTTCTAAAAAAAAATTCCTCCCAATAGGATGCAAGCTTTGCCAGTATTTCTTTCTCACTCTTAATTGCCCTTGAGAACATAGTGGTGAACTACCTTCTTGAACCACTTCAGTCCATTTGGTTTAGATGCACCCACAGTGTTGTTAGCAAGGCAAACAAGAAACATAGCATTTACAATTCCATTTTTAAGGGGCTGAGTTGAAACATTCTTGACATTCTTGATTTTTATTTGAAATGCATTATAGAGGCTTATTTGATCATTTCCAGAATGCTCGTCAGGCTGGTGACAGTAGATTGGGTGTTAGCTGAACAAAAGCCTGATAAGCAACATTTAAACGTTAATTTTCATCAGAAAAGGTGAAGGACTGCAAATGTGTACAACACTACAATATCTCCAACAGATAGGCATACAAGAAGTGAACACAGCATTTTGAACATATCATTGTAACATTGTATCAGCTGAAGGTGTGATCCACTTGCAATGCATTGGGAATTAAAGAGAGAGATTTGTACGGATGGCGATGAATTCATGTTACTTATGTAACCTAAAATGTGGAATGAATGGGCAATTTTTTTTGAAGTGCATCTTGTAACAAGCAATGTGTTGAAATTTTGGATTTTGTACATAATGTTTTATACATTGTATTCCTGTGTTGGTTAAAAGTTTAGAAAAACAAGGATGTTCAATACGAGCTGCAGTGAGTATTAGTGACTTACTGCAACCTCTGGTGAAACATAGGAAGCAAAGAACAGATGGCAATCAGTTAACACAGAAAAATGGAGAAGGAAGCTAATGAATTGTTTGTCCTGGTGTAAGTTCGAAATACCTTGATACCAGATATTAGAAACCGCAATTGTGCAGTAACACTGAATTTAATTTAAGCTTGCAATCACACTCCATTTATTTTTCATGGGGTAAATAATTATGGTGCAATAAATGTTTGTCCTTAAGTTTAAAAGTATTGTCTCTTTGGCATCCTATTTGGGTAAACCACAGAATGTTCTGGAATATTACAACAATGGTGCGCTAACTGCACACAGTTGATTTTCTTCATTCCTCTGCACACGCATACCTCTAAAGCATGCTAACCCAACCTGGATTTATATGTTAAGATCATCTCTAGGCTAAATGATCCTATACGAAAGGCTTATTTATACAGCACCTTTCATGCCCTCAATGACCTTTGGAGCCAAGGAGGTTCTATTGAAGCGTGGTCACTTTCAGGTGTATAAAAACAAGAGTGTGCCTTTCAGCACCTTGATCCTGCTGCACCGTTCAGTGATTGAACCATCTTTATCTGTCTTAGCTCCATGTCCCTTGATGCCCTTAAGTATTAAATCAGTCCTGAATTGTGATGCAGAGAGGGGGCCTAACTCTTGACGGGCCATCTACTCAGGGGAAGAAGAAAAGGCCTGTTGGAGCAGGCTGAAGGAACAATTAGAGCTTCAGGGCCTTCTTGTTGTTCAAAGACAGAGCAACGAAAACTCCAGTAGGCCCGGCAAAAACAAATGTTTCTGCTTCAACATTCCAGCTGCTTACAACTTACCTCTTTGCCGCTTTCAGATGCTACATTAAACCAAGAGTCTGTCTACGTTCTCAGATAAGTGCAAAAGATCCCATACCATTGATTCAAAGATGTAAGGGGGAACTAACCCTCATGTTCTTGCCAGTATTTATCTTTTAATCAACATCACTGAAACAAGTAATCTAGTAATTAAACAATTCTTATTTGTGGAAGGTTTTTGCATGTAAATTTGTTAATACCTTCCTGGATCACAATAATAATGCCATTTTGGCAATAAAATGCTTTGAGATGTCTTGAGGTTATGAAAGTCACCATAGAATTTAAAAAAGCATTTTCTAGAGAGACTGGGCATGTGCTGTAAAGGAAAGTAAATTACAGGCACAATAGGCTTTTGGTCTCTGCCATTTGCTCACCTGAAATAAGAGGCAGGGTGAAGGTGCATACTATTTTGATGTTTTTAACCTATATTTTAACCTGGCAAGCTGAAGCAAAATGAGACATCCTATAGAATGATACCTTTCTCTATATCATTCAGTAAAGGGTAGGGAAGTGGGAGCTCACTATGTGGTCACAGAAATTCAGGTTAGCCAGCTCAGTATTCTAATTTCCAATAACATTATCATGGGGAAGCCATAGCCCAGTGGTATTGTCACTAGACTATTAATTCAATCACCCAGGTAACATTCTGGGAACCTGGGTTTGAATCTCACCAAGGCAGATGGAATTTGAATTCAATGAAAATCTGGTATCAAGAATCTAATGGTGTCCATTAAACCATTGTCAATTCTTGTAAAAACCCTTCTGGTTCACTAATGTCCTTTACGAAATGAAACTGCCATTCTTATCTGGTCAGGCTTACATGTAACTCCGGACCAACAGCAATGTGATTGACTCTTAACTGCTCTCTGGGCAATTAGGTTTGGGCAATACATGCTGGTCCAGCTTGTAAATGAATAAAAATAAGGAATGCAGAGCTGATACTTCCCAAACTACTGCTGTTGTTTCCAGTTTTGTAAACATTGCCATCTGCTCCTCATTTTCCTCTTAAGTTCCAAATGTAATTAACCATCATGTAGTCATTTAGGGGAACACGATCTTTTGAAGCTTTCCAGTTTTGATGTTGACCTCACACTTCCAAACTCACAAGGATAAAGGGTACAACATTTCCAGAAATTTAATGATGCATCACCCATTTTACAATTTTAAATAAACCGAGGTCTCCAGTAACAAGCAAAATATGGCTTACATTGAAAGAAAATATATAGTCAGCACTGTGGCAGTATACTCATTGTCTGTGCTATGCATCACATGACTCAATTTACAGCACAAATTCCAAAAACCACTTAGAGGCATACATTATTAATTTCAAAGAACGGTGACTGGTCTCCAAAAATAATTATTAGATTCAATCAGATACATTGAATGGAAATTGTGCACTAAAATGATATGAGTTCCCGCAAAGCTTAGTTGGAGTTAGCATGACAGCGATTCATGTTTCAGTTTTTAATATGAATTTAATATATACACACAAATAGTAGCTATATGGTCACCTCAAATGTTTAACTTAGCTTTGTAGGGATTGGGGAGCATGATTGTGAAGATGATTGACCAGATTAGGAAGGCGGCTATGCTAATTGGTTGGCCAGACTGGGCAGCTATTGTGATTGGGCCAGGAAATTTAATGCTAATATTTCAGATCTTCTTTATGGATCTGCACCTTGATCCATTTTTTTTCATTTTTGTCCTTTACCATGCATTGAGTTAAGAAGGAAATATCTGAGTGACAGATTAATCAGTTGATGACATTGTTTGAAAATATGGGTTTGGATTGATTTTTATTTGTTCCTGGTATGTGGGCGTCACTGGTTGGGCCAGGATTTATTGCCCATCCTAGGTGCTCATGAAAATGTGGTGGTGAGCGGCCTTCTTGAAGTGCTACACTCCACTTGCTAATGGTGTTTGCTATATACAAATAATGTTGCAAGGGAGGGAGTTGAAATATATTGGTCCAGCAAAATGGAAGGAAGACTGATATATTTCCAAGTCAGGAATTTGAGTGGAATTTGCACATGGTGATGTTCCCATGTAACTGCTGCCCTTGTCATTCTAGATGCTCCTGGTTGTGAATTTGGAAGGTGCTATTTTAGGGCTCTAGGTGAGTGTTTATGGATGTGCTGCCAATCAAGCAGGCTGCATTGTCCTGGATGACATTGATCTTTTGTACGTTGTTGTAGCTGCACTCCTCCAGGCAAGTGAGGGACATGGTGGACAGAAGGGGAGTCAGAAGGTGAGTTACTCACTGCAAGATCCCTAATCTCTGACCTACTCTTGTGTCCATAGTATTTATAAGAATGTTCCAGTTCAATTTCTGGTCAATGGTAATTCCCAGGATGTTGATAGCAGGAGATTCAGTTATTGTGATATCACTGAATGTCAAGGGGCTATGGTTAGATTCTCTCTTGTTGGAGGTGGTCATTGCCTGGCAGCTGTGTAGAATGAATATTACTTGCCATTTGTCAGCCCAAGCCTGGGTATTGCATAGGTTGGTGGAATTTGCATGGATAATCCAATTTCATCCAATGCAGCATTGAAGGAGTGCAGTGTTGTCATTTGCATGATATTTGAAAGCCAGGTCATGTCACCTGAGGTGAAGTGCAGATTAAACACTGTAACAGGCAGTCAGTGGGACTGATACACTGGAAGGATGTGATCAATTGGATGGTCATTGACCACTGTACAAATTCCTGTCAAGGGAGAAGAACTCAAATGGGCCCACAAACTGCAACAGAGCACAAAGCAGTTATTTCACTTCACGGGGCAGAACCTTACAGGGTCTGAGTGGCATGGACTACGGTGATACAATCAGGTGATATGTTCAGCCAGGACCATCTCAACATCAACATCATCTCACTCCATCATGTTCACTTTTCTCAAGTAGCATGGTGAGATTCACATCAGCAGTGGTGAATTCCCAGTTGATATTCTGTATCGCTAGCTAAATGCCTGTTACCAGCCCAACTCACTGAGTTGCAATCTTATCTAAACTCTCCATGTAAACTAGCTATTGGGAAAAACCAACATAGAAACAGAGTGGGTTCAACTTGTCGTGTGTTCCAAAAGACCTTTGTTGTGGAGAGGGGCACCAACATTTCAGGTGTTCTTCTGGGCACTCAACATCCACAAATATTGGAATCTGACATATGCAATACTCTAAGAACTCTCAGTCACATCTCTGAACTGCTGACTGATGGGCTGAATGAGCCTACTTCTGCCTTAACTTTCAATGGTGGGGAGAGCATTTAGTCTGGAAAAGTATAGCATGTGCTGCCCTGCTGCCCTCCACCTCAACTAGGTCCATGGTGCAAAGCCTTAAGGGTGACCTTCTTGCCCAGTCACCATTTGTGGCCTTGAAATGGAAATGTAGTGGGCACTGATTGAGAGACCTGATATCAAAAAAAGGGTGAGTAGAGGCAGTTAAGGCCAGATCCCACTCTCTGCCAACTCCTTCTATTTCCCTAATCCTAACCACCCTGTCTGATCCCTTCTTGTAACCGTGCACCTGAAACCTGGGATTCAGCAACAATACATAGCCTTGGGTGGGTGGCAGCACTTACCAGCTCCACAGTTACAATGCCATTTTGGAGTAATACCAGCATCGGCCTGGCTGCCCATTCTTGGCAGAAATGGCTTTCACTCCGGTCTCCTTGACCTTCACTAAATCCAGCTTCGCTTCCTGAGCTTTTTAATTCAGTAGGCCTTCCCTAAGAGAGGTGATCCCTGGCTCCTTGTGGTTCCTAAGACTTAGTGTAGTGATTGTAACAAGGCCAGCCAGCTACACCCCATAGAATATGAGTTCCCAAATTGGGGCTATTAACCTGGTGGACAGCAGTGGTTCAAGAAGGCAGCTCACCACACCTTCTCAAAGGTAACCAAGGACTGTGAATAAATGCTAGTCAGCCAGCAATGCCTTCACCCCACAAATGAATAATAATAAAAAAAGTCAGGGAGCCCTGGTTGACAGATAAAAAGGGTGAGTGTCAGAGAGACGGCACTCTGGTGTCCGACTCTTTATGGGACATTCCCACCATCAACGACTGTGCATGTGCAAATAAAGGGTGATCTGGTGTTGGGATATCACCCTCTGTGGAGTTATTTCAAGTTGCATAGAGCCCCCACGCCCCTCTCCACCATCATTACCTTCACTAAATCCAGCTTCGCTTCCTGAGCTTTTTAAAATTTATTTCCTGTGTTTTAACTTCATTGTGATAAGAGATTCAGAAGGAAGAATAAAATATTTCTCTTCCTTTTCCACTAAAATCATGTACTCCTTAGGCAGCACAGTGGCTCAGTGGTTAGCACTACTGCCTCAAAGCGCCAGGGACCCCGAGTTTGATTCCAGCCTCGGGCAACTGTCTGTGTGGAGTTTTGCACGTTCTCCCTGTGTCTGCGTGGGTTTCCCTCAGGTGCTCAGATTTCCTCCCACAGTCCAACGATGTGCAGATTGAGTCGATTGGCGATGCTGAATTGGCCATAGTGTGCAGGCTAGGTAGATTAGCCATGGGAAATGCACAGTTACAGTAATGGGTCTGGGTGGAATGCTCTTCAGAGGGTCAGTGTGGACTTGATGGGCTGAATGGCCTGCTTTCACACTATAGGAATTCCCTGATTCTATGAAAAATCTGGTTAAGATTTCCCTTACTTATTCTGGCAATGTAACTATACTAGGGTTTAGAGGAATATGGGCCAAATGCTGGCAAATGGGACAAGGTTAATTTAGGATATATGGACGAGTTGGACCGAAGAGTCTGTTTCTGTGCCACACAACTCTATGATTCTGGGACTGTCAGAGGCTAAGGGGTGACCTTACAAAAGGTTTATAAAATCATGAGGGGCATGGATAGGATAAAGAGACAAAGGCTTTTCCCTGGGGTGGGGAAGTCCAGATCTAGAGGGCATAGGTTTAGGGTGAGAGGGGAAAGATATAAGAGAGACCTAAGGGGCAATTTTTTCACGCAGAGGGTGGTACGTGTATGGAATGAGCTGCCAAAGGGAGTAGTGGAGACTGGTACAATTGCAACATTTAAAAGATATCTAAATGGGTATATGAATAGGAAAAGTTTGCAGGGATATGGGCCAGGTGCTGGCAGGTGGACTAGATTGGATTGGGATATCTGGTCAGCATGGACAGGTTGAGTCGAAGGGTCTGTTTCCGTGCTGTAAGTCTCTATGACTCTATTGTGAATGATTCCTTTCCCATACTGGAGAACCACTACACCTTCACGTTTCCCAGTGCACTTGGGATTTTCATGAGATTCTGAACAGTTTATTTTATCAATTTCTTGCGAAAAGCATTTGGTCAAGAGTATGTCAACCTCCAACATTCTATTTTGGTCTAATCCCAGTTATTTCAGTCCAAGTTTAAAACTCAGCATTTGACCCAATTGCACAGATCACCATTCCAAATTATGTCCAATGAACCAACAACAACTTGCATTTGTATGGTGCCTTTAACATTGTAAACATTATCAATATCATCTTGAATAATTCAACTATCCTAAATATAACTTATAATATAATTTATAAAGAATAAAAAGGGGACCATCCAAACTTTGAGCCAAATTCCAACAAAATGCAACTTATGGTTTGATTTTAGCAAAATGGTGTCAACAAGTCACTGAACACTGGATAAGAATTCTTCTGGTCATTATTTGTGGTTACATACTAAATGAGCTAAAGTATCTCGATTCACTCTATCCGGTGAAATCCTAAACCTATTCTAAAACGATTTGACAGTTTTACAAGAAACAAAGAGAAATCTCAGTGAAGGAACTAACCATGTTGCTATAAGGAACGATTGGAAATATTGTAACCCCACCGCATTCAACAATTTGCCTGCAGCCAAGATGACAAATCCGGAAAGTTCCCAGACCACATTTAAAGCACAACAGGCATGAACCAGAAATATTGAATTTTAGCTCAAAGTCAGTTCATCAAGCCACCAATGACTCCAATTAAGCCATCATTCAGTCCCAAATATAATAGTTCTACTCTACTGCCTTACAGAGGGCAACTTATGTTACCAATATCCAAAAAGGTGTCACAGGCCTGCTGTCTACACAAAGAATAGTAGTATTTGCCATGTACTGTAATTCCTAATACTTTGGGCCTGATGGTACTCAGGTCCTAGGGATCTGTGGTTAGCATTGCTGCCTCACTATGCCAGGGGCCCAGTTTCCGCCCATAGTTCAAAGATGTGCAGGCTATGTGGAATAGGCACAGGAATTGTAGGTAAAAACAATGACTGCAGATGCTGGAAACCAGATTCTGGATTAGTGGTGCTGGAAGAGCACAGCAGTTCAGGCAGCATCCAAGGAGCAGCGAAATCTAGGGTTGCATAGATGGATAGGGAGTTTGAGTCTGGCTGGGATGCTCTTTGGAGGGTCAGTGTGGACTTGATGGACCAAATAGCCTGCTTCTGTTTTGTAGAGATTCTATGATTCTACGCCCACTAAGCAGCCATGCAACTTCCTGGGTGTCACCCATGTTGGCCATATTTAGCCTAATACAAAGAAAGGACAAAGTTTCGCAGAGAGTACAAATGGTTTTCCTCTGGAGTTTGTTCACTCGTTGATTTGTTTGCAAATCAGAACACAGTACTGGACAATATAAAGCAGCTGTTTAATAAGCACTACCGCACTTAGGTGAATAAAAAAAAAAGAAAAAAATAAAGAAAAAATAAGAAAAAAAAAAAGCAGCTGTTTTTAATCGGGACGGACTGTCCTAGAGGTGGTCGAAAGGTGTCAGAGCAGCCGAGGGCCAGAAGGCAAGTAGGGGCGGGCTGAGATCTGGAAGGCGAGGGGGAACCCTACACGCTGTCGTCCCAGGGAAGGGGACGGGCTGTCCTAGAGGTGGCCGAAAGGTGTGCCAGGATAGCCCACTGGTCGGAGGTGCAACGGGGTGGGTGAGAGCCCAATGGTACGTAGGAGCAGACCGAGAGCCAGAAGGCGGGTAGCCGTCCTCAGCGCTGTCACCCCGGGCAGGTACCGGGGTGGGCTGCCACAGAGGTGGTCGAAAGGTGCTGAGGGTGGTTAGTGAAGCCGGAAGGTGGGTAGGCCGTCCTGACTTCTGTCACCCTGGACGGGTACCGGGGCGGGCTGTCCTAGAGGTGGTCGAAAGGTGTGTCAGGGCGGACCGAGAACCGGAAGGGGCATGGGGTGGACCGAGAACCGGAAGGTGGGTAGGCGCGGGCTGCCTTAGAGTGGTCGGAAGGTGGGAGGGGCGGGGGCTTGCTGGGTCTGTATTGTCTGCACTTTTGTATGTAACGGTATTGTCTAATGTACAAATGTCATTGTCACTGTCTTGTCATATGTGGAACTGGGATTTGAGGTTTGTCCTCCTCTCCCTGTAAAATGGTTGAACGGTAGGGTTTGGGGCCTAGCTTTGCTGCTCCTCTCCCTTGTAAAATTGCTGTCTCTTGTGTACAGCTGTTAATGTTTTTTGTAAACTGTTTTGTAATTTGTTTAATAAAATAAAGCAGCTGTTTAATAAGCACTACCGCACTTAGGTGAATAAAAAAAAGAGAAAAAAAAAGGAAAAAAAAGAAAAAAAAATAAAGCAGCTGTTTTTAATCGGGACGGACTGACCTAGAGGTGCTCGAAAGGTGTCAGAGCAGCCGAGGGCCAGAAGGCAAGTAGGGGCGGGCTGAGATCTGGAAGGCGAGGGGGAACCCTACACGCTGTTGTCCCAGGGAAGGGACAGGCTGTCCTAGAGGTGGCCGAAAGGTGTGCCAGGATAGCCCATTGGTCAGAGGTGCAACGGGATGGGTGAGAGCCCAATGGTACGTAGGGGCAGACCGAGAGCCAGAAGGCGAGTAGTCGTCCTCAGCGCTGTCACCCCGGGCAGGTACCGGGGCGGGCTGCCCCAGAGGTGGTCGAAAGGTGCTGAGGGTGGTTAGTGAAGACGGAAGGTGAGTAGGCCGTCCTGACCACTGTCACCCTGGGCGGGTACCAGGGCAGGCTGTCCTAGAGGTGGTCGAGAGGTGTGTCAGGGCGGACCGAGAACTGGAAAGGGCATGGGGTGGACTGAGAACCGGAAGGTGGGAGGGACGGGGGCTTGCTGGGTCTGTATTGTCTGCACTTTTGTATGTAACAGTACTGTCTAATGTACAACTGTCATTGCTGTTGTCTCTTTATATCTTTATGTGAAACTGGGATTTGAGATTTGTCCTCATGTCCCTGTAAACTGTTTGAATGGTAGGGTTTGGGGCCTGGCTTTGCTGCTGCCCTCCCTTATAAAATTGCTGTCTCTTGTATGCAGCTGTAAATGTAACTGTTTGTTGTAAACTGGTTTTGTAATTTGTTTAATAAAATATAAAGCATCTGTTTTCGCGCCACACCTACCCTCCAGCAGGAGTAGCACCTGTCGTCAGGGAGCCGTTGCTCAGGAATCCGCACGTCCGTACTCATGGGTTCGAGAGGCTGTCGGAGGGGAGGGCCGTGGCAGTGAGGGTGACCAGGATCGGGAACGTGCTGGGTGCCGGGGGCCTGGGCTGGACGCTGCCGCAGGACATAGCGAGCATGGCAGCGGTAGACGTCTGGTACGTGGCCACCGCCATCCGACGCCTTAAAACGGCGGTGCTTGGACCCGACGTAGTGCACCAGTTGGAGGACGCTCAGGTGTGTGGTGGGATCCCGTCCGCGCTCACCCCAGCCCGGACGGAATTTCACATTGGCCCCAAGGTCCCGTACTTCCCGCAGGAGCCTGTGCCCCACAACCTGAACCGCCTCCGGAATTTTAACTTTGTCTCTTTCAAGGATGTAAAAAGGAGGGCCCTGTATAGATTGCTGCTGCACACCGTCCACCTCTTCTCCCTCATCCACCGTCTGGACACACCTCGGGCGTGCCCATTTGCCAACGGGCGCTGGGGATCCCCAGTGGAGGGCTCTCTACGCGGGAGTCCTCCCACTTTCTCTCGGGGATCTGGGGTGGAGGGTGCTGCACGCAGCAGTCCCCTGCAACCGCAGATTGCGGTGGTTCACGGACTCCCAGCCCAACTACTTGTTCTGTGGCGCTGTGGAGTCCGTGGACCACGTATATATTGGGTGTGGGCGTTTGCACTCCCTTTTTGATTTCCTTAAAAACCTTCTCCTCTGTTTTTGGCTGCACTTCAGTCCCACGCTCCTGATCTTTGGGCACCCAGTACGGAGGAAGGAGGGCAGGTCTGAAGACCTCCTCGTGGGCCTGCTCCTGGGCCTGGCCAAACTGGCCATCAACAGGTCCAGGCAGCGGGCCGTGGAGGGGGTCGCTAGGGCCGACTGCCTGCCCCTCTTCCGCGGTTACGTTAGAGCCCGGGTGTCCTTGGAGAAGGAGCACGCGGCGTCGACCAACACCCTGGAGTTGTTCAGGGAGAGGTGGGCGCCGCAGGGAGTGGAGTGCATCATTTCTCCCTCCAATTCTATTTTGATTTAGTCCCTACCCTCCCCTTCACTGTTTTGATCACACAGCACTGTCCCTTGATGTGAAGGGCAGTGTTTCTCACTGGCCACCCGGGTGTTTTCCTATCTTCCTGGTGGTGGAAATTGAATAAAGATTGGTGCACTTTGTGTCTTCCACTGTGTCTCACACCTGCGCACACACACCATGGGTGCTGGGGAAAAAATAAGCACTACCGCGGTTAGGCGGTAGTGTGGGGGTTAATAATAAAAAAAAAGAAAAAAAAGGAAAAAAAATATAAATAAAGGCTGATGGCAAAAAAGAAGAACCAGAGTGTTAAGCACTACCACAGTTAGGCAGTAGTGTTGTGGGGGATTAAAAGAAAGAAACAATAAAGCAGCTGTTTTCGCCTACCCTCCGGCTGGAGTAGCGGCTGTCGTCAGGGAGCCGTTGCTCAGGAATCCGCACGTCCGTACTCGCGGGTTCGAGTGGCTGTCAGAGGGGAGGGCCGTGGCGGCAAGGGTGACCAGGGTCGGGGACGTGCTGGGTGCCGGGGGCCTGGGCTGGACGCTGCCGCAGGACATAGCAGGCAGGGCAGCGGTAGACGTCCGGTACGTGGCCACCGCCATCCGACACCTTGAAACGGCGGTGCTCCGACCCGACATAGTGCACCAGTTGGAGGACGCTCAGGTGTGTGGTGGGATCCCGTCCGCGCTCACCCCAGCCCGGACGGAATTTCACATTGGCCCCAAGGTCCCGTACTTCCCGCAGGAGCCTGTGCCCCACAACCTGAGCCGCCTATGGAATTTTAATTTTGTTCCCTTTCAGGGGGTAAAAAGGAGGGCCCTGTATAGATTGCTGTTGCACACCGTCCACCTCTTCTCCCTCATCCACCGTCCGGACACGCCTTGGGCGTGCCCATTTGCCAACGGGCGGTGGGGATCCCCAGTGGAGGGCTCTCTACACGGGAGTCCTCCCCCTTTCTCTCGGGGATCTGGGTGGAGGATGCTGCACGCAGCGGTCTCCTGCAATCGCAGATTGTGATGGTTCACGGACTCCCAGCCCAACTGTTTGTTCTGTGGCGCTGTGGAGTCCGTGGACCACGTGTATATTGGGTGTGGGCATTTGCTCTCCCGTTTTGATTTTCTTAAAAACCTCCTCCTCTGTTTTTGGCTGCACTTCAATCCCACGCTCCTGATCTTGGGGCACCCGGTACGGAGGAAGGAGGGCAGGTCTGAAGACCTCCTCGTGGGTCTGCTCCTGGGCCTGGCCAAACTGGCCATCAACAGGTCGAGGCAGCAGGCCGTGGTGGGGGTCGTTAGGGCCGACTGCCTGCCCCTCTTCCGCAGTTACGTTAGAGCCCGGGTGTCCTTGGAGAAGAAGCACGTGGTGGCCACCAACACCCTGGAGTTGTTCAGGGAGAGGTGGGCGCCACAGGGAGTGGAGTGCATTGTTTCCCCCTCCAACTCTATTTTGATTTAATCCCTGCCCTGCCCTTCACTGTTTGATCACACAGCATTGCCCTTTGATGTGAAGGGCACTGCTTGTAACTGGCCACTCGGGTGTTTCCTTTCTTCCTGGTGGTGGAAAATGAATAAAGATTCGCACACCTTGTGTCTCTCACTGTGTCTCACACCTGCACACACACACCATGGGTGCTGGGGAGAAAATAAGCACTACCGCAGTTAGGCGGTAGTCTGGGGATTTAAAAAAATTTTTTTTTTTAAATAAACAAGGGTCTCAGAGAGTCTCCCACCTTCAGGGACTGACTCTGAGCTGGCTGATCACAGCCAGTGTACAGTGTGCATGTAAATAATGGGTGACTTGATGATGGGATACCAGCCTTTGTGCAGTTATTTCAGCTCGGTTTAGAGTTAGGGTTAGGAAAAAAATTTTTTAAAAATAAAATAAAGCAGCTGTTTCTAGGTCCAGGCAGCAGGCCGTGGAGAGGTCGTTAGGGCCAACTGCCTGCCCCTTTTCCATGGCTATGTCAGAGCCTGGGTGTCTCTGGAAAAGGAGCACACGGTATCCACCGACACCCTGGAGTTGTTCAGGGAGAGGTGGGTGCCACAGGGAGTGGAGTGCATTATTTCCCCCTCCCCTCCCCTTCATTGTTTGATCCCACAGCACTGCCCTTTGATGTGAAGAGCACTGCTTGTCACTGGCCACTCGGGTGTTTCCTTTCTTCCTGGAGGTGGAAATTTGAATAAAGATTCATGCACCTTATGTCTTTCACTGTGTCTCACACCTGCACACACACAGCATGGGTGCTGGGGAGAAAATAAGCACTACCGCAGTTAGGCGGTAGTGTGGGGGTAAAAAGGGGGAAAACATCAGGGTAAAAAAATAAACAGGAGTGTCAGAGGTTCTGTTTACTCTGAGAGCTAGCTCTGAGGACGCTGAATCAATCCACATGTAAATAAAGAGTGAAAATTTTTTTTAAAAAAATAAAGCAGCTGTTCCCAGGTCCAGGCTGCGGGCCGTGGAGCGGGTCATTATGGCTGATGGCCTGCCCCTCTTCCATGGCTATGTCAGAGTCCAGGTGTCCCTGGAGAAGGAGCACATGGTGTCCACCAACATCCTCGAGCTGTTCAGGGAGAGGTGGGCGCCGCAGGGAGTGGAGTGCATTATTCCCCCCTCCAACTCTATTTTGACTTAATCCCTGCCATCCCCTTCACTGTTTGATGTGAAGGGTACTGCTTGTCACTGGCCACTCGGGTGTTTTTTTTCTTCCTGGTGGTGGAAACTGAATAAAGATTCGTGCACCTTATGTCTCTCACTGTGCCTCACACCTGCACACACACACCATGGGTGCTGGGGAGAAAATAAGCATTACCGCAGTTAGGCAGTAGTGTGGGAAAATAAAATTACAGGAGGGTAAGTGTTTCTGCTCACTCTGAGGGCTGGCTCTGAGGACACTGGAGCATTGAGGACTCCCCATTTGTAAATAAAGGGTGTTTTGGTGCTGGGGCAACCCCCTCTAGGGAGTTATTTTGGGACGCAGTGGTATTGACCTAGTCGCGTGTCAAAAAATAAATAAAGCAGCTGTTTCCAGGTCCAGGCAGCGGGCCGTGGAGCGGGTCATTATGGCCGATGGCTTGCCCCTCTTCCATGGCTATGTCAGGGTCCAGATGTCCCTGGAGAAGGAGCACGCGGTGTCCAGCAACAGCCTCGAGATTTTCAGGGAGAGGTGGGTTCCGCAGGGAGTGGAGTGTATTATTACCCCCTCCAACTCTATTTTGATTTAATCCCTGCCCTCCCCTTCACTGTTTGATCACGCAGTATTGCCCTTTGATGTGAAGGGCACTGCTTGTCACTGGCCACTCGGGTGTTTCCTTTCTTCCTGGTGGTGGGAATTTGAATAAAGATTTGTGCACCTTGTGTCTTTCACTGTGTCTCACACTTGCACACACACAACATGGATGCTGGGGAAAAATTAAGCACTATCACTGTTAGGCAGTAGTATGGGGCTAAAATAGGAGAAGAAAAAATATAACCAGGAGATTTTGAGTCTCCTCAGTAAAAAAAAGAAAAAAAAGCAGCTGTTCTCAGGTCCAGGCAGTGGGCCATGGAAGAGGTCATTATGGCCGATTGCCTGCCCCTCTTCTGTGTTTAGGTCCAGGTGTCCTTGGAAAAGGAGCACGCCGTGTCTACCAGCACCCTCGGCATTTTCAGGGAGAGGTGGGCCCCATAGGGAGTGGAGTGTTTTATTTCTCCCTCCGGCTCTATTTTGATTTAGTCCCCCTCCCCATTCACTTTTTGATCACTCAGCATTGCCCTTTGATGAGAGGACCTCTGCTCGTCAGTGACCACTTGGGTGTTTCCTTCCTTCCTGGTGGTGGAATATGAATAAAGCTTTATGCACTCATTGTTCCTTCACTGTGTCTTACACACACCATAGGTGCTAAGGGAAGGAAAAAAAACAGAGTGTTTACTCTGAGAGCTGGCTCTGTGAAGGGAAAAAAAGAAAAAAAAAGCTGGTCTGAAAATACAAGATATGTTTGAATGTCAGGTCTTTACAGCTGCAGCCCTGTATGGGATCATGTGCATCAGGTTGACATTCACAAGTTGGGAACCATCTGTGTGACCATGATTATTAAATATTAGTCAAAAGCCTGGTTTCCAGTTGAACTCATTTACCTCTTTACTACTCCATACAGAGAAAATCAGGGTCATCTGAGATTGTATTTTGATCAGTGATTGTTTAGTTTGAATCTATTACATGCCAGGATTCTGTTACTTTCAGAATTGTCTTCTGTATTTCCTGAGAGGATGTACCATCTGTCTGGAAGACAATGAAGTGGGGTGTCACTGTCTGCCATTCCTTTGTGTATTTAATCGTAAACAGTCCCTTGTCATCAGCTTCAGATTGTTCAGTCTGACCACTCAGGCTTGTTGCTCTTTAATAAACTCATCAAAAAAGGACAGGCTATTATTAATCTTAATGACCAAAGAATAAAAAAAAGTTGTTTTTCAGAAACCAGTCACTGTGATTGCATCAGTAATTCATCCTAGCAGCAAATTTATACAAACATATTGGGATCAAACTACATGAATCATTCAACCAACATTAGAAAACACCGTGCCTATAAACCTATATAGATGATCAAACTAGCTACAAATGGGTCATGACCAGTTAGTTTTAAAATCTGTTCTGATTGACAGTTGTGAACAAATCTGTTTGTTGTGTTATACCAGTTTAGATCAAAGGTAATAGCACATGACAAGGGCAAGTAGAGTGTGGTCTTCAGTTCCTCTCTCACTGCTCCATATGGACCAAATATGATAACGACTGAGTAGCATTTTCTTTTTATTCATTCGTGGGATGTGAGTGTCACTGGCTAGGTCATCATTTATTGTCTATACCTAATTACCTTTAGGACGATGCTGGTAATCTAATCTCTTGAACTGCTGGAGTTTATAATGTGTAGGTAACCCATTCTGCTGTTGGAGATATAGTTGCAGGTTTTTGACCTTGTGGTAGTGAGGAAATAGTGAATGAATACCCGGATGGTGTGCATGTGTTTGGAGGGAACTCCTAGCTAGTGGTATTGCTATGCATCTGCTGCCTTTATTCTTTATTGGCAGATCTGTATTATTGGAATGTGCTTTCGAAGAAGGCTTGATGAGTTTCTGCAAAGCTGCCTGTACAAAGTACACATTACTGCTACAGTGCTCTGTTATGGGATGCATGAATCTTTAAGGCCTGAATTGAATTGAATTAGCTTTATCGTCACAGGTACTCAAACCAATACAGTGAAAAGTTTTTACAATCACCACATTACAGCATCATATTAGGTACAAAAGTACCAAGATACAGAGACTTAAGATCAAGTTCTTAGAAAACAAAAAGAAATTGGAAAAAGTAATGAAATAAATAGTCCACCATTCGAGGTCATAGGAATAAATGATAAAAATAAAGAAGTACAAAGTTCAGAATATCAGTCTGTCTGACCCAGTCCATGCCAGCACCTAGCCTCAAGGGAGACCTCCACTCCTCACTGCTACCTGTGCCAGACCCACCCAATACAGGAGTTGCTCTGCTTTAGATGTGATATCTTTGCCGGACCCTCTTGCTGATGCCACTGAACCCACACTCAGCCAACAACCAAGAGTCCGTTGTTGCATTGCCAGGTCAGGTCCACGCCAGACCACAAGTCCTGCTTCAGCTGCTGATGTCCCCTTCCGTGGCCATAATCTTGAAGAGTCCCATGTCGCCTGTACCACTGTCTCCAATCGCTGGAGGAGCTTTGCTGCTGCTGCTGCTGCCCACGGTCCTAAACACTGGGAGAAGGTCCTCGTTGCCACTGTCACCATCCCCTATCGCTGGGATAATCCACATCCGCCAATCCGCATGTGGCTTGCTCTCGCTGCCAAGCCAGTCCTGCCGACCAACCTGCCAGAAAAAAGAAGGAAGAAAAGACCAAAAGGAAAGGAAAACAAAGTGAAAGAGAAGAGCAGAAACAAAAGTAACACAAAGAAGTAAAGCCCACTCGCAGCTCTGTTACTCCACCGCCATCATGCACCATTTGTCAATTATGGATATGTTGACTAATTATTAGATGCTGTTTGGTTTTGTAGCTGACTGAAGCCTTGTAGATAGTAGACAGGCTTTGGGGATTCAAGAAATGTTTATCCACCAGAGAATTCTGAGTTTCTGACCTGCTTATGTCAGTCAGCGTATTTATGTGGCTCGTCCAGTAATATTCAGTTAATAGTAACCTCTGGAATATTATAGTGGGGATCTCAGCAATAATAATACCATTGAATATCAGAGCGGAGGGATTATTAGTTACTCTTTTGCTACAGATGATCACAGTTGAGTGCAGTCATTGTTGCTTGCTTGTTTTCAGCTCAGGTTTCAATGCTGCACTGTTTTTGCTATATGTGGGCACGGCCTGTCTCAGTACCTGAGGAGCTACTGATCGAAGCACTGCGTATGTTGTTACAATGCCCATGGGAGAGCCCTAAAGCAAAACAACCTAATTTTCTAAATGACTCCCAAATGAAGAAATTGGCAACAAGCTTTCACTTTTTAGAAGCTTTTACTTTAAGACATATCTGAACCAATGCTGATAACAAGATGATTTAACAAGGAAATGGTGCTTCAAACCAAAAGGCAAATTTCACTTTAAATATTGATACATAGGTCTTATGCAAAGGGAAGCATTTTTCATCACAGCACAGAGCTACACAATAAGGCGTTCTTTATCCATGTGGGAGATAACTGGAATCCAATCCTACAACAGGTCTCTCCATCATGCTTCATGGGTAGGATCAGAAGAGTATTCTCATCCTCAGGTCAGAACAGTCCTGATGGGGTCACTTTCCAGAGTTTCTTTCCAGCCCATCAAACAGTAATGCCCGGTTTTACAGTTTAGTCATTTATGGGAAAATCTGCAGCATCTCCAAACTTTTCTCAAGGCTGCCCAAGTTTTCAACTGTTCTTTAGCCACCTCATAAAGAAAAACTGCAAGCCACATTGTTTCTATTTTCTCCAGTCAGTGTGCGGGCCTCCAAGTTCCACACATGGCAGTGGCAATAGAAATCAGTCAGATGGCATTGCCATAGAGATTGGCATGTGCAGACCCTCGAAGCAGCTGCTTAGGAAAATGGCACCACAACTTAGAGGGAGCTTGACTTCTAAGAGCCCCTGTCTCCTTCTCTGCCAAACCAAAACACTGCTTTCTTTCTGTGTTCCTTTTCTTGTCTCTTTGTGTGTGTGATTTGATAATGGTTAATGTGTGGTGCAGAATGATACCAATAGCACAGATGGACTTGCTTTTTTTTTTAGGCATTCACAGGATGAGGGCCTGGCCAGTATTTATTGCCCATCCCTAATTGTTAAGAGTCAACCACATTGCTGTGTGTCTGGGGTCACATGTAGGCCAGACCAAGTAAAGATGGCAGTTTCCTTCCCTAAAGGACATTTGTGAACCAGATGGGTTTTTCCTGACAATTGATTTATGGTTATCATTCGATTCATAATCCCAGACATTTATTGAAATCGAATTCTACCACCTGCCATGGTGGGATTCGAACGCAGCTCCCCAGCACATTACCCGGGTCTCTGGGTTATCAGTCCAGTAGTAATACCACTGGGCCATCACCTCCCTCTGAACCTAGCCCAAGCTTGATGCAGAATGGTGGTTATATACAGTCATATATAATCAATAACAGATCGGACTGTAAACGTTAATTCTGTTTCTCTTGAAATAGCTTCGCCAGCCAGGCATGTTTTGCCCCCACGCCATTTGTGAGTTTGAAGCATTCATCTGCTTCCCGTGTTGTGTTCATGACCATACACCTACTCAAACTTCATACATCACTCGACCTGACCTCTCATTGACCATGCCTCTTACCCATGCAGGGCCATCCCAGTGGTTCCTACACCAAACTTCATCCCCTGAAGTAAACTGTCTCTCTCTCTTTAGCGGAGTCTTCTGTCCAGCATTGGCATTCCTGATGCTGTTCCACCCTCACTATCCCCTGAGGTCAGAAAAGATCAAATTTAACCTGCTGTGGAGTCTTCTTCCCATTAACAACACTGCTGGAACTATCCCTGTGCTTGCATGAGGGGTGGTCCTACAATCAAAGAGGAACTGGGACAGTTTGGTATCTAGTGAAGCTGTAAGCTGTTTCTTTAAGGGAGACAAGCAGGAGACTGGAAGAACACAGCAAGCCAGGCAACATCACGAGATGGAGAAGTCAATGTTTTGGGTAGAACACTTTGTCAGGACTGGGAGTGGGTATAAGGGGAACTGGAGATAAAGGGGTGCAGGGCAGGGTGGTGAAATGGGGATAGGTGAAGACAGGTAGAGGGTACAACCTGGTTGGTCAATGGGAGGAATGAATCCTGTTGGTAGCAGGCAGGAAGAGTCAATGAGAAAAATGGAAGGAGAGGTTAGGACTGGGAATGGAGTCAGGGGATGGGAGGGAGGTTATTTGAAATTGGAGAACTTAATGTTGAATTCTTCAGGCTGTAGGATGCCCAGGCGGAAGATGAAGTGTTATTCCTCCAATTTACGGTTTGGTTTGTATGGCAATGGAGGAGGCCAAGGATGGTCATGTCTGAAAGGGAGTGGGAAGCGGAATTAAAATGGGCGGTGACTGGGAGGTCAGGTCGGCCCCTGTGGGCCCAGCTGAGATGCTCGGTGAAATAAGGTTCCCTTAGTTTACTTTTGGTCTCCTTGATGTAGAGAAGACCACATTGGGAGCACTGGGTTCAGTAAAATAGGTTGGAGGAGAAGCAGGTGAACTAAGCCTGCCTTCAAAGTTAGGACTGCTGCTTCTGCCAGACCATTGGATGGTAGGTGGTATGGAGCTGTCCATATCTGTCAAATACCATTCAACATTAGGAAATACTCAAATTCCCTGCTGGTAAATGATGGCTGTTATCTGTGACCAACTCTTCCGGGAGTTTGTGAATTGCAAACGATGCACGCAGTTTTTCTATCATCATCCCCGCATTTGATAAATGAACTTTATGCACATCTGGCCACTTTGAGTGTGTGTCCAAAATGACTGAGAATATTGAACTCATGAAAGGTCCTGCGTTGTCAACATGGAACTGAGTCCAGGGTTTACCCAGCCATTCCCACAAGTGTGGGAGAGCTGCTGCCAGCAATTCCAGTCCTTGTTGACACTTTGGGCACTGCCTCACCAACACAGCTAAGTCTGCATCCAATCCTGGCCACCAGACATAACTTCTTGCTACTTAGCCTCCTAGATTATGTCCCAACTTGTAATTATACATAGTTAGTATTGGAGCCCACAACTGAATTCAACCAGAAGCTTTGGACGGCACAATTGCCCTTTAGTTTCCAAATTTACATCCATAAAGATATTGCTTGAACTTCCTGACTCCAAATATGACCACTAAACCTTCCTTCTTTAGCTGGGCATATTTATATTATGCACTAGCCAAAGTCCTGGATGCATATGCAATTGGGTGTTCCTCTCCTTTGGGCCACCTGTGAGCTATTATTACCCCGATGCCATACAGGGAGGCATTGCATGTCAATACCAGATCTCACTCGGGATCGTAGTGTGCCAGCTCCTTCAATGATGATGTATTTCCCTGAAAGTTATGGTTTGGTTACATGACCATTTCCAAGGCTGACCCTTTTTTCAGAGTTAATGCAAAGGTGCCAGGAAAGAGGCCAGGTTATGTTTGAACTTTCCATAATAATTCATCAGCCAAAGGAAAGACCTAAGCTCTGGTTCAGACATGGGAACCACAGCACCTTCGATTGCCCTCATTTTATCTTCCAATTGTGTAATCTAGTCTTGTCAGCTTTGTAGTCCATTTAGGTCACTTGGGGTGCATGGAACACACATTTATCCTTTCTAAGGCATACACCCACCTGGGAAAAACATCTAAGGATGATGTTGAAATTCCTTAAATGCTCCTTATCAGTCTTCCCTGTTATTAGCGCATCACCTAGATAAATGATGACCCAAGGTAGAGCTTTTAAAACATTCTCCATCATCTGCTGAAAAATTATACAGGCTGATTATATCCCAAATGGCAGTCTCTTGTGTTGGTATTAATGGTAATCCTCATCTGTAAAGGTTCCCTGGTATACGTTCTCAGTCTGACCAAAGTCTTGTGCAAACTTAAGGGTTGGTGTCCAGAACAAAACTTGTTAAAGACTGGTTCTGCAATCTCTGATACAGTCTGCTCCAAAATTATTTCCTTAAATGGCCTAAAAATCCATCTTGTCTATACTTCAGGAATTCATCCTCCATGGTATTATTGACTATATAGTTTGCCCAGTCTCTATGTAAATTAAAATCATCCATGATTACTAACATACCTCTGTTGCACGTATCTCTAATTTCCAGTTTATTGCTACCATCTACCTCACTGCTACCATGTATTGGTCCTACTAATGTTTTCCACACCTTGTTGAATCTTAGCACCATCCAAGCTGATCCCATGTCTAGATTCTCCGTACCAATATCATTTCTCACTATTGCCCTGATTTCATCTTCCACTAACATGTCCATACCATCTCCATTCCGATTTGGCCTGTCCTTCCTAAAGATGAAATGCATTTGGATGATCAATTCCCAGCTGTGGTCACTCTGGAGCTATATCTCTGTAATCACAATCACACCATTGCCATTTACAACAGTTAGTGCTGGCAATTTGTCTGCCTCATTGTGAATGCTCCATGCATGCCAGTGGATGTCTGCAGTGGTGTAATTGTGACCATCTTCAAGAAAGAAGATGAGACGGATTAAAATAACAGAGGGGTCCAGCTGCTGCCTGCTGCAAGGAAGTTCATTACAAAACTCCTACTTAATCCTTTCCTTGCGACAGCTATAGAGCTCCTCTCAGAGTCACATTGCAGATCTGACCATCGAGAGGCACATAGGATATGATCTTCACAACAAAAAAGTGAAAACAGCACCAGCAACCTTTACATACTGATCTTACAAAGTCTTCAACTGTCAAATGGGCATCCTTCCCAAATTTAGTTGTTCGCATAATTCATGCAAACCATGATCTTTACCAGGGGATTCATTGTGTATGGAAATTGGGATCAAGCAAAGCCCATCATCGACCCAGTGCTCTTCTCCATCTTCCTCTCTGCAACAGGGCTTATGCCCGAAACGTCGATTCTCCTGTTCCCTGGATGGATTCCTGAAGAAGGGCTTATGCCCGAAATGTCGATTCTCCTGTTCCCTGGATGCTGCCTGACCTGCTGCGCTTCTCCAGCAACACATTTTCAGCTCCTCTCTGCAACACTCCATCCATTTCCATGAGACTTCCTGCTGGAGTGAAACTTCACTACAGAGTGAGTGAGAAACTTGTCAACCTATATTACGTCCAGTGCAGAACTAAAGCTATTCCGAGCTCGATTGTGGAGCTGCAGTACACAGACAGTTTTTGTATGTCCACAAACTCACAGGCTGAGATCCAATCCTCATCAATGCACTCACAGAGATGTATGCGAGAATGGACTTTAGGCTAAACATTGAGAAACAAATAAGATCTTCTATTGGCCAACTACTGAGTAACACTGCCAGCAGACTATCCGGATCGCAGCAAGCCAGTGGACACTATGGATCAATGCCCATCATTTGGGAGTCATCTCTCAGTGAGGGCAGATGTTAATCATGAAATATATTGTTGCCCCCAGTGTGCCAGCGCAGTCTTTGGCTATCTGAGAAACAGAGTGGTTGATGGTAAAGACATCAAACCCAACAGCAAGCTAATGTCTACAGGCCAAAAGGGTTGCCTGCCCTTCTGCTTACATTGGAAACATGGATTAGAGTTAGGGTCTCAAATCCCAACAGTAATGTAACCAGGTTTTGCGAATCCCAAGCCAGGAGAATTGCTGCAATATCAATGCCCCGTCTCAGGCCAATATCCTTCGGCCTGGTTGCTATCAATCTGCAGTATTGTGGGGCTGGAGTGACCACATGGTCTACATGCCTGACACTGGATTTCTAAAACAAACTGTCAATTTCCAGCTCCATCATATCAATCACCAGGAGGGAAGAGAAAGCACGTCAAGGATGTCCTTAAAACTTAGCTGAAAAACTGCAATATTCCTAACAACTCCGAGAGATCGCTTGCCTAAGACAGTCCAAAGTCCAGCAGAAGCATTCACAAAAGTGCCAATCATCTTAAGATGTTTTTTTTCACAATCTTCAACAGGCCCAGTCAAGGCCAATAGCAAATAACAGAAAGAATGTATGATGACCAATGCATTTCACCAAACCTCCTCTTCAAACAGCATCCGCCTGAGCTGTAGCTGGGTTTGCAGATCCAGTATTGGACTGGACATTCACCTCAGAATCTATAACTCCAAAATGGAAGAAATTCAGCGCCCTTCTTAGGGGAATGCCTAAAAAATAAAAAGACAATTGGAAATGATTCAGCAGAATGTAATCACAGATGCATTATTTTATAGAATCATAGAGATTTTTGAATTCAAATATTCAATTGTGTATTAGTTGTAATACATCTCACATCTAAAGAAGGTAGAGTTATGCATTCCTCTAATAAATGTAAAAGGTCGTAAAAGGGAATTAAACTCAATAATTGTCAACTGAGAAAATGATTCGTTCTCATATCATAAGGACAGACGAAGTAACTCCTTTAATCTGTTTGACCATTCAGTTAGATCCGTTTGACCATTCAGTTAGATCCTTTTGACCATTCAGTTAGATCCGTTTGACCATTCAGTTAGATCCGTTTGACCCAATTTGCTTCCACATCTTCCAACATTGTCAAAAATCTATCAGTCCCAGTTTTGGCATGTTCAATTAACTTAGACTCAATGGCTTCTGGGGAATGAGATTTACAAATTTTTAAGGTGAATTTGAACCTCCGCAGTAAAGTTTCAATTAAGTTACTTTCTTAGGTATGGATGTGATGAGCAATTTGAAGCTGATTTCTCATCATTTGCAATGATACGCTGATCTGCAAACTGGATTGATCACATGGACAAACATGGAAACAATGAGTCATTCTGAAATCTTTCCTCATTTTGACTTCAGGCAAGAGCCCCACCCTCTGAAAATGTATGACCCAACAATTTCACAATAAGCAGTGTGGGAGTACCGACACCACATGGAGTGTAGTGGTTTAAGAAAATGACTCTTCTCAAGCTTCTCCAGGTGATTAGAGATCAGCACCTCACCAACAGCACTCACATTGCCCATATACACTTCTGCATTTCATGTCCTGGTTCAAGTAATAACTTCAACAACTAATATTAATATAACACTTTCAAAGTAATTACATTTTCCAAGGCACTTCACAGGAGTATTTTAAAATGAAGTATGGCACTGTACTACACCATGGGGTATTTAGGTGAATGATCAAAGGCTTGATCTGTGTGATTCGATAGAGCACCTTAAAATAAGACAGTGCACAAGAGATGGAGAAGTCTGGGGGTGGGGATTCCAGAACCTGGGGCCTAGACCATTGAAGGCATGCTAACTAACAAAAGAGCAATGAAAATACGGAATACTCAAGAGGCCAAAATTCAAAGAATTCCAATACCTCAGACAATTGTGGAACTGGAGGAGATTATAGAGGTAGGGTGTAGAGAGACCACAAAGAAACTTGAGAATTCAACAGCCAAGACATGACTTAATTGGGAACCCATGTATGTCAGCAAATGGAATGAGGTGAATCTTACTCAACTGGACAAGAGTGATAGGCTTTGGAACCAGAATGGTGTGGTCAAGCAAATGAAGGGCTGTGGCAGAAGGAAAAGAGTGAGGAGACCTTTGATACAGTCACACAGGATGTCATTTGTGATTTTGACAGGAGCCATCTCTATGCTGTGATAGGTGCAGGATAATTAGAGGGATTCAAACATAAGTTTTGGGAAAGATGGAATGAATTTGGGAGGCAGCCACACATTCAAAGACATTGGAGATGGAATGGAAGTTGGAGTTGGAGTGGAAATCAGTTAGAATATGTCAAAGAGTAAACTATAATCAGATGCAAAAATTGGATGCAAACTATACAAGGAGAAAGTGAGGACTGCAGATGCTGGAGATCAGAGCTGAAAAATGTGTTGCTGGAAAAGCGCAGCAGGTCAGGCAGCATCAAAGGAACAGGAGAATCGACTTTCGGGCATAAGCCCTTCTTCAGGAATGAGGAGGGTGTGCCAAGCAGGCTAAGATAAAAGGTAGGGAGAAGGGACCTGGGGGAGGGGTGTTGGGAATGCAATAGGTGGAAGGAGGTTACGGTGAGGGTGATAGGCCGGAGAGGGGGTGTGGCGCAGAGGTCGGGAAGAAGATTGCAGGTCAAGAAGGTGGTGCTGAGTCCGAGGGTTGGGACTGAAATAAGGTGGGGGGAGGGGAAATGAGGAAGCTGGAGAAATCTGCATTCATCCCTTGTGGTTGGAGGGTTCCTAGGCGGAAGATGAGGCGCTCTTCCTCCAGGCGTCGTGTTACCGTGGTCTGGCGATGGAGGAGGCCAAGGACCTGCATGTCTTTGGCGGAGTGGGAGGGGGAGTTAAAGTGTTCAGCCACGGGGCGGTTG
>NC_057729.1:10069510-10078350 GCF_004010195.1 Chiloscyllium plagiosum
TGCTTTCTTGACCTGCAATCTTCTTCCCGACCTCTCCGCCCCCCACCCCCTCTCCCGCCTATCACCCTCACCTTAAGCTCCTCCCACCTATCTCATTCCCAACGCCCATCTCCCAAGTCCCTCCTCCCTACCTTTTATCTTAGCCTGCTTGGCACACCTTCCTCATTCCTGATGAAGGGCTTATGCCTGAAATATCGATTCTCCTGCTCCTTTGATGCTGCCTGACCTGCTGCGCTTTTCTAGTAACTCATTTTTCAGCTGCAAACTACACAAGTCTGCTCTCGAGCCTGTCCTCAGTGGATACCATAAAGGTAACCAGCATCCAAGTGGGTTTGTATTGTTCAACTTTCATGCAGGTACCAGCCTGCTTCCTACTCATTCTGTTGTTAGCTGCAAAAAGGGTCAGACCTTCTTCTGCGTTTGTTTCAATCAACTTTAAGTGGAAGATGAAGTGCACAATAGAAAACATGGAGGCACTTCCATTCCAGCAGAGAAATAGATTAGGCATTGGCTCCCTGCCAGCGAGGCTGGGTCAGATGGGCAAAGAACAGAATCAAATTACAGCGAAACTGAGTGAAACATACTTCCATGTGGCTAAATAAAGCAATGGGACCATAGAAACAAACATATAAAATGGTCACAATATGATGGTAGATAATTCATTTTGTATAAAATAATTGTTATGAAGGGTTGCTGTAGGAGCTAGGCTGAAGCTCCTCCCACTTTGAGTGGAGCAATGGACAATTCAGATAATGTTAGATGAACTCATCTCTTCTACTGATTTTCAGCAACCGCGACAGGAAGCTATAGGTTTTAGTTTGGTTCCCTTGACTTCCTTACCTGGCAGTGTCCCTAGTCCTTTTCTTGCATTAGGACACTGTCTTATAGCACTCTTTATTTTCTATTCAATAAGGTTTAAGTATCACCTGCTTTATTTTCCAGGCACAAAATTAGTCATGGACAAATTAGTTATTCCTTTTATACAGTTGGTTCCAACCTATGGCTGTCATTAGATATGAGGGGAATTTAAATGGGATAAGGCAAGATTGGAAATATTATAGAATCCTGACTGGTCAGTATTTAGTTTGGTTCCCTAGACTTCCTTACCCTGTGGTGTTGCATGGGGACACTGTTCTATAGCACTCTTTATTTTCTAAGTACTGGTCAGAATTTCAGAATTAAAGCAGATATTCAGTAACCCACATTATCAAAGTCTATTTTTTTCTGGGAAAAGGCAGGACATGAAGTTTTGTTTCCTGGAGAATGTTTAGTTTGGCTTCCTTGTTGATTTCATTGTAACAGTGATGCTCATTATCTTTAACAAGTAAATCCTTCTACAGGTAGCTAAGCTCATTCTCTGCTCACAGTGCAGGGAAGTACAATGACTAGAGGAGGTCAAATCCCTCACTTTGAGGTGCAATGTAGAAAAGCTATTAATGGAAGTGGTAGTTGCAGGCCTGGTGCTTTGGATTTCAATTTATATACTGAGCATTACTTACATGCAACATAGAACACAGAACAGTACAGCACAGTACAGGCCCTTTGGCTCTTGATGTTGTGCCGGCCTTTTATCCTACTCGAAGATCAGACTAACCGACGTACCCCTCATTGTATTATCTTCCATGTGTCTATCCAAGAGTCGCTTAAATGTCCTTTAAGGCTCTCCACCTCAGTATAATAAATCCCAACCAACTGAATACCTTTCTCTATCCAGTGAAGATGCTGAATAAGGATGATCATTGCTGCTGTTGTGGCAAATTGGATTGAACAGCAATCCAACACTTTCTCGAGAATGGTTCCATTGTGTCAAATTAATTTGCATGATGCCTTAAGAGATCTTTGTATTTATCCAGTCACAGGATAAGGGCATCATTGGCCGAGCCAGCAATTATTACCCTCCTGTAATTGCCCAGAGGGCAATTAAGAGTCAGTCATATTGCTATGGATCTGGAGTAAAATGGAGGCCAGAGCAGTTTAAGGGCATTAGTGAACCAGATTGGTTTTTCCCTGACAATCAGCAATGGATTTGTGGTTATCAGAAGACTCTTAATTTTAGATTTTTTAAATTTAGTTCAAATTCTACCATCTGCCATGGTGGGAATTGAACCAACGTCTCCAAAATGTTACCTGGGTCTCTCTAGCACCGGTACCACTAGATCATCACCTCCCCTAAAATTGGACAATCTGATACAATCAAGATTCAACATTTATAAAATAATTGAGTGAGGTATTGATATGTGACTTATACAAGTTTTCCAAATAAAGTTTTCTGAACCTTCACTGCCCTACCTTACTGCGTTGCGCATTGTCCCTTCAGGTAGCTATACCAAACTCATATTACTGCAGGCATCAGTCAGTCAGGGGGGATGGTCTGCAGTCAGGGATTCCTGCACAATAGGCCAATGCATCCTCCAATACCAGTTTAGGCCCAGCCCAGGTTGGTCAGAGTCAGGATAGTCTCCACAATGGCGGCAAGGAACCAAATAACAGGCAGCACACCATCCAGATGGACTCTTCTGCCGTGAAATGAGAGGGAGGCAGCCATTAAGGGAGATATAAGACAGTGGCACAGCTGTTAGTTGTTGTGCAACTGGGCAGGTGGGGCAAAGGGCATGAAGGGCTTGTGGTGCCAGAGGTTGGGGTTGGTGAAAACAAATGAGGACATGTTGCAGGCTGTGTGAGGGTCTTGGAGGGAGAAGATGTTAACCTTTTTGCTGGGCATTCCTCTGAGTTGGCTTTTGCTTGGATGGCAACCTTGGATGAGGCTGGCATTGTTTGGTGACATGGCTTCCAAGTGCTGGCCCTGGAAAAGGTGAATTCCTAGGTTGGCAGCACCCCACCAAACAGGAAGTCCAGGACCCTGCCCGCAAAGTGGGGTGCCAATTTACCACATATGCCATGTTTAGGGCAAATGTCAGGAGCCGTGTAGGGCAGTTCCAGACTGACAGAGTTTGTCTGGGTGTACAAGGACCTTTTCAAGATAATGCAGGTGTAAGGAATACTGATGAATTCTGGGATCTTCACTGACTGTCCAATTATTCTGGAAACAACAAGCAACAAGATACAGCAGAAATCAGACTGGAGAGACAGCATAGGGGGACATGGTTGGTGATTAATGAGACGAGCTTGGTATAGATAAGGCAACAGAACTCAATAGGCCTTGCAATGATAAATTTTCCAAAAACTTGGATATAGCTAAATAAATGTAAGACTGAGCCATAGTATTTCTCATTATGTTATTTGGTTAGCAGATCCTGCCTTCAAAAAGATTTCAACATGAGAAATATCCATTCAAACAGCATTTTGTAAAATGTAACTGTAAAACATATATATGTATATATCCTGGCAGGAAAAGAACAGCTGGCCCAATAACTCAAAACCCTGATGTCATGTTGGAAGTGTTTACACCTACCCCTCATGTCAATCTGCCTCTCCCTTAGGCATGTGCTCTCCTGAGAGAGCTAACTACACAGGAAAATCCCAAGGCCACTCAAACTAAAATATTCTGGAGCATTTTTCTCCGAATCCCTCAAGCAAACAAAACTAGTTCAGAAGATGACAGCTGATTATAGTTTGGGTTGGCATCTATACACTCATAAAGGTTGACAATTAGCAAGTCAAATCTCTGCCTTGATATATTGTCATCACTGAATGTGCAATAGAAAATTATACTGTTTTACCCTAAAAGAAACCTATAATCTGCAGTGTTACTCTGCATTCCTCACTAATGAAGGATGTTGGCAGGGGAGGGGAGAGGTAGCTGAAGCTGTAATTATGAAATATTCATCTGTTTGCAGTTATAAATGAAGTGTTTGATTACTTTCTGTATATGACAGACAGCCAGTGTGAATAAGCAGGATGTTTTCTCTAGATTACAGCCATACGGTCATCATTAACTCTTCTGATCTCAATCTTTATTGGATGCACCGGCAAAGATTTCCATGTAAGTTTGTTTATCGGAATTTTAAACACATTGCAGAAAAAAATGCAATCTCACCAAACAAAAGAAATTTTCACTGACATATTTACAGTGTGTGTGATTACTGTGATTTTGTTTTGCTGTGTGGCTCTGTTACATTACTAATGGCCATGACTGACATGGATAGGACGGTAAATAGATTAACCTGCAGTACTGAAGTCATCACTGTTCTGAAATTAAACCCCACCAGCGCTTATTATGTTGTATGGGCTTCCTGGTGGAAATGCCACCACCATCGTTTTTCCTACAGGAAGGATATGGGCCAAGTGCAGGGAAATGGGGTTAGCATGGATTAACATTTTGGTCAGCATGGACCAGTTTGGGTCAAAGGGCCTGTCTCTGTGCTGTAGGATTCTATGAATCTATTAGGAGAAAGTGAGGACTTCATCTCCAGCTGACCCAACCAGTACCCCTCCACCAATACATTATTTGATTGGCAGAACTGATTCTCATCCTCAACAACCTCTCTTTGGAATCCTCCCACATCCTTCAGACCAAAGGTGTAGTCACGGGCACCCACATGGGCCCCAGCTATGCCTGCCTCTTCGGAGGATATGTGGAACAGTCCATCTTCTGCAGTTACACTGGCACCCCATCCCCTAAATATTCTTCCGCTACATCAATGACTGTATCGGCGCCGCCTTGTGCTCCCACAAGGAAGTTGAACAGTTCATCAATTTCACAAACACCTTCCACCCTGACCTCAAATTCTCCTGGACCATCTCTGACACCTGCCTCCCCTTCCTGGACCTTTCTGTCTCTACCTGCAGCGACTGACTCAACATGGACATCTATTTCAAATCCAACGACTCCTGGATGCTATCTTGACGAAATCTCCTCCTAACCCCTCCTCTGCCCCCGTAAAAATTCCTCTGCCTCCGCCAATCCCACTCCCAGACATCCCAGGGTGACCTACTACTTCAAGAACTGCAATTTTCCCTCCTACGTGATCAATTATGCCACGTGATCAACGATACCCTGCAGCGCATCTCCTCCACTTTCCATACCTCTGCCTTTGAACACTACCCCTCCAACTGCAACCAGGATAGAATTCCCCAGTCCTCAACTTCAACCCCAATAATCTCCGTATACAACGCATTACCCTCCGCCAGTTCCACCACCCACTACCAGACCCCACTACCAGAGATATATTCCCTTCCCCATCTCTGTCATCGTTCCGCAGAGACCATTCCCTCCATTACTCCCTTGATAGGGCCACACTCCCCCCGCAAACCCACCGTCCACACTCAGCACCTTCCCCTGTCGCCACATGAGGTGTAAAACTTGCACCCACATCTCCCCCTCTCACCTCCATCCAAGGTTCAAAGGATCTTTTCACATCTGGTAGAGATTTTCCTGCTCATCCACCCATCTCATCTATTGTGTCTGTTGCTCTCGATGTGGTCTCCTCTACATTGGGGAGACAGGATGCCAACTTGTGGAATGTTTCAGTGAATATCTCTGGGATACACGCATCAAGCAAGCCCACCACCCTGAGGCTGACCACTTCAAATCCCCTCCCCACTCCCCCAAGGGCATGCAAGTCCTGGGCCGCCTCCACCATCAAATCCAAGTCACCCAACAACTGGAAGAAAAAAGCCTCATCTTCCATCTCAGGACCCTACAACCAAACAGAATCAACTTGACTTCACCAGTTTCCAAATCTCCCCTCCCCCCTACCTCATCCCAGATCTAACCCCCTAACTCGGCACTACCTTCTCGAACTGTCCTACCTGTCCATCTTCCTTCCCATCTATCTGCTCCACCCTCCCCAGAATGGAAACAGACCCTTCAGTCCAGGGTCCATGCTGATCAGATATGCTAAACTAGTCTGTCCCATTTGCCAGCATATGGCCCATATCCCTCTAAATTCTTCCTATTCATATACCCCTCCTGATGCCTTTTAAATGCTGTAAATGTACCAGCCTCCACCACTTCCTCTGGCAGCTCATTTCATACACACACCACTCTCTGCATGAAAAAGTGGCCCTGAGCTTCCTTTTAAATTTTTCCCCTCTCACCCTAAACCTATGCCCTTCCCCACCCAGGGAAAAGACCTTGTTTATTTACCCTTTCCATGACCGTCATGATTTTATAAACCTCTATAAGTCACCCATCAACCACCAACACTCCAGGGAAAACAGCCCCAGCCTATTCTGCTCCACCCTATAGCTCCTACCCTCCAGCCCTGGCAACATCCATGTAAATCTCTTCTGAATCCTTTCAGGTTTCACAACACCCTTCCAGTTAGGAAGGAGACCAGAATTGCACACAATATTCCAAAAGTGGCCTAACTAATGTCCTGTACCGATGCAATATGACCTCCCAATTCCTATACTCAATGCTCTATCCAAAAAAGGAAAGTATACCAAAGACTTTCTTCACTATCCTATCTACCTGTGACTCCACTTTCAAGGCATTATGCATCTGCACTCCAATGTCTCTTCATTCAGCAACACTCCCCAGGACCTTACCATTAAGTGTATAAGTCCTGCCCTGATTTGCCTTGCCAAAATGCAGCACCTCACATATATCTAAATCCAACTCCATCTGGATGGAGACGGGTAAATTACAACATTTAAAAGGCACCTGGATGAGTACATGAGTAGGAAGGGTTTCAAGGGATATGGGGACTAGATTAATTTAGGATAAATGGACAGAATGGATGAGTTGGACCAAAGAGCCTGTTTTCGGGCTATGACTCTAACTGTGCTATTTTGCTTTAGCAATGCAGTTCACAGCAGGTTTCTGATTGCGAACTGTTAAGTCAAAGTCTAGACTTAACTGAGAATTCATCAATAGTGGCTAACTAATAGCAACAGATTAAAGGGTCTGTCTACTGACTGCTGGAGAGGTGACGCAGTGGGCAGAATTAACCTGGCCTGACCTTGAAGGTGGGTCTTGGGACAGCCAAACCTGCCCTGCGCATTTTCCTTCTCCCACAAAGTTCCTCACAGAGGCGAGATGGAGTTGGCATTCCTGGAAACAGCCACACCACTTGACTGCAATCCCACCTGACCAGAGAGACCAGCACTACAATTACAGCGGCCCACCAGTGCAGGTTTCAGGTGGGCATTGGGAATGTCATTAGGGCTGGGGTCCCACCAGTGGCAGAACTGCAGAAGACGACATTGACCCTCTGCTCAGAAGGCCCTGTTTGGTCACTTGTTTAGCCCCGTGTACCTGCTCCACCATTTGCTATGATCATGATTGATCAAACTGTTCAATGCCTTTTTGCCACAATATCTGCACAACATTTATGCCATTGAGAATTAAAAATTTATCAATGTCCACCTTAAATATACTGAAAGATTTGGCTTCTACAGCCCTCAATCCAATAGCACTATTAAGTTTCTGTCCCTCAAAGAGCTGGCCTGAAAAGAACTCTCTCTCAAAGCCTAATATTATCATCAATGCTATCTGCAATGCAAAGGAAGTGGAAAGGTAATGTTGAAATGAATCAGGAGTGCTGAAATCGGATCTACTTATTATTGATAAGAAGATTATGTTTAGTCCTATCAGTTAAAATTCACATATTAAACTATTCCCAATTGCCAAACTCAGTACTAATATAGGAAACATTCAGTTTTATTGCATTATCTCTTGAGAATTTTGGTAAATTAGAAAGTTACTTGGAAATAGAAGGGCTAGGAACAAATTGGATAGCTCTTTTAAAGAGATAGCAGAGGCACTAATGGACCAAATGGTCTTATGCTGCATTATCTATTTTTATTATTTTCTATCATTTTCAGGCATGAGCCATTCTTCAGGAAGAAAGGCTCATTCCTGAAGAAGGGCTCATGCCCAAAACGTCGATTCTCCTGCTCCTTGGATGCTGCCTGACCTGCTGCGCTTTTCCAGCAACACATTTTCAGCTCTGATCACCAGCATCTGCAGTCCTCACTTTCTCCTAGTCTCTATCCTTTGCTTTGAATGGACAGATTGTTGTCTTATTCCCTTGACCAAAAGTTATCAATTGGTAAAGTCACTGTTACCAATAGAATATGGGAAGGGAAACACTGCATATTTATTTTCAACTGGCTCAAATGGAACATGCTGAAAGAAGTTCTTGACCAAATTTAAAATGAAATCTACAATGATGGAAAATTGGAGACAGGCTATCCTTTCAGTCAGTAACATAAACATTGGATCCCACCAATGCTCAGCTGGTGGTGACTTCTAATATTCTGACTCACACGTGAGACCCTATGTTTGAACATAGCTATTTGAAAACTTGATGTATTTTTTAATGTTGGTGGATAAATAGTTTAGAAGAAATATAGTTATTGCCATGAAATTGGTCTTACTTCTTATTGGCATCACTATGAAGATTGCCTAATTCTTTGAGATAAAATCCATTTCCCAATTGCTAAACTCAGCACTAATACAGCAGAGCTTCAGGATATATCATCTCACCTTTTGAGAAGTTCAGAGCTAAAGAATAATGATCTTAATGACATGAACAATTATACACCCCATAAGCACTGCACTTTAACTTATTCTGTGTGCTACCTTGCTAGGACAGTATCCCATCATTATTGAAAATAATAAAAACAGTCATGGTAAGTGGCAGCATAATTTCAACTTCCATATCCAGATAGCCAGTGACCCATACAAATGAAAAGAAACATGACCATCTAAGTTTACAAGATCATCCAATTTTCCTTTTGCATCATGCCAGTTCTGCCTTTTTGCTATGTACAGGGAATATCATCCGTCGTCATTTCCGCCACCTCCAAACCAACCCCACCCACCAGGGATGTATTTCCCTCCCCTCCCTTATCAGCGTTCCGAAAAGACCACTCCCTCCGTGACTCCCTCGTCAGGTCCACACCCCCCACCAACCCAATCTCCACTCCCG
>NC_057729.1:10078815-10310607 GCF_004010195.1 Chiloscyllium plagiosum
GCAATTCAGGCAGCATTTTACTTCAACTCCTCCTCCCACTCCACCAAGGACATGCAGGTCCTTGGACTCCTCCATCGCCAGACCATAGCAACACGACGGCTGGAGGAAGAGTGCCTCATCTTCCGCCTAGGAACCCTCCAACCACAAGGGATAAACTCAGATTTCTCCAGTTTCTTCATTTCCCCTCCCCCCAACTTGTCTCAGTCCCAACCCTCGAACTCAACACCACCTTCCTAACCTGCGAACTTCTTCCTGACCTCTCCGCCTCCACCCCCACTCCGGCCTATCACCCTCACCTTAACCTCCTTCTACCTATCGCATTTCCAATGCCCCTCCCCAAGTCCCTCCTCCCTACCTTTTATCTTAGCCTGCTAGGCACACTTTCCTCATTCCTGAAGAAGGGTTCATGCCCAAAACATCAATTCTCCTGCTCCTTGGATGCTGCATGACCTGCTGCGCTTTTCCAGCAATACATTTTCAGCTCAATATTTACTTATCCTCAACATCTGTAAATCATTCCAATCATGACACAGTAGAACCACTTCAACTGTTTCACTTGACATTGTTCACACCTACTGCATTTTTTATACAGATTACTACTCCATTTTATTAATCCTGCTTTATAAATGCTCAGAAAATTTCACTACATTAACTTTCATTCCAAGTGGGATGAATAACACATAATTTTCAAAAGAAAACTGAGAATATTAAAAAGCACTCAGCAAGTCAATCAACAGGGAGAGAGAGAGAGACTGAGACAGTCAGAGATAATGGAGTCTGTTTTTCTTCCCAGTTGCTTTGACGTGGGTTTGGAAGTGGCAGGACACAGAAAGATGTGGAAAAACCCAGTTGGGACAGTCCTCAATATGGCCCTGCCTTCAGCCAAAGGTTGCTCATTGCGAGGGATCAGTGCAATGAAATACCTGACTGTAGGACAAGCATTCAAGATGGTTATGGAGTCAATTAGTGGCCATTTGCAGAAAGGGTGGCAAGTTTGCCAGCAAGGGTGCCCACCTTCCCTGTGGGTTCAACCTGCCATGCTCTGGATGTGGCTGCACCAGGTAAGGTTGGAACAAAACCATAGGCTGATGCCCAAATCAGTGATCGCAAAGGTTGAAAGTGATACATCCACAGCCAAAAGCATTCTTGTGGAACAAAAACAATGAAAGCAGGAAATGCTGGAGGGAAAAATGGTTAATGTTTCAGACTATAAACAATCATAGCAACTACATTCTTGTGATGGTTTAAACCACTAGTTTAAACTAGGATTCTGGTCCTTTTTTCAAGAAATGCCAGCTGCATCCTTTCATTAGCACCTCCATTTACTTGAGTAATGGTCTAGTCAGGCTGCTAACTCTTACAACCATTCACATCCATGTCCCATCACCTTCCCGTCCTTAATCACACGGCAAATGCAGAGGTGGGCAATCAGCTGACAACCTCCTGGAAACTTGCATCAACAGATGTGCAGCCAAGAGGTGCAGGCATAGGACTTACTAATAGTCCAGCTGCCCTAAAGCTTTATATCTAGTTTACATTCAACCAACATTTCATATCAGAGTTTCTGTCATCAGAACTGGAAGGTGTTGCTGATAAACAGCTTTAGTGCAAGTGCATAGCCAGAGAAAAGAGGAAGGGAATAAAGCATAAGGGAAGTGTTTGGTATGTTTGAGAGCAGTAGTAATGAAACAAAATAAAATAAGGGGTGGTGTCACTTTGTTGTTGTCTTACAATATTTCATCTTATTCTTATTTACCATTCAAAAGTATTCAAACAGGTCAACCATTCCTCAGCCATCGCCTATTTTCTGTCACATTACTCCTATTCTAACAATGTCACACCATCATCTCCGGTCTCCTCTTCTCTATGTTTCTCAGTAACCGTACCCACAAGTCAAGTCAGCTTTCATATATATGCTAATAACATCAACCACACTGCTTCAAATGCTTCTCTTGACCCGACAGACCTGGAGAATCTGCAAATAAGCAGCACAGAAGGAGTCCACTTGATCCAAGGGCTCAGAAAGAGCTACCCAGCCCCTGTAAAGGAAGTGACCAATTTAATGAACAAAAAAGGAGTTAAATATGATTTGGAGATGCCGGTGTTGGACTGGGGTGTACAAAGTTAAAAATCACACAACACCAGGTTATAGTCCAACAGGTTTAATTGGAAGCACACTAATTTTCGGAGCGACGCTCCTTCATCAGGAGTTAAATAAGTTGACATAAACTAATACAAATCGAATGGAATAGAATAGACCAAAAAAACCAGATGGTAGGAAAGTCCAGTACTTCTAGACACCTTGGTGGGCAGCCAAAACAAATGTAGCGGAGGCCAAATGGAAGGTGTTAAATCATCATAATTCATTGAAGAAACAGTATAAGTAAAGTAACAAGACCTTGTCTTTTTGTGGACATTCAATGAATAAAGAAAACTGGTCTCTCTTTGCCACAAAGACAAAATATAAGTTTTAAAAGGCAAAACATGTACTCACAAACACAGACAGACACGGCAATTTTAAGACAAAAATCTCCTTTAAAACGTTGAGACAAAGACAGTGTGCAGACATTATACTGGATTATGAGCATAGTTCCACTTACACAGTGAAGGACTCACATTTGCAAAGACCAAGAATTGTAATTCGATAGCCATGCAGTGTCGATATGTTCATTTCGCATTGCTGGCTAATTCACCAATGTACCACCCAAGGAAGTCATAGTCAACTGCTTTGTAGCTCTATACCATAACAATCTAAATTATCACCATGCTGTGATGTGGTTAAATGGCTACAGTTCCAAAATTTAATATTCTAAATTGACTTAAAGCTGGAGAAATCAGGCCTGAGAGACAATTGGGCAAACTAAATTAAAAAGCAGGCAGCAGCTATCAGTTATAGAGAGAACAGCGGACAAGGTCAAAGAAGTCACAAAGTTTCAGGGGGAACCAGTTACAACAGCCCAAAGGTTGTGCATTAGAGAAGTATCGATCAGACATTTTGGCACCTTGACGTCCAGCCAGTGCCTGAGGCCTCGCAGTTTTCAATTCCCTCTGGTGTGACAACAATGATGGATGTTGAAACAGCTCCATTGGATGCTTTTAACTCTGCTCATGACCTCATTGGTCAAAGACCACAGAACATTCATAAAGGTCCAGGGTGAGGGAGGACATAAACATATATGTGGAAGCCAACCCCTCAGTGAAGCCTCGCAGAAACCTAAGAAGCCTCAGGAGAAGATCTGTCCTGACCTGCCAGACCACCTTCATGGAAGAGAGCCAACTCTACATCAGAGAGGAAGGAAATTCCAATGGCCCAGCTAAACACATAGATCATTGCGGAGAAAGTGAGGACTGCAGATGGTGGAGATCAGAGTCGAAAAGTGTGGCGCTGGAAAAGCACAGCAGGTCAGTTAGCATCTGAGGAGCAGGAGAATCGACATTTTGGACATTAGCCCTTCATCTGACATTCCTGATGAAGGGCTTATGCCTGAAACATCACTTCTCAATATACACAAGGGATTGTTACAGATCTGCACACTATAATACTGGCCTGATCAATAAGCTTGTAAACAGGCTGTGAGCCATTGAGGTATGTAGCATTTGCTGAAAGAGGATGTATCAAAATCATCCTGTTGGCTAATGGCTAGTCTGGTCAGATCATTTTTTTGCTGCATTTTTCACAAAGTCAAGAAAGACCATAATGTGGTCAGTTTTGGTCTTGAAAAATGCTCAAGCTATCTCAGAAGAAGTGTGTCTTAGATATTTCAGCTGAAAATATGTTGCTGGAAGAGCGCAGCAGGTCAGGCAGCATCCAGGGAACAGGAGAATCGACGTTTCGGGCACAAGCCCTTCTTCAGGAATGCCCGAAACATCGATTCTCCTGTTCTCTGGATGCTGCCTGACCTGCTGTGCTCTTCCAGCAACACATTTTCAGCTCTGATCTCCAGCACTTTCTCCTCTTAGATATTTCAGCAACAGGTGAAGTTGTTTTACAGTAGTATTATTATTCAGCAACACAAGTTTAATTTGTCACTAACAGGATTGCACCATCAGGGCAAAATGAGTAATGTCATATATATATATATAATATATATTTCAGTGATGTTCTGATGGTCCACAGACTGGCAGATCATATCAAACAGCATATGCCTTTGGTTGTTTGCAAAAAGAAATGTATTGATGGTACCAAATTGGTCTATAGTTGTAAAACATTCAACATAATGGTAGATGTCATTGTGCAATTGGATAAACTTGCTGGATAATCCTGGATGTATAAACAATTATACTGAGAACAAATTTGGGACTGCTAGTTGAGCTCAATAGTTTATTGGAAACTATGTATATTAATAGCCAGGTCCCTGTTCTTTGCAGATAGGTAGAACATGTACATGCACTGCACCTGTTTCACCTTCATAAAATAGGTGACAGCCATTGCTGATTCATTTCTTAGGCAATGTCCTGACTAATCATAATCAAAATGCCTGGTTTAAAATATAAGCAAAGGCTAGCTATTAATTGTCAAAGATAATTCATTGATGTATGGCAAAGCATCTATAAATCAGAGTCTGTATGACAACCAATCAGCAGTCTCCTCTCATGCCATATAAATGTTGATATCTCACTTAATTTGTTTAAAGTTAAAAATCACACAACACCAGGTTATAGTCCAAAAGGTTTATTTGGAAGTACTAGCTTTCGGGGCGCTGCTCCTTCACCAGGTGATTGTGGATAATAAGATTGTAAGACACAGAATTTATAGCAAAAGTTTAAAGTGTGATGTAACTGAAATTATATATTGAAAAAGACCCGGATTGTTTGTTAAGTCTCTCACCTTTTAGAATGACCATGTTGGTTTCAGTTCTTTCAGGTGTAAATCGCAAAACATTTTTAAAAGTTCCATTCTCAAGTGCACTTTAACAGTTGGTGTCATGTCAGCCCAGATAAGGTATTGAAGGTGTTAACTCCTGTGAGGCTGTCTGTGCCACAATGGCCAGACTGATTCTAATCTTTAAAAAAAATGGATTTACAGAATCTTACATGGATTTATGCATTTTTCAAGCAAAGTAAAATGTAATTCTGCAAGTACAAATTCACCCCACAAAATTATATGTGTGTGTGTGTGTGGAGAGGTGGGGTTATGAGTGTCTGTGAGAGGGTGTGTATATGTGTGTGAGTGTGAGTGTAAAGGGGTTAAAGTCTGTCATATGGGAGTGTATGTGTGAGTGTATGTGAGAGGGTCTGAATATGTGCATGTGTGTGTGTGTCTGTCTGTGTGTCCGTCTGTGTCTGTGTGTGTGTGTGTATGTACAGTACAATGAGGTCACCTGTAGATTGACATGAATCCAAGGTCCTGGTTGAGGCCATCCCCATGGGTACCAAACGTAGCTATCAGCCTCTGCTTGGCCACTTTTCGTTATTGCTTGTCAAGAAAACAGCTTTGGAGGAAGGTCACCCGAAGGTCCGAGGTCGAATGTCCCGGACCGCTGAAGTGTTCTCCAACCAGGAGGGAACACTCCTGTCTGTTGATTGTTCTGCAGTGTCCATTCATCCATTGCCATAATCTCTGTTTGGTCTCGTCAATGTACCTTGCCTTAGGGCATCCTTGCCTGCAGCATATGAGATAAACAACATTGGCTGAGTCACATGAGTACCTGCCATGTACATGGTGAGAGGTGTCCCCTCGCGTAATGGTGGTATCCATGTCAACATTCTTACAGCGTCTATTGTGACAAGGTTGCATGGTATTGTCCTGAAAGCCGGGCAGTTTGCTACGAACAATGATCTGTTTGAGGTTTGGTGGCTGTTAAAAGGCGAGAAGTGGAGGTGTGGGGAAGGTCTTGGCGAGGGGCTCATCCTCATTGATAATGTGTTGCTGGCTGCAAAGAACATGGCATAGTTTTTCTGCTCCTGGGAGGTACTGGACAACGGAGGGTACCCTGTCGTTGCAGCTCGTGTCTGTCTCCTGAGGAGGTCATTACGGTTTCTTGATGTGGCACATCAGAACTAGCGGTCGATGAGTTGAGCATCGTAACCCATTCTGATGAGTGTATCCCTGAGTACTTCTAAGTGCCCGTCACATTCCTGCTAGAGCTGCTGAGTTTCTCGAGCAATTTCTGTTTTTAACTGGAAACAATTGTCCAGTTTCCCTACTGGCGAGCCTTGTTTGATACAAATTGTCATTCCTTTAGAAATCATGCAAAATCATTTCCTGATTAAACTACCCTGTGGGACTTCATCAAAAACCTTGTTAAAATTAACATAGACCACATCAAACATGTCACCTCCTCAAAGACTTCAACAGAGTTAGTCAGACATGTTTCTCCATTAACAAATCTGTGTTCTCAATTACACTTGCCTTTTCAAAGAATGATTTTTCTTATCACTTACAATTTTTTCCAATGATTTTACCACCAGCAGTGTTAGGTTGACTGGCTAGTAATTCCTCTCATTTGACATAATGGAACAATGTTGGTTGTCCTCCAGTTCTCTAACATGAGAAGTTTGGACAGAAGTAGTCAGACTCTTTGTTAATTCCACTTGTTGTTCTCTTAAAAGCAAGTTAAGACATTCAATGTAGACCTGGAAATTTATCTATTTTCAAAGGTTTTAAAACACTGAATATTTCCTTTCTCGTGGCATTCATCCCAACGAGTATTCAATATTTGACCTCTTTAACTAGTTTGCATTATCATTCTCTCTTGTATTTATTAAACTTATGGTAAATCTTCAGCCTCAACAGATAGGGTGCTTTTTCTAATCTCTATTTGGTGCTGTTCATCGTAACGTTCTTTCCATTTAAGCACTTATAAAGCATCTTTCTTTGCAAATTATCTTTTCAAAGGTAAAATCAAAAAGGATATTTGGAAGTCATTCCCTATACTCCTCCAGGCTTTCTGTGTTTTTCAACCTTGTTGTGTAACATAAATTTCCCTTTATTGTCTTTCCTTACCCTTCAAGTTCTTTGACAGCCATAGGTTTCAACATTTAACAACCTTTTAGTTTGTGAGATCGTTTTTGTCCTGAAATCTGAAAGCCTCCTCTTCAAATACCACCCAATACAATAACATGAACGTATCTGTAATATAAACACAGAAAATGCTGGAGGCAACATTCCATAGAGAGAAAAACAGTTAACATTTTAAGTCAGTATAACTCTTCTTCAGAACTATTTGGAATCAATAGGTACAATGATTTTGACTTTCGAAATTCTGGAACAGTCCCAACAGATTGGAATTTTGCAAATGTAAGTTCATGATTCAAGAAAGGATGGATGAGAGAGAAATCAAAGAATTAAAGGGCAGCTAACCTGACATCAGTTGTCAGAAAAATACTGCAGCACATTAGGAAGGTCTTAACAATGTACTTAGCAACACAAAGAATGATCAGAGAACTAACATGGTTTTACAAAAGGGTAATCATGTTTGATGGATTTATGAGAGTCATTATGAAGAGATGACAACTAAATAAAAACAAACCAGTACATTTTGTATTCTTGGATTTACAAAAAGCATTCAGTGAGGTGCCACACTAAAGATCAATTCACAAGACCCCTCACATCACAGAAAGATAATCTTTATTTTTGTTTTAAAAACCCAGAAGATTTATTTGTAGTGCTTAAACAGAATGCACAAAGTAGTGGTCAAGCATAAACTAATGCAGTTTACAAATATACCCCTGTTCATATGGAAATAATGACATTAATTAATGAAATTACTTTTTTAAACCACATACTGAGTTACAATGAGTGCAAAAAGAAATTTACAAATTGAACCTGTCAATTTTGCTGTGAGTTTTGCTTTTGCACTATAAACGATATCAAATAGCAACAAATTGTGGAGCTTGAAGAATGTTAAATTTTTAATTACAATTTTGTATTTTTGTAGAGAACACCAGGTTTATTTTCCCCTTCTTTCCTGCTCTGTTAAATAAAGCTGTATCATTGGCCTTCATTGCATACAAATCTCTATCCTAACACCAATTTACAAATGGAAAAAGGGAAATTATTTATTTTCTTGAAATAAGAACATGATCAGTCAATGTGAAATATGTGTTTCTAAAATGTACAAATCCAAGTTGTTAACCCATTTCAAAGCAGATCTGAAAACATTTATTACAGTCTTCAACCTCATTACAAATGTGGTTGAACAAAGACCATATAATAAATAACTTCATAAAAAACAAATCATAGAATCCCTTCAGTATGGAAACAGGCCATTTGGCACAACAAGTCCACACCAACCCTCTGAAGAGTAATCCACCCTGACCAATACAACTAACCTACACACCTCTGAACACTATGGGCAATTGGGCATGGCCAATTCACCAAATCTGCACAACCTTGGACTGTGGGAGGAAACTAGAGACACAGGGACAATGTGCAAACACCACAGAGACAGTCACCCGAGGCTGGAATCGAAGCCAGGTGCCTGGTGCTGTGGGACAGCAGTACTAATCACTGAACCACCATGCCGCCTATATTATGGAGAGCAATGCCTTGGGCAGGTGTTATAGAAACAAGTTGTACAGCACAAAACCCACTCTGCAAATGTTTATTTTATAAAAGCATAATCTTTACAATGTGAACCTTACTACACCATCAAGATATAAAGATTCAAACAAAGGAATATTGCAGTTTCTGCCTTTCGTTCTGACTACTCTCCATTTTCTGACTTATGCCTCTTCTATTCAACTTCATCCTGCACCTCAGCTCAGTTCTTCACTGCATGTCCATCTTCTTCCTCCTTGGCATCCTGTTCCTTTTTACCGTGCTCCTCTTCACTTTCACCCTCAGCATCTTCCTCTTCCTCACCTACTTTCTCTGTATTCTCATTTGTGTGCTCATTTCCATTCTCTTCCTCTGTTCCATTTTCCGGTGCATCCCCGCTGTCCTTTTCTTTCTTTTTGGTCTCCTCTGCAGCCTTTTATTTCAGTTCTTGGGTTTTACTTCTTGTGGGTGTAATGATTGGAACAAGGTCAGCCAGTGAACTTCATTGAATATGAATTCTCTGATTGGGGCTGTTACCCTGGTCCAATCAGGGAGCCCTAGCTGACAGATATAAACAGGAGTTGGCCATACTAGTCTGAAATCGCCTGATCTTTGAAGCTGAGCAGATTCAGGCCTGGTTAGTACTTGGATGGGGGACTGCCTGGGAATATCAGGTGCAGTAGGCTTTTTCCCCTTCACTGTCTGATCACACAGCATTGCCTTTTGTGAAGGGCACTACTTGTCACTGGCCACTCGGGTGTTTTCCTATCTTCCTGGTGGTGAAAGATTCGTGCACCTTGTGCCTCTCACTGTGTCTCACCCTGCACACAACACACACCATGGATGCTGGGGAAAAAATAAGCACTACCACAGTTAGGCAGTAGTGTGGGGGCTAAATAAAAAGAAAAAAAAAAGAACAGCAGTGTCAAAAAAAAAAAGAACAGGAGTGTCAGAGGTTCTGTTCACGAAAGAGAAAAAAAAAGAAAAAAACAGGAGTGTCAGAGGTTCTGCTTATTCTAGGAGCTGACTCTGTGCTAGCTGGCTCAGTGTCATGTACTACACATGTGTAAATTAAGTGTGACTTGGTAATGGGACATCGGCTATCGTGGAGTTATTTTCAGGAATATCTGTTGCAGTATCAGTCATTCTGAGTAAGTTTATATATAAAATAGTTACATATTTTAAAAATAGACCGAAGGTAGATGAAGGCTGATTTATCAGTGAGAGGAATAGAGAATTTCCTCTGCATAGCTCGCTTTGACTCTCATAATTTACTAGCTATTGCATTATTGACAAATTATGTGTTCCTAAGATTTTGAGTAATTTAAACATCAGTCAATAAAATGATGAGCTGGTGCAGCATGGTGGCTCAGTGGTTAGCACTTTCACCTCACAGTGCCAGGGACCTGGGTTCAATTCCAGCCTCAGGCGACTGTTTGTGTGGAGTTTGTACATTCTCCCCGTGTCTGCGTGGGTTTCCTGTGGGTGCTCTAATTTCCTCTCACACTCCAAAGACATGCAGTTTAGGTGGATTGGTCATGCTAAATTGCCTATAGTGTGTGGGTTAGGTGGAGTAGCCATGGGGCTTGCAGGAATGGAGGGCAAGGAGGGGACGAGTCTGTGTGGAATGCTTGTCAGAGAGTTGGTGTGGACTTGTTGGGCCAAATGGCCTGTTTCCACACTGTAAGGAATATATGAGGGTTATAATTTAACAATAAGGGGTCTGAGATGAGGATTTTCTTTTACTCAGAAAGTTGCAAAGCTTTTGAATGATCTACCCCAGAAGTCTGTGCAAGTTTAGTCCTTGAATATGTTTAAGACAGAGACTAATAGATTTCTGATTGTCAATGGTGGACATTGTTATGGGGTTGAAGTGGGGGGGAGTGTGTAAAAAGCATCAAAGTATTTGATCAACCATCATTATTTTAAATAGTGGGGCAGGCTCAATGGGCTGAATGGTCTATTCCTGTTCTGATGTTCCTATGAAAAATATTATCAAGTTCATGAAAACTATCTGCAACAGAAGGAGAAAAAAATTCTTCCTCCAACTTTCACTGAATTAATCTGAAATCATCCATAATTCCAGCATTAAGGTGACTGGATTTGGTCAGTCAAATCTTACTTGTTTGTACATTATTAACTGCCCTGTGTTCTTCGCATTGCATATTGCCAAATGGGTTCAAACCTAGACTTCTAAGCTTTGAAACAAAATATTTTATGGAATTTCCCTCGCCCCTGAACAACATGGGCAATAGTAAAACAAAAACAGAAATAGCTGGAGAAACTCAACAGGGGCTGTCCTCAGTCAGGGAGCCCTGCCACAGTCAGTCAGGGACAATATTCTATCTCAGTGCAGGGACGTGGGCACAGTCAGTCAGCTAGTTGCCTGGAGAGGTCAGTGATGGAGGTTTCCTTTCATTTCAGGCAATGGCGTGGGCCGCAGTCAACCTTGCAGTTCAACTAGTTTGGGGATTAGCGGAAAGCCAGTCATGAAACTGCACAGACATCAGTCAAGGGCCTGGTCATTCAACAATTATAGCTATGCTTCTAAGTCAGTTAGAAGGGTAGGCCATAATGAGACATGGGGTTCTGTTCGTTGAAAGTCAAGTTGTGCCCTCAGGGGCCATCACTATGGTACAGACTTTGGGGACATGAATTGTGGGGTTTGGAGGCAACATGCTGGGATGCAGAGAGGACAATAATGTGATACAAGACAATGTAGCATATAAGAATGGGATACAATACTGCTTGGGAGGACATGGGATATCGGGGGGATGGAGGTGGTAGTAATGATCATCACCATATGGGCAGCATAATGGCTGGCATGGCTATACTTTATGCCCAGGGTTCAAGGAATAATGCTGGGAGCTGCCAGTTTAAGTGAAAAGGGAGGGTGGAAATATTTGGATGCTCAGAACTGATGGGGTTAATAGGAAGTGCAAGGAAGAACATAAGGGTTTGTGGGGCTCACCTAGATTAATAGGTTGAGCCTGTGGTTCACTCTGCAAAGACTGATCTGCATTGCCTTCTTTTCTTAGCCAACTCACAAATGCTCAATGGAAATTGAAAATGTTTGCCATCACACTCAGAGTGGAGTAGTAGTTTTTATGTCTCAGGATGCGGGTGGCACTTGTGAATGATGTGAGACCGTTCAAGGAGAAATCACATTGAACAAACCTGACCATGTCATTGATCATGATGAATTGATGGATAGTCCTCTCTTTGAAGGGGAAATAATCAGAGATGACCTTGAAATTAACAAAGACAATCCAAGACTCTGATAGGCTGCACAAGATTGTAGAACTGATTTCCTCTCCCATGGACAATGCTGCCTTTTGTGGGTAATTTGGACGTGAATTGAGGGGAAATGGGAGGGAGGACAAGGTTTCAGTCATCCTACCAAATTTGTAATCTTTTGCTGAATTTGGCTGACATGGCATCTGCTGCACACTTTAGGAGAAGGCCCACTGTTAAGGGTTGAGTTCGAGAGGAATTTGTTAAGCATGTGCAAGACAATTTTCTGATTCAGTATGTGGATGTACCTACTAGAGAAGGTGCAAAACGTGACCTACTCTTGGGAATTAAAGCAGTGGGGGAGCACTTTGGGGCCAGCGACCATAATTCTATTAGATTTAAAATAGTGATGGAAAAGGATAGACAAGATCTAACAGTTGAAGTTCTAAATTGGAGGAAGGCTAATTTTGACGTTATTAGGTAAGAACTTTCAAAAGCTGATTGAGGGCAGATGTTTGCAGGTAAAGGGATGACTGGAAAATGGGAACCCTTCAGAAATGAGATAACGAGAGTCCAGAGACAATATATTCTTGTTAGGGTGAAAGGAAAGACTGGTAGGTATAGGGAATGCTGGATGACTCAGAAGTTGAGGGTTTGGTTATGAAAAAGAAGGAAGCATATGTCAAGTATAGACAGGATAGATCAAGTGAAATAAAGGCAGAAGGAGTATCCTTAGGAGGGAAATCAGGAGGGCAAAAAGGGGACATGAGGGTTGGCAAATAGGGTTAAGGAAAATCCGAAGTGCTTTAACAAATTCATTAAGGACAAAAGGGTAACTAGGAGAGAATATGGCCCCTCAAAGATCAGCAAGGTGGTCTTTGTGTGGAGCTGCAGAAGATGGGGGAGACACTAGATGAGTATTTTGTATCAGTGTTTACTGTGGAGAAGGACATGGATGATATAGAATGTAGGGAAATAGATGGGGACATCTTGAAAAATGTCCATATGACTGAGAAGGAAGTGCTGGGTGTCTTGAATTGCATAAAAGTGAATAAATCCCCAGGACCTGATCAGGTGTAACCTAGAATTCTGTGGGAAGCTAGGGAAGTGATTGCTGGCTCCCTTGCTGAGAAACTTATATCATCGATGATCACAGGTAAGGTGGCAGAAGACTGGAGGTTGGCTAACGTGGTGCCATTATTTAAGAAAGGTGGTAAGGACAAACCAGGGATCTAAAGACAGGTGAGCCTGACGTCGATGGTGGGCCTGTTATTGGAGGGAATCCTGAGGAACAGGATGTACATGTATTTGGAAAGTCAAGGAATAATTAGGGATGGCTTTGTGCATGGGAAATCATGTTTCATGAACTTGATTGAGTTTTTTGAAGAAGTAACAAAGAGGATTGATGAGGGCAGAGCAGTATACATGATCTATATGGACTTCAGTAAGTCGTTCGACAAGGTTCCCCATGGGAGACTGGTTAGCAAGGTTAGATCTCATGAAATACAAGAAGAAAAAGCCAGTTGGATCCAGAACTGGCTCGAAAATAGAAGACAGAGGGTGGTGGTGCAGGGTTGTTTTTCAGACTGGAGACCATTGGAGTGCCACAAGGATTGGTGCTGGGTCCACTACTTTTTGTCATTTACATAAATGATTTGGATGAGGACATAAGAGGTATAGTTAGTAAGTTTGCAAATGACACCAAATCTGGAGGTATAGTGGACAGTGAAGAAGGCTACCTCAGATTATAACGGGATCTCGATCAGATGGACCAATGGACTGAGGAGTGGCAGATGGAGTTTAATTTCGATAAATGCAAAATGTTGCATTTTGGGAAAGCAAATCTTAGCAGGACTTATACACTTAATAGTTAGGTCCGAGGGAGTGTTGCTGAACAAAGAGACCTTGGAGTGCAGGTTCATAGCTCCTTGAAAGTGGAGTCGCAGGTAGATAGGATAGTGAAGAAGGCATTTGGTACGCTTTCCATTATTGAGTACGGGAGTTGGGAGGTCATGTTGCAGCTGTACAGGACATTGGTTGGGCCAGTTTTGCATGCAATTCTGGTCTCCTTCCTATCAGAAGGAGTTGTGAAACTTGAAAGAGTTCAGAAAAGATTTACAAGGATTAGATTAGATTACAGTGTGGAAACAGGCCCTTCGGCCCAACAAGTCACACCGACCCGCCGTCCTTGAAAGTGGAGTCGCAGGTAGATAGGATAGTGAAGAAGGCATTTGGTATGCTTTCCATTATTGAGTACAGAAGTTGGGAGGTCATGTTGCAGCTGTACAGGACATTGGTTGGGCCAGTTTTGGAATATTGCATGCAATTCTGGTCTCCTTCCTATCAGAAGGATGGCCTGAGGCGGGAATTGAACCCGGGTCTCTGGCGCTGTGAGGCAGCAGTGCTAACCACTGTGCCACCGTGCCGCCCCAAATGTTGCCAGGGTTGCAGAATGTGAGCTATCAGGAGAGGTTGAATAAGCTGGGGCTGTTTTCCCTGGAGCATCATAGGCTGAGGGGTGACCTTATAGAGGTTTATAAAATTATGAGGGGCATATGTAGAACAAATGGACAAAGTATTTTATCTGGGGAGGGGGTGTGCAGAACTAGAAGGCATAGGTTTAGGGTGAGAGGGGAAAGATATAAACGGGACGTAAGGGGCAACCTTTTCATGCAGAGGGTGGTATGCATATGGAATGAGCTGCCAGAGGAAGTGGTGGAGGCTGATATAAATACAACATTTAAAAGGCATGTGGATGGATGTATGAATAGGAAGGGTTTGGAGGGATATGGGCCAGGTGCTGGCAAGTGGGACTAGATTAAGTTGGGATATCTGGTTGGCATGGACGAGTTGGACCAAAGGGTCTGTTTCCATGCTGTACATCTCTATGACTGTATGACTCTATGTCAAAGAGGTAACCCATGGCCATCCTTTCCAGAGTCTCCCATGTCCTACCATATTGAGGATAATATTAAGGTGTCATTTGTGTGTGAAGTGAATGCTGACTGCTACCACTCCCTCCAGAGTAACGTATCGCATTATAACCACAGACTGAGGATGTCCAGGGCCTATGACCTGAAGGGGTCGGTTCTGGATGAGTGGTGCTGGAAAAGCACAGCAATTCAGGCAGCATCCGAGGAGCAGTAAAATCGACATTTTGGGCAAAAGCCCTTCAGCAGGAATACAGTGCCTGAAGAGTGGAGAGCCTTCAGGCACTCTGCCTAGATTATTAGATTACTTACAGTGTGGACACAGGCCTTTCAGCCCAACAGGTCCACACCGAACTGCCGAAGCGCAACCCTCCCAGACCCATTCCCCTACATTTACCCCTGCACCTAACACTACGGGCAATTTAGCATGGCCAATTCACCTAACCTGCACATTTTTGGGCTGCGGGAGGAAACTGGAGCACCCAGAGGAAACCCACGCAGACACGGGGAGAATGTGCAAGCTCCACACAGTCCGTTGCCTGAGGCGGGAATTGAACCCGGGTCTCCACTGTGCCACCGTGCCACCCACATGTATTCCTGATGAAGGACTTTTGTCCAAAACGTCAATTTTACTGCTCCTCGGATGCTGCCTGAACTGCTGTGCTTTTCCAGCACCACTAATCCAGAATCTGGTTTCCAGCATCTGCAGTCATTGTTTTTACCTGAAGGGGTCAGTGGCTACCCTATCCCAGTGACTGTCAAGGTGACAGCTACACTACGTTTTTTGTAACTGGCAGCTACCGAGAATCCTTGGAGACCTCTGTGGGATCTCACCATTGCCAACCCTCAAATGTATCAAGATTGTCATCGGTGCGATTTTATGCCAGTCACACTGTTTTGCCTCATTTCCCCATGACAAGGTCAATGTTGCAGCCTGGACAGTAGGCTCTGCAAACACGTGTGTGTGTGTGTGTGTGTGTGTGTGTGTCACAGACATCATGTTGACAGTGCATCACACAGACATCATGTTGACAGTGCATCATATTTTTGAAGACTGCAGCAGGAAACTTAGAAGCTGCCAAAGCTTTTAGTACAGTCCAGACAGTGCAAGATTGTACACGCAGAGCCATGCAGGAGTGGGACAGATATAATCAGGTGAGCAGCGAGAATTGCATGAAAAAACTTACCGCAGCTCATAGAAAAACATTCAATGAAACTCCCTGAAATTGACACAGCCAATTTCCGGTAAAAATTCAGTCCAGAATCTTAATCTGACATCCCCTTTCATACCTGACGAATACAAATTCTAAAAGAATGATCTGAAAAATAGAAGGTTATGTAAAGGGTTTTCCTTGATAAGTGGTTTATCATGTGGATTTGACTTTCTAACCTGGACTAAATGTTGCATAAAATATTCTATATGACTCTGGCATCACTCATAGCAAGGGAATTACAATCACCATTACAAACAGATCACTATGGCACGGTGGCACAGTGGTCAGCACCATTACCTCACAGAGTCTTGGGTGATTGTCTGTGCAGAGTTTGCACATATTCCCCTTGTCTGTGTGGGTTTCCTCCCACACTCTAAAGATGTGCAAGTTAGGTGAATTGGCCATGCTAAATTGTCCATAGTGTTAGGTGCATCATTCAGAGGGAAATGTGTCTGGGTGGGTTACCATTCGGAGGGTCGGTGTGGACTTGTTGGGCCAAATGGCCTCTTTCCATACAGTAGGGAAGCTAATCTTCACATGAAGGTAAACACACTAAGAGGAGCAGTTGCACTTTACATCTTTTAAAGATGCTCAGAAATGAAAAATAATGAAATGTGGAGTCTCGCTATAAGGCATCTGACATGTTTTGGCTTGTAATTGATTACCTCGTCACTCCTGACTAGTGCAGAATATAGTTGGATCATTATTTCAGCTGTATCTGTTATGATTAATCCCGATTGTATCATACAGCACTGGGAAACCCACACGTTAAACTAAAGAGAGCAGCAAACAAACCCTTTTGGCTATAAGTTAAGCTCTGACGCATTGGATCTACAAATTGTCACTTGCTTTCTCTCTTCACTGACTGCCCTGACTAATTGGATTCAGTCTGATTTCCGATCTCAGCTCCACCCTGATAGACCTGTAAACAAACTGAAGGGAAAATTTCTGTTGGACGTAAACTTCCTTGCTTGCCACTCTGACAACAAGAATATATTGTAAAGTACCAAGGTGTAGCAAATGACTCAAAATTTGAATGTCTCATCTGTGTGAAGTTTCTGAGGTTCATAATCACTCACTATTCTAACTTTGTCCAACAGTTATTAGCTTGATCATTAAGCATAATGTGTGGAATCTTATAGCGATTTGAATATGGTCTGTGGTGATATGAGTCATGGAATTGGTCGACAATTTCAGTAAAGCCCATCTCAATGTCGAGATCATCTTGCACTACCTTCGATGATTTTACAAACGAGACGAGGTAGTGGCAAGTTGCCAGGTGATTGAGATTATTGGTTGTTAAATGCCTTGTTAATGGCCGAACTGATCTCTCAAATATTCAGCTCTCTGTGTAACTAAACTCACCAAACAAACGAAATGTTGGGGAAAACCTGGTAAGCAAACCAGAGCAAGTATCTGGTGGATTCAGCTCATGGCTTGTTCCACACAACCTCCATGTTGGAAGCTGGACACCAACACGCTGCAGTCACACACACCCTCCATGTCCACAGATGCCCTGTGTCCACCTGCACACACACACACACCATTTCCACACACACACCCCATGTCCACCCACACACTGTCCATGTCCACACACATGCACCCTATGTCCACACACACAACCCCATGTCCATATACACCCCCCATGTTGTCAGAGGTAGGTTCTTTACACAGAGAGTTGTGAATGCATGGAATGTGTTTCCAGCTATGGTGGTGGAAGCAGAGTCACTGGGGACATTTAAGCCACTGCTGGACATGCACATGGATAGTAGTGAGTTGAGGGGTGCGTAGGTTAAGTTATTATATTTTACATTAGGATTAAACCTCGGCACAACATCGTGAGCCAAAGGGCCTGTTCTGTGCTGTGCTGTACTTTTCTATGTTCTATGTGCACACACACACACACACTCACCCCTCATATTGGCACCTCCTGAATGTCCATGCACATATCCTTCATATCCACACACACAGAAACACACCCATGTCCACACATATACACCCTCCATGTCCACACACCACCCCCATGTCCACAAACCACCCCCGTGTCCACACAACCTCATGTTAACAGATATTTGAATTCGACATGAACCAACGTCCACTGTCCTCGTGGCATGTCTCCAATCCAGTTATAGATGCTTCTGCAATTTAATGCTGCACTTTGAGCAACACCAAAAACTATCATTGTAATAATGCTGCAGCAAAGATAGTGTGTCTGCTGGGACTTACACTCGGGTTCATCTCTGGAATCCACTTGCTGTTAGTGTTGCACTCACTTTGTGTCTATCTGGATGCTCACAACGTCTCTGCCTTGCCTTTTTGCATTTCTTCCCTGCTTCAGCCAGAGATACCAGGCTCACAATACTGCTGTTGCACAGTGCCATTTGGTGCAGACACAAATCCTGGAAGCTTGTAACTGTTGTCAGCTGGCTCAGCCAAGTCAAGGAGGATAGGCTTTGCTCTGAAGTTCCAGGCCTAGTAAGTCAAAGGTAGCCTCTGAAATCAATCCTGACCTGCTTGTGACAGAGTCAGAGGTTAGGGGCAGTATAACATGCAGCATACCACCTGTCTAGACACCTTTCAGCCCATTGTGTTATTCTCATCACGGAATGAGAAAGAGAGAGGTAGCTATTACAGGAACTGAAATTGAGTGACACAACTATTACTGTTGGTGCAGACGGAGAGGTGTCCTGAGCAAGTGAATAGACAGCACAGATGGCATGCAGGGTTAGTGTTGTGTGAAGTTGGAGTGAGTGAGAGTGAGTGGGGGAGATATTATAAAATCATGCGAGTGCTAGAACATAAGCCTTGGGAGGAGGTGGATGCAGGAGGAGAGGTCTAATTAGTGTGAGTTAACTGAGAGAACAGCAGCATCTCACTGCCGGTTCGTGTCCTAGAGTACAACACACTTTTAAAGATGGCTTGGGCACAGAGTATGTTGCTGATTTCTGGACGTCCACTGAGTGATGAGTTGTTCCAAGAACGGCATCTGGTAAGATGGGGCAGAAATTGGATGTGAGTGATACCATCGGGGTGTTCCGGGTAATTGATAAGATGAGTTTGGTAAGTTATAGTAGAAGAACTCGCTAGGCTTCATGGTGACAAACTCTCCAAAAATCTTTAACGCAACTCAGACAAAAATAAAGATTCAGCCCAATGCAAATTTCAGTCTAAGGATGGCAGTAATTTTCCAAGGCTGAAAAATTTCAAAAATTACACTGCAACAAATTAGCTCTAATTTAAAGATCAGATGTAAATACCCTCCTTTAAACATTTCAGGCTGTTTTCAAAAGTGTATGAAATATTTTGTGTGCACAAGTTGAATCCAATGCTTTTGTACTGTATTTCATTCATACTGCAATAATAGCACATAGAAGTGCCAGTTAATAGGACAGACAATTCACTATCAATTACAGATAGCCCAAATCCAATCCCAAATTTTCAACATGCTGTGGTTAGTGTCTGGATTCCAAAATTGGATGAATAAAAATCCATACAACTTCTGAAGTCATACAACTTCAAAGTTCATTCTAACACTAAATACCAGTTGCACAATGTGTTGACTTTATCACTGAATTAATATATATAATTAAACAATTATTAATTAGCTACTAATATTAATTAGCTACTAACATAACGATTATCATGATTAACGGTTATTAATATAAAGTTAGGTCAAGTAAATGCTGCCATGTCAAAAGCCCCAATGTAAACACCTCCAGTGTTTTTGGTGCCATCAAAACTTGATGGGGTAAGGAAACAAAACATCATAAATCAATATAAAATTAATCAAGCACATTTGCTGTCAGGCATCTATAAACTGGGTTAGGAATGTCAAAAGTTGAGCTTTCGATGTGGTAACTTATGTGCAACTATTTTTCAATATTCCCCTTATAAACCTGAAACTTCCCAAAGCATTCAGTGACGTTAATACGAGTCTCAAAGGGAACTAAAAAATTCTCTGCTTCAAACTCGGTGAAATAAATTTGCAGCAGAGCCAGTGCCAACCTTATGTTTATCACAAGCTAGCTAAGGTGTGGAGAGTAAATAATCTTCCCCTGGAGCATTATCTAAGGATGATCAGAAATATTACTCGCTGGTAGTTTTTTGTGTTTTTTATCCTGGGCATCTTCTCAAGGGAAGATTGACTCTATTTATGTAACTTTTAAATCCAGTTACCAATAGCTAATTTTAACAGAAGTTGAAGATATCCTTGGGTTGGTTGCATTCCAGTAATAAGTGGTGATGTCCAACATACATAATTTCCAATTTGGATATAATAGACTGAACAGCAAGAATTGAAATGTTTATTCACACAGCATCTTGAAAATAATCAACAGTCACATTTAAAACAGATTATAGGCCACATTTACAAACATTTGTTTTGATCAAAGAACAAAGATAATTCTCCCAAGTTTAACCTCACCCATTTAATAGGAAAATTAATGTACAGTGAAATTTATCAGAGTATAATGTCAGTATCAGATATGTGTCTGCCTCGTTGTTATCAGATAGCTTAGTGTAAACCATGAATAATGTATATTTCATAAAAGTAATCTATGTAATGTCACCATAGGTCATAGAGTGTCTTATGCTGTCTTGTAACACATAAAAGAAGAGTTTTTATTTGTAAATATTACTTCTTGGTCTGATGTGTAAAAGTTTTCACTCTCTCCACTGTAACATCGTCTACAACAGTCCCAGATAAGGAAAGACATCCAGAGAGAAATCTTAACACCTCCATGAAGCTGTAACACAGAGAGATTTGGGAGTCAGCACACATAAATCACAAAAAGCTAGAATCCACTTTCAAAAGGTAATAGGGAAGGCAAATGGAATATTGGTCTTTATTTCAAAGAGAATGGAGTTTTAAAGTAGAGAGGTTTTGCTAAACCTATACAAGGCATTAGTCATGGAGATGCAGCACGGACACAGACCCTTTTGTCCAACTCGTCCATGCTGACCAAACATCCCAATCTGACCTAGACCCATTTGCCAGCATTTGGCCTATATCCCTTAAACCCTTCCTATTCATATGCTTTCCTTTATTGGTCAGAGTATTGACTACAGGAGTTGGGAGGTCATGTTGCGGCTGTACAGGACATTGGTTAGGCCACAGTTGGAATATTGTGTGCAATTCTGGTCTTCTTCCTATCAGAAAAATGTTGTGAAACTTGAAAGGGTTCAGAAAAGATTTACATGGATGTTGCCAGGGTTGGAGGATTTGAAGTACAGGGGGAGGTTGACGCTGTTTTCCTTGAATAGTCGGAGACTGAGGGGTGACCTCATAGAGCAACTTGCACTCAGAGGATGGTGCGTGTATGGAATGAGCTGCCAGAGGAAGTGGTGGAGGCTGGTACAATTGCAACATTTAAAAGGCATCTGGATGGGTATATGAATAGGAAGGGTTTGGAGGGATATTGGCCGGGTGCTGGCAGGTGGGACTAGATTGGGTTGGGATATCTGGTCGGCATGGACGAGTTGGACCAAAGGGTCTGTTTCCGTGCTCTACATCTCTATGATTCTATGACTCTATATATCCATCCAGGTATTATTTATAAGTTGTAACTGTACCAGCCTCCACCCCCCCACTTCATCTGGCAGCTTGTCGAACACACACACCACGCCCTGCGTGAGGAAGTTACCCCTCAAGTCCTTTTTAAATCTTTCCCTTCTCACCTTAAAGCTATGCTGTCCAGTTTTGGACTGACTACCCCCCCACCTCCCCAGGTAAAAGATTTTGGCTATTCATTCTGTTCATGCCCCTCATTATTTTATAAACCTTTATGTGGTCACCCCTCAACCCCCGACACTCCAGGGAAAAAAGTCCCAGTCTGCTTAGCCTCTCCCTGTAACTTAAACCTTCCAGTCCCGGCAACATCCTTGTAAATCTTTCCTACACTCTTTCAAGTTTAACAACATCCTTCCTATAGAAGGGTAACCAGAATTGTATCATAAAAGTGGCCTCACCAATGTCCTGTACATGACTCCTATACTCAATGTTCTGACCACTGAAGGCAAGTGTGCCAAATGCCTTCTTCGCCATCCTGTCTACTTTGTGACTCCACTTTCAAGGAAGTATGCATCTGTACCCTTTGTCTCAGGCTACAGCTGAAATACAGTGAACAGTTACATTCCCCTTATCTAAGGAAAGGTATAATGGCATTATAGGTAATCTAGAAAAGGTTCATTCGTCTGACCCCAGGTATGGAGGAGCTATCTTATACGGAGAGTTGAGCTTGTACTCATTGGAGTTTTAAAAAGTTAGAAGCACCATATCGAAGCATATAAGATTCTTTACAGACTTGACAGCATAGGTGCAGAGTGGTTGGTGGAGAGGCTAGGACCAGAGGGCATAATCTCAGAGTAATGGGATGACCAGTTAAGACAGAGATAAGAAGGATTTTTTTCTCTCAGAGGTTCATGGGTTTAGATTAGATTCCCTACAGCATGGAAGCAGGTCCTTCAGCCCAACAACTCCACACCGACCCTTCAAAGACCCATCCAGACCTATCCCCATATATTTACCCCTGACTAATGCACCTAATTCTATGGGCAATATATCATGGCCAATTAACCTGACCTACACATCTTTGGACTGTGGGAGGAAACTGGGTCACCCAGAGGAAACTCCACACAGCCAGTCACCTGAGGCAGGAATCAAACCCAGGTGCTGTGAGGCAGCAGTGCTAACCACTGAACCATCGTGCCACCCTGAATCTGTGGAATTCTTTACTGCATGGGGCTGTAGAGGCTGGAAGTGTATTTAAGTATTATCCAATCAACTATGGTGGAGCAGATTGAATGGGCTGAATGGCCAACTTCCATTCCTTTGTCTTAGGGTCTTACTGTTCCTGTCTAGCCCGTTACTAAACTACAGGAGTAGTAGGAGGTTTCACTTTGAAAAACAAATTAATTTGGTTGTTTATCTAGAATAGACTGCCTGGAAGCCAATTCTCCCAGCTATCCTGCAGGGGACTCATTCAGTAATTTAAATTAGGCCTTTGACTTCGTAATATTTATTCCATTTAAAACTATGATAGTGATTATTTGGAACAGACTCACAATGAATGACCTTTGCTGAATAATGAATTCCTTTTGATGAAAAGGGGTGAATAAACATCTGTTGTAGGACAGGACTGGAGGGAACAAAGATGTGCAGGTAAACAGTGTGTAAAAGAATAGCATTGTCCCTGGGTTATTAGACTGATGGCAATGTTATATCATTGAAAACAGAACAAATGTGTGTCCCAGGACTAGACAGTCACTGCCTAGTTTAATTACTTTGGAAACAACCAGAGAAAACCTTTAGGTAAAACGTTGATGGAAGGGAAAGGCTCCTTTGGGGCCCCAAAGGAGCCTTCCACATCCATCAAAGTTACACCTGCACTTCCACACATGTCACTTATTGTATCCGTTGCGTCCAATGTGGTCTCCTCTACATTGGGGAGACCGGACGTTTTCTCGCAGAGTGCTACAGGGAACATCTCTAGGACACCTGCACCAATCAACCCCATCCGCCCCATGGCCAAACACTTCAACTCTCCCTCCCACTCTGCCGAGAATATGCAGGTCCTGGGCCTCCTCTGTCATCACTCCCTCACCATCCAACGCCTGGAGGAAGAATGCTGCATCTTCCACCTCGGGATCCCATGGCATCAATGTGGACTTCACCATTTTCCTCATTTCCCCTCCCCCCACCTTACCCCAGTTCTCAGCACTGTCCTCACAACCTGTCCCACCTGTCAATCCTCCTTCCCAACTACCCGCTCCACCCTCCTCTCTGACCTATCACCTTTACCCCCATCTCCATTCACCTATTGCACTCTCAGCTATCTTTTTCCCAGCCCCACCCCCTCCCATTTATCTCTCCACCCCCCAAGGCTCCCAGCCTCATTCCTGATGAAGGGCTTTTGCCTGAAACATTCATTTTCCTGCTCCTCAAATGCTGCCTGACCTGCTGTGCTTTTCCAGCACCACTCTAATCTTGACTGTAATCTCCAGCATCTGCAGTACCCACTTTCACCCAGACAAAACCCTTATAAACTTTCTGTCAGGTTTCTTACATCAAGCTCATGACTAGGCAAGCTGTACATTGTCTGTAGCTTGGTAACTTCATCTCATTCTGTTTTTTTACCTACATATACATGTTGAAAAGTTAGTGAAAATTGTCATGGGTGACACGGTGGCTCAGTGGTCAGCACTGTTGCCTCACAATGCTAGGGACCTGGGTTCGATTCCAGCCTCGGGCAATTGTCTGTGTGGAGTTTGCACATTCTCCACGTGTCTGCATGGGTTTCCTCTGTGTGACCTAGTTTCCTCCCACAATCCAAAAACATGTAGGTTGGGTAAATTGCCCATGAAGATCAGAGATGTGTAGGCTAAGTGCATTAGTCAGGGGTAAATACAGGGTAGTGAAATGGGTCTGGGTGGGTTACCCTTTGGAGGGTCAGTGTGAACTTGTTGGGCCAAAGTGTTTCCACACTGTAGGGATTCAATGATTGTCACTGGTGTTAGTTATTAGCACTAACGCAGAAAGGAAATGATCAGTGTTTCAAGCCCACACAATAAATCTTTTTAATGATCAACAATTCAGATTAAAAAGAAAAAAAACCGTATCCTTTCTTTTGCATTCCTGAATATGTCTGGTTGTTTTGTTATTTTGCTGCATGACATAAACCACAGAAACTTGGAATGTTATGATCTCTCAGCAGATAATCAAATTGTCCTCCCACATCTGTAATTATCTTGTGGCATTGTGATATCAAGTCATGAAATTTAAAAAAAACACATGAATGAAAGACCACAGAATATAGGCTTTTTTAAATCCGTTTCTCCACTGTGTAATTTCTTCAAAGACAGGAATTCAAGTGAACTCTTTACACACAAAAAAGCCCATATTTATTACTGCTGTGTTTATGTCAGTACAGAATGTTCCACAGGCCATGTGTAAAGCCATTTCCATTGCAGGTTTCCAAGCTGTCAGGATGGATGTTGATATGTCATTTTGGAATATATAAGCACAGTCATAGCAACAAAATTCTTTTTCTTTAAAAACAAAACAACATCTGCAATGCCTCAAGGTGATTACAAATGAGGAAGACCATTGTGAGAGAATATGGTCATGTCTCCAGGCAATTCAAACAGCCTTATCTGGTCAATTGCACATCTTTGAGATTGGTGATTTGTTTTGAGTATTATTAATATCTGCTAAGGCAAAGCCAACATGCTGATTCTTACAACTGCATTGCTGGCATCAGAACAACTTCATTGCACTCCTTCTTTTAGTAATATATGTTCATAATTTCCTTAATGAATTATTTTTAGCGAATTGACTAATTATGTTACAGTTACAGGTTCATTAAAACTAACACAAGGAGAATTTGTCACAGAGTCTTAAATTTGTTACAATCTAAGAAGGAGGCCATTGAGCCCATTGTTCCCAACTAATCAATTTCATTCCCTCACTCTATCTGAGCAGCTATGGAAATCTATTTCTCTCGAGTTGCATTGCTTTAATACTGATTAACATGTTGCTGAATATGTAAATAGCATGCATCATCACAGGTTAATGCTTGATATGTTATTTGAGTGTTGGTCAGTAGATAATAAAGTGGTATAAAAGAATCCTGTTATTATTCAACTAAGAGCCCTACATTTAGTTTACTAATGACAGTTTTAGTGTTGGTTTGTTTATACAAAGAGCCGATAACACAATTCTCTCTGCTTGCACAACCCTCGAGGGAAATGAATTCTAATTGAAATATCTCCAAATTTCAGTTGACTTTTTCTCTAATTATTGTTACTAAAACCCTATCACTTCTAGTATTTAATCGACTACCACAGCTTTTAGGAAATAAGACTGCCGTATTTGCCAGTCTACAGCCCTTTGGCATCTCCCTTATATCTTGGGAAAGTTGGAAGATTATGACTAGAACTTCTATTAGCTCCATGTTCATTTTCTTAAGCAAGCTGGGATACACAACATCTGGGAGAAAGTGAGGAGTGCAGATGCTGGGCATCAGAGTCAAAAAGTGTGGCACTGAGAAAGCACAGCAGGTCAGGCAATATCCGAGCAGGACAATCAACATTTCAGACATAAGCCCTTCATCAGGAATGTGGGAGGAGTGGGAAGAGGGCTGAGAGCTAAATAGGAGGTGGGTAGGGCTGGGGGGAAGGTGGTTGGGAAGGTGATAGGTACATGAAGAGGGGTGGTGATGATGATAGATCGGTGGAGAGGATGGAGCAGAGAGGTGGGAAGGAAGATGGATAGGTAGGACATTTCAAGAGGGCGGTCCATGGGTTGGAGGGTTGGATCTTGAATGAGGTGGGGAGAGTGGAGATAAGGAAATTGGTGAAATCGACGTTGATGCCATTTGGATACACAACATCTGTACTAAGCATCTGTACTTTAGAACAAAACAGGAATTGCTGATGAAACTCAGCAGATCTGGCAGCATTTGTGGAGAGAAAGCAGAGTTAATGCTTCAGAATAGTTCTGATGAAGAGTCACTGAGTTTCGCTATCAAGTTTTGTTTTTGTTTAAAATTTCCAGTAACTGCAGTTCTTTGTTTTATTTTACTATCCACTCTAAACATACCCAGATTTTTCAGTAGATCCTACAATCAATTTTCACCATATCCTTTGCCTCTACTATGTCCATTTTGGCAATATTTTGTTGATGTGCATTTATTCAGTAAAGTGCAATATACTCTTCAAGTAAACTAGTGTGCTCACTTTTTATATGTAAAAGATTTTCAAGTTCCTTTTTATGTTAATTTCATTTTTACTTCCCCTCAACTTATTGTATTCGGCCAGGCTTTTGCTTAAAGAATTCACCTGACATGCGTCATGCACTTTCTTTTATGTATTTTATCATGTGCTGTATCTCCTTTGATATCCAAGGAGCCCTGCCTTTTATTTCCCCTACATTGCACCCTTGTTGAAATATAGCTAGCCTGTATCTAACCTCCTTCAAGATCACCCACTGTTCTGTTGCAGAGTGTCCTGTAAATCTTTGGTTCTATTTTACCTTGGCTTGAACCTTCTCATCCCATGAAGCTTGCCTCCTTTCAGTTTGGAGATTCTATTTTAGATTGTCTCTTGATCCTGTCTGTTAATCATCTGAACCTAATGATACAATGATCATTCTTAAAGTAACTATTCCCCCTTAAGACATTTTGGAAAACTGAATGTATTCATACTGATCTCCTCCACAAAGTCCCTTTCCTAGTTAGTGTCTTTAGAATTAATCCTTGGATGGCTGTGCCAATCCAAATGGTCACTAAACAAATCTTGCTGGTATTTTCTACAAATAACATCTTAAACCATAGCTTATTGTTCTGCATCAGACACACAATCTGCTCACCACATCCTGGTTAATCGAGATAATAGATGCTGAATCAATAGCTTTGCACTATATCCTTCGCTTCTAGTTCAAAATCTTGTTCATTCTGACCTCAAACATTTGTGGAATCCTGTCAAACTATAGCATCATGCACTAATAAGACTTCTGTGGGGTTTTTATCGCTACCTACAATTTTAAATAGCCGGAACACACATAACTTTAAAGCAATGCATTCCAAGCAAACAACTAAATTGTTTATTGCCCTTTTGTTACCTCCAAACTCTTTCTTTGGGCCTAATTTGATGTCACCCAAATGGAAATGAGACAAAAGCAAGTTAAACTTAGGCTGAACTGAGAAGTTATTTAGATACCACCAAAACTGTTGGAAATTTCCCTCCCTAATTAAAATGAAAAATCAAAGTTACTTGTAATTCTGGATAATGACTTTATAAGGCTATGTGTATACTAAAACTTCCACTCGTCAACGCTGCTGAAGCTGCAGTATTAAATCAGAATCAGACTGTGCCTTGATTCCAGAAAACAATTGGGTGAGGTACCAAAGTGTGTTTTTCAGGAAACCACATATGGAATTGACAGCAGATGGAATGTGATTTAAATGTGCGTCTAACTTGGTTTGAAAAGTGCTCAGAGACTCCAATCTGTGCTCTATGCAAATCTCTCAAGCACAGTTTTCAAAATATGACAAACTCTGTTATCAGAACGAGGCAGGAGCTCGTCAAGCCACAGAGCAGGCCCTGAGAGTGATGCAGAGATAACTTGGGCAGCCTCTGTGATACCTGTGGAGATTGTTCTGGATTATCAGTTTTACCTCATCAGTTAATCCCAGGCAGAAACACTGGAGTAGACATCAGATATGTCTGAAACTCATAAGTACATTTGTCCTGGTATTCTCATGTACTGTTGCCTGTGCGGCTGCAGCATGTAAGGTCAGGAAAAGGAAAGGGGAGAAAGGGGTTACACCATCAGCACTTATGCATCAAAGCAGATTGTGGGACAAAGAGGAAGCAAAACATGAGAAAGTGGTTGATGGGAGCATGCCGTCATCCTCAAAACTTTCTGACCTCGTTCTTTGTTGAGGCCGTACAGTTCCATTGCACTGAGGCGGGTGGTCAGAGATTATTCCCCTTGCCAGTTAAGTGCTGCTAACTCCAATTTTGGACCACCTCAGCAAAGAAGGAGAGAAAGGTAATTCAATGAGCATGGTGGAATCTGAGTGGGTGATCAGTTGAATAGCTGAAAGTGCATGCAAACTGAGGGATGTGAGAGTGCGTAATGATGATAGGCGGAGGTTCTGAATTCGAGCTATGAGATGTGGTTGATAACAATTGATCGTAGGTGGTGAATGAAGTAGTGTGTGGGCTTAGTGGTTTATTTGTAAGGAAATGGCATGCAAAGAGGTAATTATTGACCTGGACTGCTCTTGTGAGGTCATTCAATTTCTTGCTGTATCCAGGTCCTCATAGCTAGATTGCTGATATTGACCACGACTTCTGTCTGCTCTGTTAGGCTTCTTAATATCTGTTTCAAAGGTCTGCTGCCCCCTGTGGAAAGAGAACCTCCGTCCTGTCAAACTCCTGTCACCAAGGCCTTCCATGTACAGAGTAGCGGGAATTCCTCCACTCAAAGTGCAGCTTCTGTGCATATTCTAAGGACATCAGATGACATTGAACCAGAGCCTGGGTCTCTAGTGCTCCAAGTAAGGTCTCCTTTCTATGTCCTCTGTACATGTTCAATAAACTCTATTGCTGCTCACTTGCAAGAGCGTCAATTTCTTGTCACAACATAATAGCAATTGAACCATATTACCAAGGTGCAGCTGCAGTGTGACCAGAGATGAAAACTGAATACTAAGGGGTATTTAGTTTTTGGTAAGAACAGACAAGAGAAATAAGATGTGGGATAGCTTTGTCTGTTAGAATTATAGAGCTATAAAGCACAGAAACAGACCCTTCGGTGCCGACCAGATATCTCAATCTGACCTCATCCCATTTGCCAGCATTTGACCCATATCTAAACCCTTCCTATTCATCTGGTTATATTTCTATCTGCCTATATTGCACTATGCAACATCATAGTAACTTCTCAAAATGAACATTAGGGTGATAACAAAAAACGTTTTGGTCTCTTTTCCACAAGAAAGGTATCTCAATCAGTGCAACAGTACAAGTTTTAATCAGAGGTCAAGGTAACCAGTCAAAGCTTTAAAGGGCATTTTAATTTTTCCTACGATGGTGGATATACCTCATTGTCTTATTGGCATGAAGAATAGATTTGCTGAAATCCATGCTTCCAAAAGACTATGAAAGCTGTACAAATAAACTCAATATTAGTGTATCCATTAGGGATCAAGGTAAAGTTGTAAAGCAAAGTCTGGAGGAACTGCTTCACATTAAATTATGCATGTCGGATTATGCATTTAAAAAGTGCAGAATTCCTGAGACGCCAGCTTTTCCTTTCCTTTTGTGCATCTTCTATAACCAGTTAGAGTAAAGTTATAACAAATCCATATTTAATCCTGTTTTCCACCAGTGTTATTTACTAATTTCTGCTTAATAACTATTGCTGATAAAAGAGGACATTAACTCAACAGTGAGGAAGGATATCAGCTCCAATGAAATGGAATCTGTAAGGGCAGATCTTAGAAACACCAAGGGGCAGAAAACAACAGTCAATGTTATATATCGACCCTTACATTCTTGAGGTAATGTTAGGGAAAGCATTGAAAAGAAAATTAGAGCTACAAGCAATAAAAATACAGCTGTAGTTATGGATGATTTTAATGTACATGTCATTGGACAAATCAAATCAGTAACAGTATCACACAAGAGGAATTCCTGGAGAGTTTACAAGTTGCTTTTCTGGATCAATATATTGAGGAGCCAACTAGAGGGACCAGGTCATTCTGGATTGGGTATTGTGTGATGAGAAAGGAAGAATTGGCAATCTAGCTGAGCATGATGCCTTGAGAAAGAGTGCCCATAACATAACAGAACTCTTCATTAAAGTGGCAAGTGATTGATTCTGAGACTGGGACCATGTATCCACATAGAGAAAACTAAGATGTTTTAAGGTGCAAGCTGATGATGGAGAATTGGGAAACATTACTTCAAGAGATGGTGGTGGATAAGTAATGACAAACATTTAAAAGGCACATGGAGAAACAGCAACAAAAGCCTAGCACAAAACTAAAACAGGAAAGGTGGCCCAACCATGGCTAAAAAGGGAGATTTTATTATCATATTAGATGAAAGGAAAGGTCATATAAATAGGCCAAAAAGAACAGCAGACCTGAGGATTGAGAGTGGTTTAAATTTCAACAGATGAGGACAAAGGGATTGATTAAGAGGGGGAATCTAGAGTACAACAATAAATTTGTGGGGAACATACAAACTAATTGTAAAGATTTCTTCAAGTATGTGTTGAGAAAAAGATTAATAAAGACAAATATAGGTTTCTTCCAGTCAGAAACAGGGGAAGTTACAATGGAAAACAAAGAGGTTGTTGGCCAGTTAAGTACATATTTTGGTTCTGTCTTCAGAAAGGAGGACAAAGAATATCTGAAATTGGTGGGGAACACATTGTCTAGTGTGAGAGAGGAACCAAAGGAAATCAGTAGCAGCAAGAAAACTGTACTAGGGAAATTAATGGGATTAAAGGCTGACAAATCCCTGGCCTAATAGTCAACATTCCGGAGTAGTTAAGGAAGTGGCCAAGAAATAGTGGATGTAGTGGTGGCCATCTTTTGGGAGTTCTATGGACTTTGGAAGTGCTTTTGAATTGGAGCTAATGTAATCTGCTATTTAAAAAATGAAGTAAAGGAAAAACAGGGAATGCTAGACCATTTATCCCAACAGTGGTAGTAGTAAAAATACTAGAGTCCGTTATAAAACATTTAATAGCAGAGCACTTGGAAAACAGTGACAAGGTTGGACAAGATTTATAAAAAAGAAATCATGCTTGACAAATCTATTGAAATTTTTTGAGGAATGAACTAGTAGAATTGATAAGGAGGAACCAATGCATATCATTTACTTAGAAGGCTTTCAATGAGATCCCACATAAGATACTGAATTAAAATACATGCGATTTGGAGTAGTGTACTGTCATGATAAAGAACTGGATGGCAGACAGGAAGCACAGTCAAATGAATGGGTGATTTTCTGAGTGGCAGCCAGTGACCACTGAGGTACTGCAGGGATTAGTGCTTGGTCCCCAACTATTCACAATGTATGTTATTTCTTTAAATGAGGAAACTAGACGTAATATCTTCAGGTTTGCAGATGACACAATGTTGAGTGGGAGGGCAAACTGTGAGGAGGATGCAGAGGTGTTTCACTGTGATTTGGATAAGTTGAGTGAGTGGGCAAATTCATGGCAGATGAAGACTTCAGTCAGGCATTTGACAAGGGACTGGTTAGCAAGGTTAGATCTCATGGACTACAGGGAGAACTAGCCATTTGGATACAGAATTGGCTCGAAGGTAAAAGACAGAGGGTGGTGGTAGAGGTTGCTTTTCAGACTGGAGGCCTGTGACCGGTGTAGTGCCACAAGGATCGGTGCTTGGTCCACTATGTTTCATCATTTACATAAATGATTGAATGTGAAAATAGGAGATGTAGTTAGTAAGTTTCGAGATGACACCAAAATTGAAGGTATAGTGGACAGCGAATAAGGCTATGTCAGAGTACAATGGGATCTTGATCAGATGGGCCAGTGGGCTAATGACTGGCAGATGGAGTTTAATTTAGATGAATGTGAGGTACTGCATTTTGGAAAAGCAAATCTTAGCAGGACTTATACACTTAATGGTAAGGTACTGGGGAGTGTTTGCTGAACAAAGAGACCTTGGGATGCAGGTTCATTGTTTTTTGAAAATAGTGTTGCAGATAGATAGGATAATGAAGACGGCATTTGGTATGCTTTCCTTTATAGGTCAGAGCATTGAGTATAGGGGTTGGAAGGTAATGATGTGACTTTTCCTATCGGAAGGATGTTGTGAAACTTGAAAGGATTCAGAAACAATCTACAAGGATGTTGCCAGGGTTGGCGAATTTGAGCTATTGAAAGAGGCTGAATAGGCTGGGGCTGTTTTCCCTGGAGCGTCGGAGTCTGAGGGGTGTCCTTATAGAGGTTTATAAAATCATGAGGGGCATAGATAAAATAAATAGACAAGGTCTTTTCCCTGGGGCCTGGGAGTCCAGAACAAGGGGGCATAGGTTGCGGGTGAGAGTGGAAAGATATAGAAGGGGCCTAAGGGGAAACGTTTTCATGCAGAGGATGGTACGTGTATGAAATGAGCTGCCAGAGAAAGTGGTGGAGGCTTGTACAATTACAGCATTTAAAAGGCATCTGGATGGGTAAATGAATAGGAAGGGCTTAGAATGATGTGGGCCAAGTGAGGTTAGGTTAGGATATCTGGTTGGCATGGACGAGTTGGACCAAAGTGTCTGTTTCCATGCTGTACATCACTATGACTCTCTGAGATGAAGTTTAATGTGGCTAAGAGTGAGCTTATACACTTTAGTAGCAAAAACAGGAAAGTACAATATTTACTGAATGGTGAGAGATTGGGAAATGAGGAAATGCAGTGAGACCTGGGTATTTTTTGTACATTAGATGCAAGTAAACATGTAGGTGCAAGCAGGTAGTGGAGAAGGCAAATGGTACATTGGTCATCATAGCGATTGAATTCACGTACAGGAACAGGATATTTTGCTGCAATTCTTCAAGGCCTGATTGAGGCCACTTCTGAAGCATTCTGTGCAGTTTTGGTCTCTTTATCTGAAGAAGGATGCTATGGGAGGAGTGCAACAAAGATTTTCCAATTCAGTTCCTAAGATGGCGGTACTGTGCCAGTTATGACTATATTCACTGCAGAAGAATAGAAAATTTTAAAATTCTCACCAGACGGGACAGGCTGAATACAGGAAGGATGTTCCTGATAATGGAGAATTCAGAACCAGCAGGTCACATTTTAAAGATATGTGTTTGGCCATTTGGGACTGAGATGAGAAGAAGTTTCTTCACCAGGGTGAGCGTATAAAAGTCTCTGTCACAAAAAGCAGTTGAGGCTAAACCATTGAATGTTTTCAAGAAGGAGATTGGTAAAGTTTGTAGGGCTAAAGGGATCAAAGAGTTTGGGACAAAAGCTGGAAGAGGCAGCAATTTAGATGATCAAGTATAATGACATTGAATGACAGACCAACATGAAAGTTTGAATGACTTACTTCTGTTCCTATATTGCTATGTTTCTGGAGTGATGCATTCTGGAATGTACTCTCGTACAATGACTAATGTCATGTTGCACCCAGACTACCCTTACAATGTCAAAAAAAATGGATTGAACCCACAAGTAGAAACAGTAGTGAGTTACAAAATCAAAGTAAGATGACATTTTACTTTAATTAAGCTGCCATCTTATAACCAAAGCTGAGCATTGGAAAGCCAGTCAGAGTGCAAACATTCAATTGTCTCAACATGACTCACCCACATGGTAACTTGGGTCCTGTGTTGAACAATTGTCAACTCTATTATATGCGGTGAACAATGAGCTATATTACCACAACTGTAAACTTATACATATAACTATAGAAACTGCTCACTCACTACAGACATCTCAGGAAAGTATGATATCACCTGCTACACAAAATGACCATCAGTATTAGAGGTCCACTGTTACCCAATAAAGACATTGGATGAGCAACAACAGTTACAATGGCAATGGCACTCACCACAAGAACAACAATCACCAAAGATGGAACATCACCCAGGAATAGTCAGACACCAGATAAACAGCTAACGGCACTGCACATATATACCTTAGAAAGACTTGCATGACTTAATGATTATATAGGCTATGAATGTGCAGAGACTGATGCAAGTGGAAGTGACTAGAATCTACACACTTCTATTAATGAAAGACAAATTTCTTTGTTGACTACAATCATTGCATAACTTGGGTATGTTGTAGCTGCAAAAGTAATACATGCATTTTATAAAATGAAAATGAGATACAGAACAAATTGTATAGCTATTTCAAAGATTTGATGCAATGGGCCAAATGTCTTTCTTGTAAATTACAAAGTTTCTATGAACAACAGGCAATTGTTGTTATACTGGGAACGTCTCTATAGATATCTAAATATCAAGCACTGTATACCTATGCTAACAAATATTGAGACCTTTGTTCCTAATAAATAGCTGGCTAATCAATTGGGAAGCAATAAATGATTATTGCAGGTATGCTGTGATTGTCTGCTTTTTCCTGTCATTTTGCACAGTATTTCTAAAATTACATTTCACATTTTAAAGCTATTGTATTTCTCATGTTGTACAAGTTACTCCTGAATTCTGAAGGGAAAAAATATAATTTTTGCTATTTTGCTACAAAGACACCAATGCTTAAAATCAGGATGCCCTGGGTTAATATGTGCAAGGTAGGCATATTAATCGAATGGATTGAACTAGTTAAAACCAACTTTGATTTGTTTTATAATTGCGGTTGCAGTATTTATTTTTGTGGAAGGTTAGGAGGCAATGCAAAGATGTTTGCACATACTTGTATGTGTATTCATGCAGGTGTGTGCCCACAAGCAATGGATTATATTTGTGTGTGTGGCTACGAGTGGGCACTGGGCAGGAAATGTATGAGCGTGGGCTGCTTCACATTTTAGTGTTTAAGCAGAGTCCTCTAAATGTAAACTGACTAATTTGGGAAAGAAAAATACCTGAAACCCAGCAAGACCATAACTCTTAATATGTTTATTATGTCAGCTGCCTATATCCTGTTTGCTGAACAGGGAGTAGCTTAAAGATATTGTAAATCTGTGGCAGATTTATACAAGATAACCTACAAGACATTCTAATTCACCTTTGCACAGTAGCAATTAAAACATGAGGCACAAGTTAAATGAATGTTTCTCAGTCTCAAAACAAAACTCGGAATTACTGCACACAGACTGGTGGACTTCTCATTAGTTGAGTACATCCAAATTAGGAAATTTCTAAATTTTTCTTCCATAGGATGTAGGTGTTAATGCCTGCAGTTGTTACTGATCTTCTAATTGCTATTGAACTGAATTGCTTGTTATGCCATGTCAGAGAGCAGGTAAAATTCAATAATATCGCTATGGGTCTAGAGTCACATGCAGATTTCCAAACAGGTTTCCTTTTCTGAAGGAGATTATTGATGTTTGCTTATCATATGACAATCAATGATAGTTTCATGGTCTTCATTGATGAAGCCAGCTCTCAGTTCCAGATTTTAGATTAGATTTTCCTACAGTATGGAAACAGGCCCTTCGGCCAAACAAGTCCACACCAACCCTCCGAAGAGCAACCCACCCAGATCTATTCCCCTACATTTACCCCTGACTAATGCACCTAACACAATGAACAATTTAGCACGGCCAATTCACCTGACCTGCACATCTTTGGACTGTGGGAGGAAACCTGAGCACCAGCACCCGGAGGAAACCCACGCAGACACAGGCAGAATGTGCAAACTCCACACAGACAGTCACCCTAGATGTGATTTGAATCTGGGTCCCTTGCGCTGTGAGGCAGCAGTGCTAGCCATTGAGCCAATATGCTGCCCACAATTTATGAATTGAATTTAAATTCTGTGGCAGGATTGATGCCTGTGCCTGAGGGAATTAGCCTGAATTACTAGATTTTTGCCCTCTCTGGTTCCTCAATATCAAGAATTTTTGTCAAGACACTACCATGTGTTGAAAGGAATTAGAAATTGCAAGCAATATAAAATAGGTAATTGATTCATTAGAACTGATTTTATGCTACTGTACAACATCAAAATTACTCCCATTTTGTGTAACCTTCCAATCATTTAACCTGAGAAGGTGTGAATGATTTCAAATCTCACCAACTAATGGAAACCAGGCACTGGGAGCAGACTGTTTCGCATTTTAAGCTGCACGACTTAAGAAGGTAAAAGAACTCCTGGCCAAAGATCTCAGAATCTCTTTTCACATATACCGATGACATCCTCAGCAAATGACTGCAATTTTACCTCAATGATTTGGATAGGAATCCAGAATAAATTTCCTGCCAGGCCCCAAAAGTGGCTTAAACATCAGGGAGCTTTTTTAAAGAAGAAGAAAAAAAGAGTAACTTGACCTATGGAGTCTATTAAGCAAAGCCCACTGCAGTCAGAATCATCCTATCTTGGGCATTAATGCATCCAAACCAATACAAATCCATATCCCTTCAGTTCATTACATCCACCGGATGGATTCTATGGACAGTCGAAAAGGAGACCCAGTTAAAAATCGCACAACACCAGGTTATAGTTTGGAAGCACTAGTTTTTGGAGCACTGCTCTGAATGCTAGTGCTTTCAAAAAAAACTGTTGGACTATAACCTGGTGTTGTGTGATTTTAAGTTTGTACTCCCCAGTCCAACACTGGCACCTCCAAAAAAAAGGTGACGCAGCCTTTGAAAATCACACTGAATGGAAATAGATTGAGGCAGTTCAACTCAAAAATGTCAAGTAGAGTTAATTTAAACTCATAAACATGTTTGAAGCTATCCCCACAATTTCCACCCACTCCGTCTGCTGAATGTCTGACAGGAGAGTGTGTTGCAGCCATGCTGTGAGATACTTCCTGGTTCTGCTCCAAATCTAATATTCTGAGCAGCAATTCATGGTGAGACCACAAACCAGATTCTCTCAGTCTTGTTGTCCTGCCCATTAGATCTGTTCCAAAAGCCCCAGTGAGATGCACAAACCATCAAACTCTCACCACTAATCACAAGCAGTTGCATTCTCTTTTGTTGCAAAATTCCATTCTAATCTATTCTGGAATATAAGCAAGCATTAGGGCTAAGTGAATTGAAGGCGAAATGGAACTTCTACTGGACCAGTTGAAGTGGAGCTTCAATATAATAAAACCCTCCCTCGGAACAGTGCCAAATACATTTCTGAAGAGAGAGTGTGCAAAGAGATGATGGAAGAGCACTGCAATACGAGTGGTATAGCCTAACCATAGCCACAGAAAAAATATACTAATTCCCTCACACTTGCAGCTGACTACATCCCAAACCTCTGCCTAAAACCACTGGAATATGAAAGAATCTAAAACCACCTCACAGGCATGTTAACACTGATTGATTCACTGCAACCAATTTTCCAATCTGTAAGTAACAATTCATATCTGTTTTACAAAGTTAAAAATCACACAACACCAGGTTATAGTCCAACAGGTTTAATTAGAAGCACACTAGCTTTCAGAGCCACGCTCCTTCACCAGATGATAGTCATCAGGCGTCGCTCCGAAAGCTAGTGTGCTTCTAATTAAACCCGTTGGACTATAACCTGGTGTTGTGTGATTTTTAACTTTGTACACCCCAGTCCAACACCGGCATCTTCAAATCATATCAGTTTGTAATACTTGTCAGACAAAAATAAGATGGCAGTCTATAATGTCAGATTTCCTCCACGTTTTTGTCTACATTTAAGGGGCCAGATACAAAATGGAGCATTTTACAGAAGATATAACCATCTAATTTTCACTTTATGTTGCTACGGAACTCTAAGACTAACAGCATGACTAACAGTTCTGCTCTTACTTGGAGAGGGTGCAAATCTGAGAAATAGTTTTACAAAAGTTTTAGAAAATGTTTGCACATGGAAACACATCAGAGTTCACAGGGTAACACCCCCTGCACTGGAGTAATGAGGATAGAGAATTAATTGTAGTAATAGATAATTTCAAATATTGTACAAGATCCCTAAATAACACATCAGTGTCAACTGTATTCCTTTAGGTTATCAAAGGGATTGAATCTCATCAATCCTAAAATGAAATCCAAACATTTCAGTTACATTTGACTTGGGTGATCCAGAACCAGGGGTAGTGTCAAAATAAGGAGCAGGCCATGTGAGATGAGGAGGAATTTCTTCACTCAGATGGTGGTAAGCCTTAGGAATTCTCTACTCCAGACAGCTGTAGAGGCTTACCCATTAAATAGGTGCAAGATGGAGATTGATAGATTTCTCGATATTAAAGTATCAAGGAATATGAGGAAAATGGCATGAGATCAGCTGTAACATCATTGAAAGGCAGAGCATATTTGAGGGAGTGAATGGCCTGCTCTTGTTCCCATTTATTACATTCTTATCATGTTTCTATTCCATTTTGTGAATTTTCTCACTGTTCCTTGTTCCAGCTTTAAATGGTGTTTTAAAAAGACTAGGAAAAGTAAAACAAAGCAGAAGACTCCTGAAACATGGTCTGCTAGTTCTTAATGGAATGGCTGACCTATCTTCAACTGTTTCATCAATGTCCTTCCCTTCATCATTAGGTCAGAAATGGGATGCTTGCTAATAATTGCACAATGTTCAGCACCATTGGTAATTCCTCAAACAATGAAACAGCCTGTATGCAACAAATCCTGAAAATAAGGTAAGGGCAGTTGCACCACGTCAGTGTCAGACAATGATCATCTTCAACTAGAGAAATTAACTTTCCTTTGCATTCAATGTTATCACCATTGAATCCCCCATCCTCAATAGCCTGGGACCAGAAAGTGAACTGATCCTGTAACACAAATGCTGCAGCTACTAGAGGAGGTGAGAAACTGGGTGTTTCTTAATAAATATCTCACCTTCTGACTCCCTAAAGCCTTTCCACATTCCTGGATGCAACTACAAAAAACACTTGAGAAGCTCAATACCATCCAAGACAATGGATCTTGCTTAATAAATAATCTTTTCACTGGCTTAAACATGCACACAGTCCACCACTGGAGCATTGTGTTGCCAAGACTTCTTCAATACCACTTTGAAAACCCAGGAGGTCTAATATTTAAAAGGACAACAGTAAAAGGTATATGGCCATCACTCCCAAACTCACCTCAAAGTGACACATCATCCTGTGTTTGGTACATATTCCATTCCTTCATTGTTGCTCAAACAAAATCTCGGAACTCGTGACATAATAACACAACTTTGCACCTTCTCTTTAATGGTTCAAAAAAGATGAACCACCACTTTCTCAAAAAAATTCCAAATGCACAATAGAAGCTGATGCAGCAAATGGTGCCCATTTCCTGGAAATTATTCTAGATTATGAATTCTCTTACATTTTCCTGAACTGCAAATTAAAACAAGAGAAACACTGGATAATTAGCATTAATAGAATTTGAGCAAAATTGTAGTCCTGAGTAGGAAGTTATACATTGAAAGTGGTTGAGAGAATACATTACAGCCTATATCCAGGTCTAATTCACCCAAGTTAAAAATGTTCACAGGCTTGCTTTCATTTCTCTCTTTATAATTACATACGTTTATATCCACCACATTTTGAGTATTGTGTGCAATTTTGGGGCCTATACCTGAGGAAAGATGTACTGGTCCTGGAACAGGTCCAGAGGAGGTTCACGAGACTGATCCCAGGAATGAAAACCTTAACTTATGAGGAACATTTGAGGACTCTGGGAGTATACTTGATGGAATTTAGAAGAATATGAGGGGATCTGATTGAAACTTACAGAATACCGAACAGCCTGGACAGAGTGGACATTGGGAAGATGTTTCTATTGGCAGGAGAGATGAGGACCCGATGGGCACAGCCTTAAAGTAAAGGGAAGATCCTTTAGAACAGAGATAAGGAAAAACTTCTTTGGTCAGTGAGTGGTGAATCTGTGGAATTCATTGCCACAGAAGGCTGTGGTGGTCAGATCATTGAGTATATTTAAAACAGAGATAGATAAGTTCTTGACTGCTCGGGGGATCAAAGGTTACGGAGAGAAAGCAGGAAAGTGGAGTTGAAAAACTTATCAGTCATTATTGAATGGTGGAGCAGTCTCAATGAGCCAAGTGGCCTAATTTCTGCTCTTATATCTGATGGTCTCTTCTCATTATCAGTCCTCAATGATATTTAAAGGAATACAGTCAGTTCTGCTGTAACGCGGTAGTTCTGTTCTCATGCAATCTTATATTACAAGAAGATCGCGTAATAGAAACACCATTTATATTAATGCGGCCGGATTTGCATTATAACCAGTATTCTTTAAAACTTCATGCTTTTGAAACAACGTCAATCATTTTATAGCAGATTTGTGTTAACGACCTATATCTCTGGTTCCAGTAATTGTTCAAAAAAGCATCAATGCTGCTAACATACTCCTTGCAAGACTATACTAGTGTTGATTCCTAACTAGCCCTACTTTATTTGATTGACACATTGATTTACTGTATCATGCAGAAGTCTGTAAGTACCTGCTCTATTGCAATTTTTTGGCTATCATCCAAACCGCAAGTGCTGCAATCTGACAATGCAGTCATTATCATTCTCAAGTAGACTGGAGCTTCTCAGCATTAAACAATGTCAAACACAGGTGGAACAGCTTTAGTTGCCTCGATGCAAAAATATTTTCTTAGCACGGAAATGAAATTTTACCAAGATTGGCATATTCCTAACAGGGGTGTGGAGATTTAATGAGGGGATGGAATGGGGATTAGGTGTGAGGAAGGAACTCTGCTGCCCTTGCTGGTGATAAAGTGGAGATGTTCATGAATAATTGCACTGTGTTCAGCATCATTGGTGATTCCTCAGAAAATGAAACAGTCTGTGCCTGCATGCAACGAAACCTGGACAAGGAATCAAATTTGAAGTCGGGGTAAATATGGGATAATATTGTGGGAGAATGAGTTTGGATGTTGCTCTTCAGAGGGTCGGTGCGGACTTGTTGGGTCGAAGGGCCTGTTTCCACACCTTAGGCATTCTATGATTCTATGAAGTGGCAATAGCACTTGCACCACCTCAGTGTCAGGTAATGACCAACTTCAACAGGAGAGAATCTAGCTTCCCTTGACGTTCAATGAAACTATCATCATAAAATCCTCCGTCCTCAGCAGCTCCTTATTTCCTCTCAGTTTCTGAGGGAAGTTGACTAAATTTGGATTCTCCATGTCATTAGTTTACTCCATTGAAAAAGAAGGCATTGCCAATGCAGCCACATGGCTACATCTTAATTCGGACACCTGAACGGTTAACAACGTGAAAATGGCCAGCACCACAGGAACAATAATCTACTGAACAAGGCAGAGCCAGACACTGCAGATTAGGCAGGCGTCTGGAAATATGGGTTGCTTGACCTTTGTGGTTATCAAGGCGGCTAAAATAAAGACAGAGTGAGAACAATGAACCAAATATACCTTTTCTGTTTGACTCTTAGATGATGATCGCAGAGTCATGACAATCCGAGGTGGGAGGCGAACTTTATAGGAGATCAAGAGAAAACATATAAAAACAAGAGTATTGAAGATAAATTGAGCAGTAACCAAGGAACAACCATCATAGAAGTAGGACCCTGAGCCTAAAGCTCAGAGAAGGACAGACCCAGCTGAATGAATGAAGCCTGGCCAGCTCTCCTTCATGACAGCACGTAATAATTAAGTCTCGACTGTGAGTCTGAGGCGGTTTTGTCGTATAACCTGGTGAATTTTCATGGTATAATGTTAAACTGATTGAGTGACAAATAAAGAAGTTGATTGCAGTAACAAAGCAGACTGTAATCATTGTGTTCGCTGCTATGGATCCAGAGAAGGTAATGGACAACACCATTCTGAGAGGCAATTACACCAGCTCATGTTTGAGAAATGTGGTCACAGGCTCACAAAGCTCATCACCCTATGAAATGTTTGAACATTCAAATCTACTTGGCTCAGAATTTGCCCCTTGACTATAGATTTGTGAACATTGTTATGATCCCAGCTGATGCTTCAATTGGATAAGTCAGATCCCTGAGTAAAATCAGGCTTGATAGATTTCTTCTGGTATTTAGCATGGTGATCATTCGCTGAAACATAGAGTCATAGATTTGTAAAGCACGGAAACAGACCCTTCCAGTTAACTCGTCCACGCCGACCAGGCATTCTAAACTAATCTAGTCCCATTTGACAGCACTTGGCTCACATCCCTCCAAACCCTTCCTAATCATATACCCATCAAGGCTGCAGATTTTCCTTAACAATAAAATAGAAGCTTATTCGACACAAGGAGAAACAAGCCAAGATATCGAAATAAAGAATACAGTTTGGAAGATCTTAACACACACAGCAAAACAAAATCTCATTAATTTCCCAACACCATAACTTTCCAGTGAGTCAAATTCAGAGAAATTACCCTTCTATGTCAAATCTTTAGCTTCCGTATAACTGTTTCTCAACAGTTTTACCCTGTGAACAATGAATCTTTCCTACATGAATTCTCATGAAATTGAAATTTTTACTTTCTCTGTCTTTTAATAATCAGCAGATTTCTAATCTAAACAGTTCTTTCCTGTTCTTCTCACAAGTTAAACTTTTAACCCAACTTTGCTTTCCCTGTACTCTTCTCTACAAGATAAATTGCTTCGGCCCTATTCAGGTATCCAAAATTGCCCTAAAAGCTTTCAATCACTGTGATTTAAAGGTAAAATAACACCATGATTATTTAGAATCAAATGTAAGCTAATGCCTTTCATGTCTACTCCCACTGCTGTAAACCCCACAGTGTTAACAATCATCCATTAAAGCTCCAAGGGGGTACAGTCACCTTCTCCTGACCTTGATTTTTTAAAGTCTTTTCAAAGTAACCAACATCCATATGGCATTCATTCATTTGAAATCCAAGCTCTCAAAATGATATTGCTCTCTCTCTTTATATAAATCACACACATTTCATTGCAGTATTGATTTCATTGATGCAACGATAGTACGTATTGATGTATGTGGTGACACGAGATGATCTCTTTCATACACAATAGAATGTATTTTCAAAATTGACTCACCCTTGACATGCTCATTGACGAATTTGTTATGAGCACACATCTGATTTTATACAGTCAGTTGGACTTTCTGGTGAAGTTGAAGTCCATAAGGGACACCAAGTCTCACCATAAGGAGGTGGGAAATTCTACAAAGGAAGCTTCTGTATGTAAGCAATTATTAGAAAACTGCTTACAAATTGCTTTGGTAAATTGACCAGCTTGCAGCCATGCAAAAGCAATCGTCTGGTAAACAAGGTGGAAATATCAATAGCTTTTGCAAAATCAGTAAATATTTTGAACACATTATTCAGCCTTTGGCTGTCAACTCTGGCAAACTCAGTGACAGATGCAACAAAAGCCTATTGCTGAATAATGGAGTGGAAAAATGTTCCATTATTTCATGGCCAGTACAGGGAAGTGAAACTGACATGATAGATGCTAAAACATCTGTCCAGGTCCACCTAGAGCCAGAAGGTGTGCTACAGATTTATGAATGTTTATTTGTTGACAGTTTCTTTATTCCCATTTAGGCTGGCAGCTGAAGGAAGTTAAGTCCAGGAGTTATAATAACTAAGATGTAAAGTTTTTAACAGTGCTACAGAGGGTAGTGTCAGCTATAGGCTTAACACTGACCGTGTAGCACTACCACTCGCACTCAATCCCATCCATCTGAGAAAGACTCAAAGTTAAAGTCTTCCTACCAGCATAATCAAAAGTAAACACTAACATACAACATTTTCAAATATGTCAGCAAGCCATCTTCAGTCCAGTTCGAGCCACATCTCTGACTACTCCCTTATGGTTATAACCAACATGGTGCAGTGGTAGTTCCTCTCCAACTGGACCAAGAGGCCTGGGTTCAAGTTTCACCTTTGAGCAGGATGATTAAAAAATGAAAAATTACAGTGTGGTTTCAATTCCCACACCCGCTGAGATTACAATGAGGGATTCTCCTTCTCAACCTTTCCCTTCACCTGAGGCGTGGTGACCCTCAGGTTAAGTCATCACCAGTCATCTCTCCCAAATGAAAGAGCAGACCTATGATCTGGTAAGACCGTTGGGTGACTTTACCTTTACCTTTAGCCTCAACTTCAGTTCAAAGAAAATGAATCGATATGTGAATGAAGTTACTCCTGAAGAAATTTCTCCATTTCAGAATTTATTCATCAATAACAGAAAAACATAACTTAAAGCTATCGACATAACAACAGCGGGTTAAAGAAATGTTGATATATATTGATAATAGTAAATATGATGGCATAAAAATGAATGCATTGTTAGCATTATTCTACAAAATTACAAGTGTATTCACGACATGTGCTAAACAGATGAAAAATCCATTTGTTACAACACAACAAAAAAAAGCTTACATTTATATATCAATAATACCGATAAGGGCCTTTCACAGCAACTTGTATCATTACTAAGGCTGGGATTTCAAGACAATACTTACTGAAACAGTACAATAAATGAATCGAATAGATGGCTAAGTTAGTTAAACCACTGGGCAGACCACTGTAAGGGAATAACATGTTAATTTTTTGCATGTCTTACGGATGTCGCTGACAAGGCCAGCATCTATGGACCTTAAAATGAGTAGCTTCCTAAGCCATTTCAGAGAGCAGTTGAGAGTCAAACACCCTGCTGTAAGTTTGGAGTCACATTTCAACCAGACAAGGTAAGCACATTGGATATCATGCCTTAAAGACAGATACATCATAATACATGTCACCACAATGAGTCCAAGCTCAGTTCTCCAAATGTTCTCAAACTTCACTGTGTCATAATTAGACACAGGCTGCTAACCAATGATAGTGTTTTCTTTGGCAAGGTTTGACGTAGAAGCTATTTTGCAAACATCTTTCCGACTAACTACTTCTGATACCGAAATATGAGGAACCCAAATTTTGTAATAATGTATAATCAAGTGATAAACAAGAATTTACAAAAAAGTAATTCTGCAATTGCTTGAAGAGGAAAACAATTACAGGATAAGTAGAAAAAGTGGCAGTAGGGGGCAGAATCAAGCGGATACTCTTTCAAAAAGAATAACATGGCTCATGGGTCAAATGGCCACCTTCTGTGTTACATGATTCTGATTAAGAGTTTACATTTGAACAACAGAGAAAGAATTTGATATAAGAACATGCAATATAATGTACATTGCATATCGTATTTCAGGTTCAGGCATGTTGAATGACTTCGTGCAACAGAAAGGCATTTGGAATTGTTTTAAGATGTCTGACACACTGTTGTTGAGTTCAATCCATGATTGCATGCTTGAGGGTAAAGAAAAATTATAGGCAGAGACTCGACTCTATTGGTGTTGATATTGTGGTTGCTCAAACTGGTAATTGCAAGATATGCCGAAGGAAATTATAGTTTTCTATGGTCATTGACTGGAATTAGTCACTGTTTCTTGTATGATAAATAGAAATGGCAGATTTATTACCACCGAAATGGTAAATACAAACTACAAGTGAGAATAATTCATGCAATGATTTCCACTTAAACTAAATATTGTATCACAGATGGTACAACGTAAAGCTTCCTTTGCTTTTCTGTATCTGTTCTTAAACCAGCTCCAAAAGAATGCTTTGAAAGTAAATGTTTCCTTTGTCACTTAATTGATAGTCTATCACAATGAAGCTAACCTAGCTTTGAATCAACCTGTTTAGAGATTATGCTGTACACCTCTGAAACAGGTGGGACTTGAACTCAGGCCTTTTAAGCTCAAAGGTTGGAATACTACCACTATACCACAAGAGACTTCTCAATGAAATGCTCTTTTAAAATTGAACCTATTTTTCTAATCAGTCTGTTCAGCAATATTATTACACACCTCTGGAGAAAATGGAACTTGAATCCTGGACTCCTGGTTCAAGGAGGAGAAAATGAGGGCTGTAGATGCTGGAGATCAGGGTCGAAAAGCGTGGTGCTGGAGAAGTACAACCACTCAGGCAGCATCCGAGGAGCAGGAGAATCGATGTTTGAAGCATGAGCTCTTCATTAGGAATCAGATGATGAGCTCATGCTCGAAATATCCACTCTCCTGCTCCTCGGATGCTGCCTGACAACCTGTGCATTTCCAGCACCACACTTTTTGACTCCTGGTTCACGGGTAGGGACTCTACTTCTGCACCACAAGAAAGCCCTTCAAATGAAACCAACAACTGAGTACTAAATTTGACATAACTGTGATTTGTTAATTGTGTTCAGCAGTTTAATTATAATAACTTAATTATTGGCTCATATACTGTTGCCGTATGAAAACTGAAACATTATAGAAAAATTTTGCAATTATGCCACTGCATTTTTTTAATTCATTTACAGGATGTGGGTATGTCTGACTGGGCTAGCATTTATTGTCTATATCTAATTGCCCAGAGGGCAGTTCAGAGTCAACCACATTGCTGTGAGTCTGGAATCACATGTAGACCAGACCATGTAAGGATGGCAGTTTCCTTCCCTAAAGGACCTTAGTGAACCAGATGGGTTTCCCCCTGACAATTGATTCATTGTCTTCATTAGATTAATAATTCCAGATCTTTATTGAATTCAAATTCCACCATCTGCCATGGCAGGTTTCGAACCTGGGTCCCCAGAATATTACTGGGATCTCTCGATTAATAGTCCGGTGATAATACCACTAGAACATCACCTCCCGTAACATGTAAAGCATTTGGAGTGTTTTGTGATGTTATTAGAAGTTCAGAAGTTCAAGTCATTGGACTCAAATTGTTAACAGTTTCTCTCTCACACAGTTGTTGCCAGTCCAACTGAATATTTCCAGTATTTGTTTTACTCCAGGGATAAATGCTTCGGAAGTGGAGTAATGTAAAAATGAGAAGGAAAAGTCATTCTAAGTGTTCATCTGGTTACAAATAGTAAAATAAGAGTGGAACCTGTTGAGCATCGTCCATTCAACTGAATGATAGAAAAGAGTGTTATCCAATGAATGGGTAAGTGGGTATGTGAATGTGTGAGTGAGTTATGGAATACAAGTGGATGGTCAGGTCAGGGGAATGCAGCATTTTTTATTTTTATTTCAAACTTCCAGCATTCGCAGTGTTTTGCTTTTTGTCCAATCTTATACCCTGAAGTCTCAGTTCGCCTAACAGCCTTCACTGGCTTCCAGGTTTTCACAATTGGATCCATGCCATGTACAGTTTGTTAATTTATTCTTTCAACAGTTCAGGCAGAGATTTAGCATGCTTGTTGAATTGTTGATTTCCTTCTACTTGTACTTGAGTAAGCTATTTTCATGACCCTTCCTCGTCATTTTGGAGTTAGCATCTTGTTTGGCAGCAGCTCTGCAGGCGTTTTCACATCCGCCTTGAGAGGTCTAGATTGGAGTGATGATAAGGTAAAGTTCAGATCTTCTTTTGTCTCTTGGCATCTCACAAGAGTTCTGATGACAATCTGAGTAAGTTGATGTATAAACTCTTGGCAAACCCACCCTATTCAGCAAACTCCTTAAATCCTCATGAGGTTAATTGGGTTTCACAGTCACATTATTATTTCAGGAGCCATATAAACAGAACCCCTTATAGCAAAGATTATTGGTCCGCTCAATTTTTTTACCTTTCAGATAAAATTACTCAAATGTTTCTACAAAATTATCATTTTCTAAAATCATCATTCACTATGGTTGTAATAAATTGAAATGAATTGAATTGAATTAGCTTTATTGTTGTATGTAATGAAATGAGTACAGTGAGAAGTTAATAGGTTTCCACTTACAGTGCCATCTGAAGTACAAAGGTACCTAGGTACAGTTTCTTCAGTTATAAGATTAGTTACTGTTATAGTTGTGTCTTCATTTCTATGATGGCAACCAATTTTTTTTGCATGGTTCAGTTTTTCTATCTCACAGGCACTGATTCAGATTGATTTTTCTTAATCAGCATGTAATTTAGCATGAGTTCTTTAATATATTTAATTCTTATTCATTGACACCTATCTGCCACCGGGCTATATCTTATTGTTCTCAGATTTTCATCATAATTGCACCTTTAGATTCACACTCCATGAAGATCCAGCATTTTATTGCTCACAGCTATCCATGTGACTGGTGGATTTTTTTTTAATCGATTCATTTTATGGGATGTGGGCGTTGCTGTTGGGGCCAGCATTTATTGCCTGACCCTAGTTGCCCTTGAAAGGTTGGTAGTGAGCTGCCTTCTTGAGTTGCTGCAGTCCACAGTGCCATTAGGGAGGGAATTCCAGGATTTTGACCCAGCAACAATGAAGGAATGGAGATATATTTCCAAGTCAGATGAGGTCAGGATGATGTAATGAGGTCAGGAGCTGAGTGGACCTGGCGGAACCCAAACTGGGCACCACTAAGTGGGTTCTTGCTGAGCATCATAGCATTGTTGATGACACCTTCCATTACTTTACTGATTGATTAATTATTGCTCACTGCATTCTCACAGAATGTAACAACATAAAGTAAATCACTGGACACTTTTAAAAAAGGAAGGTCCATCCAATATTCACGACAAACATTATGCACTTGCTGCAAGCAAGTTAGAATCATAGGATCCTTACAGTATGGAAGCAGGCCATTCAGCCCAATGAGTTCACACTGACCATCTGAAGAGCAGCACCTACCCTATCCCTGCATTTCCCATGGCCAATCCACCTAAACTGGGAGGAAACCAGCGCACCCAGAGGTAACCCATACAGAGACAGGAGAATATGCAAAATCCACGTAGCCAGTAAGCAGGCTGGCACTGAACCTGGGTACCTTACACTGTGAGGCAGCAGTGCCAACTACTGAGCCACTGCATTAGAAAAAGCACAAATGAATTGGAAAACAAATTAGAAAAACGCAAATAAAGATTTGGATGAATCTACAGAACAATACAATTAAAGACAGATCTGAAAAACTATTAATAGTCCAAACATAACCTCTTGTCACCTTCGGAAAACCAACCGCACTTCCAAGTACTGCCCTCAGCTGGCCCTAATATGCAATTTCAGAATCAGTCAAATGTGCAAAAGGCCTTATGTGGTCGGAAATGGAGACAAAGTGAACAGCAGAAGAGGAAGTTCATATCTCCACCAAGTGGAAATACTGAATATGTTTGAAAGTGAGTTCAAACTCTCCATTTCGGAGAATAAGATTCCAGATTTACTCGGATGAAGTTTTTGACTTGTTTTATTTGGTAGCACATTTGCTTATGTTTGAGATACCGAACAGAACAGCCTCCATCTCAATGAATGCTGTTATCTCCGGTATATTGAATGCTATAACGACACGCATCCACAAACAATTTGAAACAATCTTGAAACTTTCACAAAAATTGGAAACCTCAAGCCTTATCAGTGTGCCAATTTGATAAATGTTATTACATCTGAGTGAGAAATGAAGCGTTTATAATCAGGAGATTGTTTTGAACTGCTTTGATTGTTGTTAAGCATACACACAGCAGCCTGTCCGTGGGCAGCAAGGTTATGTGGACAACAAATGAATGTGTGCCTAATTGAAGTTTTTTTCGTAGTGTCCTGGGAAGGAAGAATATTGTCTGGAACAGGAGACTGAAATCCTGTTTGTGTTTCTTCAGGTAGTGATATGTAATCTACTGTTCGTGCGTTAATACATATGTTGTCTTCCTTCACTACAATAAACTGTCAAAAGATGTGTTCAAACCCTAAGTTTCCAACACAACGATAATAAATTACCTACTAAACTAAGTGCCTGTGAAATTTTTGCCTCGATTTGCGCCTCCTCCAGCGAGCCGCTTATTGTGAGTATGGTCTCAATAACGAGAGGGGAGTTTTAGAAAATGTCACCCGAAATCAGCCCACATTTTAACAGCAACCCCCATTATTGTGCAGCAACCTGGTCCTTTCGGAATGAAATGCATCATTCCAATGCAATACCTGCTTTATACATTGAACACGAAGTAATGCTATAGTTCAAGACTTCAAATGGTTTTCTGTGCTGAAGGCGCTATGTAGTTGCACTTATTGTTGGAACTAGTTAAACCATCCAGTTTTTTTTTGTAATTCAGGGAATTATGTTGCTGTGTTATACGTAGTTTTATTTTTCTGTTGACCAACACACGTGTCCACTGGATTGTGATCTGGAATTGTTCTCCCACTCCTCCACCAAACCTCCACCCCGACTCACTTCCCCTTATCTGATTTGGTATGCCACAATCACAACCATCTGTATTCCGCTAACATCTATGAACTGCACAATACCTGTTGGACTATAGCCTGGTATTGTGTGATTTTTAACTTTGTCCACCCTAGTCCAACGCCGGCTCCTCCATTATGACCTAGATAGCACTATATGAACCCTCCGATATTGTTGGGTCTTGCATTATAAAGCAGGCATGATCAAACTTGCGAAGATCTGGAGATTTCTTATCTAACCCAGAGTTGTTAATATTGACTGTGGCCGTAGCATCATAGAGCAGAATAGAAATCCAACGTGGGGTCTTCAACTGAGCGTCATCGAGCTAACTACTTTTAAACGGTAACTCATTGTGGGAGCACTTTAAACATTAGTCAGGTCTCTCAACAATATGAAAGGGACAGGAAGCCATTTGAGTCCTCTCTCACTCAGCCCCTTACCTTTATGCACTCGTACCGGCAAGTTTCCGATAGAGATTCCCTTTACCTCCAATCTGGGTTTCAATGAATTGTCGTGATCAATAATGGCGGTGTGTTGTGCAGAAGTGATTGTTGGGTGCAGTTACAATAAGGCAGAGGCGATGACCTGGGGGTTGCAGTGAGAGAGAGAGAGAGACAGACTCACTGAGATCTTTGTAGAGAGAGGAGGAGAACTTCATCAAAGTATTCATGAATCGGAGATGCCGGTGTTGGGCTGGGGTGTACAAAGTCAAAAATCACACAACAGGTTATAGTCCAACAGGTTTAATTGGAAGCACACTAGCTTTCGGAGCGTCGTTCCTTCATCTACCACCTGATGAAGGAGCGTCGCTCCGAAAGCTAGTGTGCTTCCAATTAAACCTGTTGGACTATAACCTCGTGTTGTGTGATTTTTAACTTCATCAAAGTAGGTATTCTTGGAAGGGGCTTGGCAGTAAGGTTAAAATCAACTTAAAGTGAGGACTGCAGATGCTGGAGATTAGAGCCGAGAGTGTGGTGCTGGAAAAGCACAGCAGGTCAGGCAGCTTCTAAGAATAATTCCTGATGAAGGGCTTTTGCTCGAAATGTCGATGTTCCTGCTCCTGGGATGCTGCCTGACCTGCTGCGCTTTTCCAGCACCACACTCTCGGCTCTAATCTCCAGCATCTGCAGTCCGCACTTTCGTCCAGTTCCAATAGGCACACGCCTGAAACAAGAGCAAAGTCTTGCAGTTAGAAATCTGGAACAAAAGACGGAATTGCTGGAACAACTCAGTGGCTCTGGCTATGTGGAGACAAAGAACAGAGTTAACGTTCTCAGGAACGTTAACTCTGATTTCTCTGCACAGATGCGGCCAGACCGACTGAGCTTTTCCAGCAACCTCTGGTTTGGTTAACGCTTCGAGTCTGCACTGAGTCTGCTTCAGAGCTGAAGAGCAGTGACCGTCCCGAGTATTGTTCTGAAGGAGGGTCACTGGACTCAAAATTTCTCTATCCCCAGATGCTGCCAGTCCTGCTCAGTTTCTTCTGTACCTGCAGTATTTTGATTGTGTTTCATGTCGTTCCCTGGTGTGGCAATGATCTAAGTCCTGATAAACTAAAGGTCAAATCAAAAAAATGTTGAGCAAGTGTGTAGCTATAGTTGCAATTAACAGCATATCAGATTCCTGGGGGGGAAAAATGGCAAACTTTGCTTTGGCTGGAACATTAAGATGGTAGAGTATTTTGTAAGATTATTTTGTACTGTAAGATTATTTTGTCATATTGTGTTCATAAACAGGCGCGATCTCAGGAAGACAGTGCTGCAGATCTCATCTGTTCCCCTGTATCAGAGCAATGCTCCCACCTATGTGAGATGCTCAGTCGAGTACAGGCTAGCTGTCATTTAACAACAGTGAGCATGTGGACTTGCTGTTCAGGAGTGGACAAAATTAAAAATCACACAACACCAGGTTATAGTCCAAACAGGTTTATATGGAAGCCCTAGCTTTTCGTGAACCACCTGATGTAGGGGCAGCGCTCTGAAAGCTAGTGCTTCCGAATAAAGCTGTTGGACTATAACCTGGCGTTGTGTGATTTTTAGCTTTGTACACCCCAGTCCAACAGCGGCATCTGCAAACCAGGAGTGTGGACAGCACTGGCAGGTACGTGAAACGCCATCTGAATAAACAGGCTGTGTTTTTGGTCGGGGGTTGGGGGGCGGTGGGGAGCAGAGAGGTGGAGGTCTGAACATCTGGCGAGGCGCCCTGACCTCTGCAGCACCATCCTCAATTCAGACACAAAACCAGAGTGCTGGAGAAACTCAGCGGCTCTGGCAGCCTCTGTACAAAGATAAACGTTGTTAATGTTTGCAATCTAGATTCTCATCCTGGCTGCGGTACAGGACCACATTTTTTTAAAAAAACAGTGAAACACTTAACCAGGACACATGAACTTTCAGTTATTGACGATTGAGTCCATGTTGTTGAATGTAAACGTATTTGAGAAAAAAAAGTCTAAAATTTTCATCCGTTCTTCCCTGGAACGGCATATATGAATGTGTATTAACATGTATCCATGAAATGAATGAATGAATGAAGTTCCTGTAATTGAACATTTTACAGCTGCTGTTAATGCAAATGCAAATTGTTACCTTTGGCTGCGGCAAGAGGTGGCTCTTTTTAGTCATGGGGGGGGTATAAATAATTAATTCAAATGTTGCAAGAATATTCAAAAAAATGTTTTGAACGTTCATTCCCTTGGCCCAGAGCCCGGTTTCCTCACCAAGGAAGCCCATTAATCATTCTGTTTTGATTTGATCTGAGTCATGGCTCTGATGTCAGTAGCTCTGTGTGTGTATAAATAATCCGTTCTTCAGCACCGGAGAACAGAAGCATCCCGAGAGTCAGACATCTCGAGCTGCGCTTTGCTGTACTCCCAACATGATGCTGATCAGAGTTGCGCTGAGTGTTGCCTTACTGGCGCACAGCTCCTTTACTGCGCCGATGGCTCCCCCATTGGTGACATTCCCTGGGGAACAGAATGTGACCGACACCGAGTTGGCGATGGTAAGATACCGGCGTGATTCAATCTTTAGCTAATATCATTAGGAGCTGTGGCTTTGCCGGAGTTAAGAAGAAAATCCAGGGTTTCTAGATGTTTAAAGAAAAAAACAGGAGACGCTGGAGATGTGCAGAAGAGTAGGCAAGGAAATGACCCCTGTGGCAACTTCATCCGAGGTCCATCGTGGGGTGGGCTCACCCGTCTGTCAGACTGCCCCAAATAACTGAAGAGGGATAAGTGACAGATAGGGTTTCATAGCCCATGAAAGGTTGTTGAAATGTTGCGAAAAAGTGTTAAATGTTGTGCAAAATCCATTGTCCCAGACACATCAAAAAGCCCGAGATAAGTAAAAGAAGGGTCCGACATTGCTCCAAAATGGAAGAGGAGCCAAAGCAATTTGAAGCAGGGAAATGGTTTGTCAGTGTCTGGATTTGTTGGCATTGCTGTGCTACCAGGAAGGCAGAAGAACTCCTGATATCAACTGAACTGATAATTATTTAGTTCTCTTGCAATCAGAAACGTTTTAAAGTAATTTTCGTAGAATTAGACTGAATGTGAAGTACAGCAAATGACCATTCCACAGATTGGGTTTATGACAGTATTTATGCTCCCCATGAGCTTGTTCATTGGGTCCTAACAGTGATGTTTTATCAAGAATTATCTGAATGAAAGTGAGGGTGTTCACAATGAAGACAGCTCTGCAATCAAGTCATGTGAACATAGAGTTGTCACAGCAGTCTCCAGCCAGTCAAGTAAAAATGAAATTCTGCTTTGGCCCCAGTCCTTACTAACTTAGTTAATCTCATCTAAGTAGCAGTTGAGTATACAATGGGCCTCAGCAGCCCTAACTCTGGCTAGATTTCTCTTACTGATTGCAGCTTGCTTTTTGGAAAAGCCCCAGTACAGGGGTTCAGATGTGGATGTGATCTCAGTTATTGTTCCCCGCCTCCCAGAGCTAAATCTCAATAAGAGCATTATGTTTATTTAAAATCCCAGCTGAAATAGCACCTGGAGAGGAACGACAACAAAAATGTTCTGGAGGATGCTTATGGGTGGATTATACTCAGCTGTTTGATTGTATGAATTAGTTAAAGCTGAAAAATCTAGTGGCTAATGTAGAAAAACAGAGGTTCACACAAGATTCTTCAATCAGGTCCACGAATTATGCTGTGTGACAGATTGTATCATAGTTAGTCATTCCAGCAATTGCAACATCATTACATAATTTGTTAATTGAATGTTTTAGCTCCAAATAAGAATTTTCTTCCCCAGTTAAATTAATAATTTGAACAGTAATTTTTTCTTACTTAGCCAAATATTTTCAGATTTATTTAAACCATAATAAGCACTCTTAAAGTGGCAAAAGCTGTGCATTTCAGGAGACTTGTTCAAAACCTCAGCTGAGGTGTCCTGTGAACAAAATATAAAACTATTTATATCATATTGTTAAGACTTGTCTGGACACAATTAGATTCTTCCACATGGGTTGTGCACAATTGACTGTAACTTGAAGTTTAACCTGCTTAGCTTTGTGTAGCCCAGTCACCAGAAAGACATTATACCAGCACACAGTAGCACTGGTACGATCTTCAATGGGATAAAAGTAATTTAATTTCTATCACACTTCCCCAGTTGGTGGAGCTGATATGTGGATTGTCAGGTGTTGTGCTGACATATACTGATCAAGAAAGTTCAAATTAGACTGGCAAGAGGAAGTGCTACAGTTGGACTCAATAACCTTAAACTCAAGAAGAGAGACATTAAAAAATATTCCAATTCTTGGTTATTATGTTGAAAATTTTGCTTGAAAGTATGCAGAAGTCTGTGCATGCCTTGAACATGCGTGTGTGGCAATAAAAGCTGTTCCTTCAAGAAAGGAGGCTAAGAAGAATACAAGTAAATGAAAAAAGAAGCAGGATATGACTCTAGTGTTTGATGTTCAATAGAGTTAGTAGCATTCCATATTAATGCTTACTCCAATAGCATTGCTACTATTGAAATCACTTTAACCTTATGGGTCTTATTATTTTACAGGATTACTTGAAGAGGTTTGGGTACCTGAATTTAAAAAACACAGGCAATGCATTGATCAGTCTCCAACCAGCCATATTAAAAATGCAGAAAACCTTGGGTTTGCCTGAAACAGGAAAACTGGATAAGGGTACACTCACTGCCATGAAGCGGCCTCGATGTGGTGTTCCTGATGTGCTGAACTACAAAACATTTGATGACGAGAAATGGGACCACACTGATTTAACTTACAGGTAAACACAGAATACGGAGTTGCTTAAACTGAAGAAGCTGGACTAAAACATGGAAACTAGAAACAGGACTGGGCCAATTGGTTCTTAAAGGTTGCTCACCATTCAATATGATCATGACTGACCTTCTATCTAATGAAATATTCCCACTTTGTCCCCATGCCCCTTGATGTGTTATGTTGTTTTGCTGCTAACTTAGCATTTCATTTAATGGTGTCATATTTTCCCCAAACAGAGTTACAGTCTACACCCCCGACTTGGACCCATCTGTTGTTGATGACGCATTTGTTCGTGCCTTTAAATTGTGGAGTGACATCACTCCATTGACATTCACTCAAATCTACAGCGGCGAAGCAGACATCATGATTCGATTTGGCAGAGAATGTAAGTAGACAAACACAATAGCATCTCAAGTGTTAATGTTCCAGTATTCCATCAGATTTTACATAATCATTCATGGAATGTGGACAACACTGAAAAGGGCAGAATTTAATATCTAAATCTAACCCTGCTAGGCTATTTCAGAGGGCAGTTAAAAATCACCCACTTTGCTGTGGATCTTGGAGTTTTTTTGGCCTTGGTAAAGCAACAGATTTTCTTCCTCCCCCCCCAGAAAAGCTAATGAACCAGATGAGTGTTCAAAATCATCTGGAATTGCCACCATTCTTAATAGCCCTTAATTACGTTTAGGTTCCTTTGCTGCCCTAGAAGGATTTGAATTCATGTTCATGGCTCCAGTTGTGTCCAGGTTATAAGATTACTAAGGGTAGAAAAGGCGCTGGAAAGGCACAGCATGTCAGGCACATTCTGAGGAGCAGGAGAGTCAACGTTTCGGGAATCACATTCCTGATGAAGAGCTAATGCCCAAAACTCTCCTGCTCCTCGGATGCTGTCTGACCTGCTGTTCTTTTCCAGCATCACCCTTTTTGACTCCGATTGCTCCAGCATCTGCAGTCCTCACTTTCTCCCTGTAAGATTACTAGTCTGGAGCACAAGATGTCATGTGCCCTTATCATATTATGTCAACATAGGCAAATTATCTAAAATGTTTATGTTTTCTTCCTCAGTCCAAGTTAAGCAACCTAAATAGTTTTTAATTGATTAGATATTTGAATACCAGCTGAAATATCGCTAAGTTGTTTTCCAGCTGTTTCACTCAATGCTTGTTGAAGGAACTTATGAATTTCTATATCTCTATTCACAATTATATTTTTTGTGTTTCAATTCAAGGGCACGGAGATGCATATCCATTTGATGGATACAATGGTCTCTTGGCACATGCCTATCCACCAGGCAACAATGTCTATGGCAGCCTGCATGGTGATGCACATTTCGATGAGGATGAGTTCTGGACCTTGGGGGATGGTGCAGGTAACAAACATTAATCTCACCAAGGAATGTGGGGATAGCACAGAAAAAAATGGTGTTAAGCTAGATGAGTATCCAAGATCCAGATTGGCAGAACAGACTCGAGGGGCTGAATGGCCTTCTATTGCTTTTCTAAAATGCAATGACTCCGCAAATAATTTTCCACTGATTTTTGAATATTATGAACCTCCTGTCCTGTGTGTTAACACTGTAGCAATCAGGAATGTTCACATACTGAGGGGGTGTTGGAACTCTTTCTCCTCCATTTCTCGTCCTAACATTTTAAACTTCTTCCTTGTAGCTGTTAAAACCCGTTTTGGCAATGCTGATGGAGCTTTCTGCCACTTTCCGTTTACATTCGATGGGAAAACATACAAGACCTGTACCACAGATGGGAGAGACGATGGATATATTTGGTGTGCCACAACTGCAGACTTTGACAAAGACCAGAAATATGGGTTCTGCCCAAATGAACGTGAGTAATTTTGACCTTGCGGACTCCTTTCTAATGTGTGGTATAGTTAACGGTTTACTTGCCTCAGTTTTCGATTCAAACTTCTGTTCCAATTGTTATCAAGGCAGTTTCACCTGGTGTGAGGTCAAACTTACAACTGTTGAAATGTTAAGAGTACTACACAGTGTTGAAAAACTAAAAACTCATTTTCAGCTCCAGGAATTTACATGCACCAACATCAGTATTATATAGGCTGTCGTGCTCACCATGTTGAATTTGCGGGTGAACCCAGGCCTGCATCTCACCATGGTGTAGTGTTGCTGTCCCCATCCTCTTTAAGTGCAGGAAACTACAAAGCCTTTTGGTTTTGTGCAGTAAAGAAAACCATTTACTGGTCTAACTAAAAGAAGCTCTTGTATTGAACAAGAAGCCACCGGCTACATTAGACAGTGCTACAGAGACTACATGGTGGACTGGATGTTCTGCCTTACTTGTCCAAGGTCCTAAGGTACATGACATCATTTTGGTATGTGATGTTTAAGGCGCTACTCTGTCTTATCCTTTTCATACCCTTATTCCCTTATACAACAGGCAGAAATAAACCACTGACCATTGTAAGATGTGGTTGAATATTTGAAACAGCCAAATAAAATCTATTGAGCTGTTACAGAGAAGGTAAGTACCTAAGGCTTTCAGGTTTCAGTAAATCTTTTAATCTCTGATATCCCCTAGTTCATTGCTGAAAACCTGATCACACCCAGGAGACAGCCAAGGAGCTAATCAATAATTTCAGAGGAATTATAAAGGCTGGAGGACTAACTGAAGAACCATTTCTGATCACTGCACTGAGCCGTCTGCTGTAGAAGTGAGGACTGTAGATGCTGGCGATCAGGGTTGAAAAGTGTGATGCTGGAAAAGCACAGCCGGTCAAGCAGCATCTGAGGAGCAGGAGAGTCGACATTTCGAGTACAAGCTCTTCATCAGGAAGAGTTGGTGCTCGAAACATGGACTCTCCTGCTCCTTGGATGCTGCCTGACCAGCTGTGCTTTTCCAGCACCACACTTTTTTCCACCTGCTGTAGAGTCCATGCATGTGGTTGGATGCATCAGAGATCATTGATACCAGTAGAAGGGACTTCAAACGGAAACTCGGAAGGTGAAGTGAATCTTGAACTCCTGGACCAACACAAAATTTGCGTCATTATTTAACCAAAAGGATATTACCCTTATTACATATAGGATTCCAAAGCTACTGTTCTTTTTCATGTCAGAGCTTCATAAAGCTTAATAGTATCAGAATTACACTTTGTACATTGCCGTTTTACTTAAATTTCTATTTTCTCTTAATTTTTGTCCAGGGATATACACGTTTAGTGGTAACAGTGACAATTCACCGTGCGTGTTCCCCTTTATATTTAATGGAAAGAGTTATGACCAGTGCACAACTGATGGCCGTGATGATCGCTACAAATGGTGTGCCACTACCAGCAATTTTGATGTGGATAAAAAATATGGTTTCTGCCCCAATCCAGGTATTGATTCATAGTTAGAAAACTTTGTCAATAATCAATAGTCCGTTTTGTCAGATAGAATGGTAGAGAGAGCTTGGGGTTTTAATTTGACTGAGAAACGAACAAAATAGCAGATTTGCTTTGGAAATGAGTTTTTTTTCTAGAGACTGAGTGAGTCAGTAGTTTGTGCTGCTGCAATGGTCAAATAACCAGTGGCATTCATTGTCTAGAATTATACATAAGAAAGTGTCACTTGATTTAGGCACTAGAAAGTGCTGATTCCTTTGGAATGTCTCTTCAGTGTGGGGTCAGCGTCTACCAGGAGATGGAGTGAAAACTGGAGAGAACTTTAACAAATGATACAGACTGTGATAGAATTATTTAGTATGGTTTTAGCATGGAAAAAAAGCCCTTCCAATGCTTGTGTCACTGCCAGCTCTCCACAATCGCAACTCAGCTGATTTCACTCGTCCACCTTTTCCTGGTGGCCTGCAGTTATGTTTTGCCCTTCAGTTGCTTATCCAATTTCCTTTTGAAACCCACGAATGAAATTGCATCCACTGCACACACAGTCAGTGCAATCCAGATCCTAGCCACTCACTACCTAAAAGTGTCATTTTCCACTTAAATTGGTGCCCTCAGATTCTGAAATGAGTCCAAAATTTTATTTTTCTTGCAATGAAATCTCTGAGGAGCAAAGACATTAGAAATAAAGTTCAGGGCTAAGAAGTTGTTTCCTAGCCCATCAGTGCTGCCCCTACACTATTTCATCTTGTCTACCCTAATGTCCACTGGATTTTTGTTTTTTTGAACTTTTTGGCTCCATTATCTTTCTGGAAGATCATTCCAAATATTCATGTGTCCCCGGGCAATTTGTTTTTTTGCTGCAATGTGATTTAAATCCCTTTTCATTTGTTCACATTTTTGTCCTACTGAGCTAGTGCTTTTTGAGGTACCTGTACTATTATGGATTAATACTGACCTTCTCTCATGGTGCAAAATGTTTTTCTTACAGTTAATGCTGTGATTGCTGGAAATTCTGATGGAGATTTGTGTTCATTCCCTTTCACATTCTTTGGAAAAACATATGATGCTTGCACCACTGACGGCAGATCAGATGGGCAGCTCTGGTGTGCAACCACCAGTAACTTTGATGAAGACAAAAAGTGGGGTTTCTGCCCGAATGCTGGTAACTGTCAACTTTTCCATCTTTTGCCAATATTTGTCTACTTTTGCATCACTGTTCGTTGGTACTCAATGCAAACATACCATTTCTGATTCAAGTCATTGAACTGTTGATTCCCAACTGTAACTGTCTTAAAGAAAAATCACTGGTAAAACTCAATAGCTCTTGCAGCATCTGTGCAAGAAAGCAGAGTTAAGGTTTCAAAACCAGTGACTCTTTGAATGAACCAGAGAACAAATGAGCCAGGTTCAGCCTCTGGTCGTCATCCACTACTTCTTGCTGAAATATGCTTGTATGTTGATTTTAGATGAGAAGACTCGGTATAACTAACATTTAAAAGGGACCTGGATGGGTATATGAATAGAAAGGATTAAGAGGGATATGGGTCAAATGCTGGCAAATGGGACTAGATTAATTTAGGATATCTGGTTAGCATGAACAAGTTGGACCAAAGGATCTGATTCCATGCTTTACATCTCTATGACGCTAAGTGGATTGGTTTTAGGTGTGTTTGTCTTACCTATATCTAAAAGGTGTGACAACAATCACTGGTAAGGGTCACCTAATGCAAAATGGCCACTCAGATAATGTGATCAAGCAATGGTATAATCCTTGGAATTATAGAATCAACACGTATTAGTTACACTGGAACCAGTCAGGTTGAACCCAGTGGTCAGTTTTGGTCATGAATTTCTTGATGTTTATATGTTCATGTTTCTGTCAGTTGACTTTTTTTTCAGAATGAGAGTCACATGACAAAGTTGTATTTAGATGAATGACCAATTGATGTTTGTTCTTATGTAGGGTACAGCATCTTTTTAGTGGCAGCTCATGAGTTTGGACATGCCCTGGGACTAGATCATTCCAGTGTCGAAGATGCTCTGATGTACCCGATGTACAAATACAAAGAAAACTTCAGGCTATCCGACGATGATGTTGCAGGAATTCAGCATCTCTATGGTACGACCAGTTTATTGTTTCATCCTAAAAGACAGTTGCTCAAGGCCTTTTAGTGAAGATATTGCAGGTAGTAAACAAACATGCTCACATGACCTTGTTCTGAATACAGGACGAAAATTTGGCCCAACATCAACCATCCCTACATCAAAGGCACCCATCTCAACATCTGTGCCGACTACCACCACCGCTGCCACAACCACTACCACCACAATCAAGCCAGGTGCAGATGTCTGCAAAGTGGATACTTATGATGCAGTTGCGAGCATAAAGAAGACGCTTCATTTTTTCAAAAATGGGTGAGTAATGGTAACTTCAATCCATCACTTTCAAATATATGAAAGCAGAAAGAACATGCATTTTTATGTGACATGGATCTCAGAGAGAGGTCATGGAACAAAGGAACAAAAAGAGGCCTTTCAGTCTATTCTTCCCTTCAATGAAAATATGATCATTTTATCTATATTGTAACTTCATTCATCCACCTTCACTCTATATATCTTAGTCCCCTACTTACAAAAATCTGTCATCACCGATATCATGAACTGAGCTAGTGCGTGATTTTATAGGTGGATTTCAAACTTCACTGTCTTTTGTGTAATTTCACACCTGAATGAGCAGGCTTTAAGTTTTAGATATTATAATTCCTATCCTAGACTCTTTACCAAGTATCTCCTACTTTTCAAGTAATTCTTCCAAAATTCTAAAAAATTCAAATAGTTTTCCCTATTCAAGGAAATACTTTATAGGCTCCATAAATTAACCCTTGGAACTCTGGCAATATTGTGGTGAAGTGCCAATGCATTCCTCCCAAGTCCAAAATGCCCTCTCCCAAGATACAATGGGAAATACCTGGGTATCTGTTGGGTATTATTCCATCTGATCTTATTTTTACATTTTCTAGATATGTCTGGAAATTTGCATTAGCAAAGAAAGTCATCAATGGACCAATTCCAATTGCAAAGCTGTGGCCAAAAGCTCCTTCCAAAATTGATGCTGCCTTTGAAGATAAAAGGACAAATAGTATCTACATTTTCTCAGGTTTGTCTGAATTATTGACTAAGTATGGTTCTCAGGCTATACTATTTTAGCTATACGATTAACAAATTCTGAGGCAAGCTTCGTGTAAAAGATCAAGAGTGCAGATGAACCATTCTTTTATTTAGTTTTAAAAACTTGGTGCAAGTTAAGAGCTTAGCTTTTCATAAATAAGTGTGAATAGATTTCACATTGAATATGGCAGAAAAATAGAACTCTTGGTAACCATTGACCAGCGAATGTTCCAAAACAAAGCCAGTGTCTGGGTTAGTTCAGTCACAACAACATTTCGGTTTTTAAGGTTACCTCACATGTACAGACATATATGAAATCTATAGTATTCCTTCCAAGATTTGAGTACGAGCTGTTAGTTTTATAAATGCATGGGATGTGAGCATTGTTGGCCAGGCCAGCATTTTTGCCTATTCTTAATTGCCCCGAGGGCAGTGAGAGACAACCACAATGCTGTGAAGCTGGAGTCATACGTAGGCCAGATCATGTAAGGACGCTGTTTCTTGCACTGACCACCACTTTTTTTTAAATCACTACTTATCAATGAAAAATGGCTACATCCCCATGCCATACTGAATCTCTACTTAAGTGTTGTCTCAATTCTTGTCCACTTATCAATCACTGCTCATTCAATTTGCTTGCAAGAAATTCATTTTTTCAGTGAAACATATTCGTCTAAATTTTGCTGTTTGCAATTTTACCAAATGAATAATTGATGCCTCCGTTTACACTTCTAATGCAGTCATTAGTTTGTTTATTTTAAATGGTTTGATACCGCACTTAAGAAGCAGATCGAGGAATGTTATGCAAATGTTGCTTTCGTTCATTCATTGCTGATAGTCATTTCTAGGCTAAATAACTTTAAACTGTTCCTAAAGAATGTAACCAACAGAAACTAAAATGTTCATTTTTACTTATGCCCACAGGGAGATCATACTGGGTATTTTCTGGCACTAGTCTTGAACCAGGCTATCCCAAGGACATCAGCAAACTGGGTATTGATACCAATGTTGAACGGATAGTTGGTGCAGTTGGGAAGGGTCTAAACAAAGTACAACTACTTGGTGGACAGAAAGTTTGGAGGTGAGCAGAATGTGATTAGAATTATGAATTTAGGCAAACTTCAACCAAGTATAATTCTTTTTTCTTTATTAGATGTACTAAACAAGTGCAAGATGTGGACAGCACGGTGGCACAGTGGTTAGCACTGCTGCCTCACAGCGCCAGAGACCCGGGTTCAATTCCCGACTCAGGTGACTGTGTGGAGTTTGCATGTTCTCCCCGTGTCTGCGTGGGTTTCCTCTGGGTGCTCTGGTTTCCTCCCACAATCCAAAGGTCAGGTGAATTGGCCATGCTAAATTGCCCTTAGTGTTGGGTAAATGTAGGGGAATGGGTGGGTTGCAGGTCGATGTTGGGCTGAAGGGCCTGTTTCCACACTGTAAGTAATCTAATCTATGCTGTAATTAATATTGTAAACTATATATCTATCTCTTTACCTTTTATGATTTACTCGTAAGTCCTTACCACTTTGTTCAATGTGAGAAAAGGCAAATATTGTAAACAATGGAATGTTCTGAATTAATTTAGATGTAAAGATATTTGCAACTTGGAACTAACATAAGAGATTTGCAAGAGCAGCAGAAAAGCTGTTGTCGTCGACAACCAGTAATGTGTGGTTTCAATTCTGGAGGACATGAGTCTAATGTATTATTTCTGCATAAGTTTGTTTTGAGTAAATTGCAAATTGTACTTAAAATTTATGGCATGTATGAATGGAACTGTGCAATGAACTTATTGGAGTATTTTTGATTTGCCATTCAGGCTCGATATGGCAACACAGAAAGTTGATAAGATCAGTCAAATTTATGACAGATTCCGGCACGTTCCTGTTGATGCTGATATTGTCTTCATGCACAAAAGTAAGTTAATCAGATTTGTTACAGTTTTGAATGCCAAATAGCATTGTACAATCTAACCCTTTTATTTGGCTGAATTTGTCAATCACAAAAGAAGTCGCATGTAATACATACAAGAAGTGCAGTTTAATTTTGTACTCAAACACTGTAGACATTAGTGACAGCATAGTACCAATTGAATGTGTTCTCCAGAGACATGTTACAGCATCTGTTGTAGGAATTTTTGAAATTGCTATAAATCCTCTTGATCTTAGTTCTGGGTGTCCTTGTTTTAACAATAAATATATAACTACCACTGGATCATGAAGGTCCAAAGTAGGTTTCTATTTTGAGTAACTGATTATCTTGTGTCCAAGTTAATCTGCGAGCCATATAGACCCTTGCAATCCTGCCCATGAATTTTAAGATAACTCAGTTTCAGTTGCGTTGGTTATTCATTTTGGCCTCTGTTGCCTGGATGCAAGAGATCAGGGGGATTAGCAAAGGCTACCTTATTGCTCCTCTCTCATTGATGGATAAATTCCAACTCAAAGCACTGAGATTGGAAGTTTGGTGTTACTGTAAATATGGGAATATTCATTTTAACTGTCTATGCTGCCCATCTGACGGCATAGTAGAAAGGCAAAAAGCTCCTGAGCTCCCTCAACAAATGCTTGCTCTAATGTGCAATTTGACTTAGAAGAATAGCTAAGATGTAATGAAAAGTAATTATATTCATTTTCAAGTGACATTATTTTCAAATCTTGCAGCACATAAGGAGACCATTCTCTCCATTGTGCCTGCGCTATCTCTTTAAATGATACATCCAATTAGACCCATTCCCAAACTCTTTCCCAAAACGCTGTACTTTGTCTTTTCTTTGTTGAAGTATATATCCAATTCCTTTTCAAATTTACTATTAAATCTGTTTCAAATGCTCTTTCTGGCAGACACTGCAAATCAAGATTGTGTCCTAATCTCCTCTCCCCCTTTGCAATTATCTTATGTCTGTGTTGTCTTGTTACTGACCCTTCCCCAAAAAAGACCAAGTTCTCGTTATTTACACTATTGAAAGACCACCTAAATTTGAGCACCTCAGGAAATGAAGTCTCTCAGTGCTGATGTAATCCTGGTAAACCTTCTCTCTGTATCTAAAACCTTGCTAACCTTTCACGGGCAATTCTAAGGCTACTCCTTGCTCCATATAATACTACCCTTTGATGTCACCCCTATCCATTGTTGCTGTATAGTACAGGCTGTTAGCTATATAGAGACAAATCTTATAATATTATGAATGATTGTGCCTTGGCATAGTACATCATGAAACTATTACATGTATAGGGCTCTACAGTCATTAGGTTATTAGATAAATTCACTGCTCCTGTACTTTTTGAGCTTAGTCAAAGTAGAGAGCTAGTTAAAGAATTAACATTAAAGGCCCTGCCCAATTTCTGATCATGGAATTCATTCATGTGGAGACAGTTAACAGCAAATCATAGACACACACAATGTAAACTTCGTTTTTATGAGATAATTTATCAACTTTCCAATCCATTCTCTTCAGTGAACACCTACTTCCTGCGAGATAAATACTTCTGGAAAATGGACATGTATTATCGGGTCACTTTTGTCGGCTTCATCAAAAGTAACATTCTGAATTGTAAAGAATAAAACTTTCAACCTCAGGAGCAGCATTATCTCGAGGAAGAATTGTTGTTTAATATATTGTGTTTACATTATTCTGTCACATTCTAGGATCACAGTGTAATCCTTCAGTTTACATTTGCTTTCCATGTTACTGGGTTTGTTCTTGAAGGATAAAACATCTGTGCAAAATATTTTGCCAAGGAGAAAGGGTGAAATTATAAAACCCAGTTACCTTCACTCTGCAACTGGTTAAAGGATTAGACAACAACCAACAGTATTTTTTTAAATTCATCACTTGTAAGAGATAAATATATTAACAGCTTTGATTGCATGAATTTTCACTCAGGCTGAGTCAAAATGCCTGCTGGACAATCTAAGTCTGGAACTTGATTTGTTATATTCATTCTACTTGCAACTAATGTTAAAGCACGTTATTGTGACATTCCGTGTAAGGCATAAATGTGAAGCAGATGCAAATCCATACGAGACATAAAGGAGGGTGTGCTCCACTTGTCACTGGAACACATTTGCTTATTCCACTATCAGCTATAATAAGATTGACCACAACAGAGTGAAGAAGACTCAAATGTGTCTTTTTTTAAAGATCGTGCGAAAGGCGGTGTCCCAATGACAACTGTTATTTGTATTGTTTACTGCGAGTACAGATAATGTTTATATCATATACAAGATTAATTATTTATTCTAATTTCTATGTTTATTTTTTCTACTTGGGAACAGTTTTTGGATAGATTTTCCTAGGATGTTTAGCGATGTAGTGTCCAGCCGTTGATCGGTATAATGGACAGTTGCATTGTAATGTCGATCATGCTGTTTGTGTATCTCACTGATCCTTCATTGGTGTGTCAACAACCATTGTCACTCCTGCTGATTATGCTACCAAATAGCAGGCAAACACATTGTAACATCGGCTATCAAAATAGCTTGATATTCACTGGTTTGCCATGATTGCAGTGAACTTGAGAAGAGGCCTTTGTACAAATTGCATTGACTATTAGATTGCAAAATGTGAACATTTTGATATTGGTCTCTCATCACTGATTACCATCTCAACACACAATAGTCAGGTCATTACAAAATAAGACTTTTCATTTATTGTTTCTGGAGTTACTAATGTAGCTTTACTTTACCACAATAGTGTTATTAAAATACCCATATGTCCATTGAGATGATTTAGTTATTATATTCAAATGGTGCTGATATTTTATGCATAGTTGGTTTGGAGTTTCTCTTGCCATACTGAGTATAACATCCCTTGGTATGCAAAAGAATTTCCACTCAACATTTCCAATGCATTTTTATATTAATTAATTTAAAGTTTAAACATTGTAATTGATATAAATTATTTTCAGTTTGAATGCTTAACTTCTAATAAACTGCTTGTTGCATCTCATAATATGGTTTTCTTGATGATTGTGTGTGAACTGTGGTGCATATTGGTCACATTAGTGCTTTCCTGCAAAACTGACCCTCCTACCTTAACCACATTAAATATCATTACTACATCAGCCTTCCTGGCTAATAAGTCTGCAAAAGGTGCCAATGGAAGGAAACAGGTCAGATGTCAGATCTTTAGAGATTGTTATTTGGATAGATTTGTTTGAAGCTTGTCTTCACGTCCAGCAGAAAATCCCAGGTGTAATATTCACCACATTTTAGGAAGAATGTGAGGGGCCTCGAGAAGATGCAGAGCAGAATTATCAGAATGGATCTGAGAAAGATAAGGTTTAGCTTCAAGATTAATTCAAAGATGCTGAGGTTGTTCTCCATGGATCACAGGAGACAGAGGGAAGATTTGATACAGACGAACACGATTTGCAGGGTGAACAGATTTAAATGATATAGACAAAGAAAGATTGTTCTCATTAGCTGGAGATACAAGGGCAATGAGACACCCATTTAATGCCAGAGATGCAGTTGTGGTGAGGTGGACTGGGGGACAATGTAAGACCATAAGATCAAAAGATGTAGGAACAAGAGTTGGCCATTCACCATGGCTGCTCCACCATACAGTGAGATCATAGCTGATCAAATAATCCTCAGATCCACTTTCCTGTCTTTACCCTATAACCCTTGATTCCCTTACTGATTAAAAATATGTCTAGCTCAGCCTTGAATATACTTAATGATCAAATCTCCATTGTCCTCTGCAGTAACAAATTCCACAGATTTACTATCCTCTGAGAAAAGAAATTCCTCCTCATCTCTGGCTTAAATTGGGTGACCCCTTACAAGGCAAAATAATCTCTTTGCATGTATCTTGTCAGTACCTGAAAAATCTTATAGATTTCAATAAGATCGCCTCTCATTCTTCTAAAGTGGAATGAATACAGGTAAAAAGTTTCATTCAGTGAGTGGTGATGCGATGGAACTCGCTGTCTATAGGGATGGTGCAAACAGAGCCAATCAATGCTTTCAGAAAGAAATTAGATGGGACCTTGGGGCCACAAATTTATAAAGCTATGGAAATAGAACAGAGAAATGGGAGTGATCAGGTTTCTAGACTAGAAGCTCATTCAATCTTCTTTCCCATTATCAACTATATCATATTTTCTGCATCCTATAATATTTTTTAATGTATCAACATTTATGTAAGCAGGTCTATAATGTCAGTTCTGTCTCAGTGAATATGAGTGAACATTTTGACTGCTGCTCCAAACCCAAACGCGTCATTTGATTTTTGCTTTCGCTCTTTTTCCCTCTTTACCTCCCTACCTCTCACCTCTTCCATTGTCAATCCTCCTTTCACTTCACCAATGTCAGGAAACCAGCCCTCCCAGTTCACACCCCAACCTTCCATGACTTCTCAATTGTCTTTTTGTTTTTCCACGCTCCAGGCTAGAGCTATCATCTGTGCGTCTCTTGGTATTCTCCAAAAGCCTCATGAAGGCACTGGTTCATTATGAGCAACATTCCAAATGCCCCATCCAATTTACATGTCAAAGTTCCTTTCCTGTGAACACTGTGGGGAATAATCTTACCATTTATCTTCACATCCAACTCCTTCATCTCACTGCTGTCCTGACAGACTTATCTTACCATCCCTCAGACAGAATGTTTGTTCACTTGTGAACTTTGTAGTACCATTAGGTCAATATTCCAGAGGTGCTTAGGGGATAGCAGTTCAAATTCTGTAATGGTGGATTTTAAATTGAATCATTAGAATCCAAAAATTAAAAAGCCAGTCTCAATAATGGTGATTGTGAAACTAACATTGATTGATACATCAAAATCTTTATGGTTCGTTAATCCCATTTAGGGAAGGAAATCTGCCATCCCTACCACTCTGGCCTACAGCTCCAGATCCACAACAAATCGTTTGACTCTCTTCTGTCCTCTGGAATGGTCTTGCAAACAATTCAGTTCAAGGAGAATTTGTGATGGTCAACAAATGCTGTCCTTGCCACAGACACCTACATCTCACAATGAACACCATATTACTTTAACAAATTAAGTTGTTGTGAATGATTGTATTCTCATCATGCCCTTAACTGAAGTCTAACCAAATCATAATGACAAATTTCACCTTATTGAAACTTTTCTTCCTGGCTACAACTTCCAGCATCTGCCCTCATCAAAACGGTGGTGTAGCAGTGCCCCATGCTGTTTGTTGTTGATCAACACAGAGGCTCTTTGCAGTGGCAAGCTAAAGTCATGTTCATTGAATCATACAGCATGGAAACAGACCTTTCAGTCCAACTAGTCCATACCAACCAAACTAAACTAGTCACACCTGTCTGCACTTGGCCCATATACCTCCAAACCTATCCTTCATGAAATTATCCAAATGTCTTTTAAAAATTGTAACTGTACCTGCATCCACCAATTTCTATGGCAGTTCATTTCACACATGAACCACTCTGCTTAAAACTGTCAGCCCTCATGTACTTTTCCAATTTTTCTCCTCTCACCTTAAAAATATGCCCCCTAGTTTTGAACTATCCCAGTCTAGGGAAAAGACCTTTGTCATCCACCTTATCTATACCCCTGATGATTTTACAAACATTAATAAGGTCACCCCTCAACCTCCTACACTCCAGTGAAAAAGGTCCCAGCCTTTCCAGTCTATTTTCATATCTCAAACCCTCCATTCCTGGTAACATTCTGGTAAATCAATTCTGAACTCTCTCCAGTTTAATAATATCCTTCCTATAACAGGGTGGTCAGAACTGGACACAATACTCAAGAAGGGGCCAGGTACTCCCTTTGAATTCCATTTCAGGAATTCTCAATGTCAAGCTTGTTCAGTGTGTTTTGTAAGATAGGATGATGAACATTAGTGAGGGAAGTTGAGTAGTTAATAGAATGTTTAACAAGTTATAATTCCCCTTAATTGGCTACTTGCCATTACCCAGTGAGGAAAACACTAAGCCTCCTATGAAAGCATAAAAGATGCAAAGGGTTGCTCCCGAGAATTGAAAGGGGAGCTGCTGGCCTGCGTGATCGATTCTGCCACAAATTTCACCATACTCCATATCAATCAGGTCCCTATAAGATTCCACCCAACATCCCTGCTCTTCTTCAAATAGTATTTGGGAATCTGTGCTCTAGCATTATAGCATACCACAGGATAGACCATGTGGTGACATAGTGGTGGAATGGTAGTATTACTGCACTGGTAATCCAGTAGCTCAGGTCCATATTCTGAGGTAGGGATTCCAATCACATCAGAGGAACCAGCAGAATTGGAATTCAATTAATAAATCTGGAATTGAAGGTAATGGTGACATGAAATTATCACTGTGGTAAGGAAAAACCCATTAATTTCACTAATACCAATCAAGGAAATTAATCTGCCATCTTCCTATGGACTGGCTAACACACGGTTCCAGAGCCACAGCCCTCAGAAATAGCTTGGCAAGTCATTTAATTCAAGTGCAATTAAGAGAAGGCAGCAAATGCTGACCTTACTAGCAATTAAAAAAATATGCTCAACCACTAGAGTGGAAGTTGAAATTATATTCCTTGGATCCTATTTTGTGATGATGGATCAGAATTCCAACGTATTTGTAGATACTTGTCACTTTTAATTCCAAATTACATTTTGTTTTGCTTTCCAAATAGGACTGCTGTTGAGAATAAACAAATTGTAGATGTATATTCAATGACTGTCTGGCAAAGTCCTGTGTGAAGATTCCACTTATTATGTGTTTGAAACAGGGAGAGACTTAACAAGTAGAGCTATCAAGTATGGTTGACTATCCCTCCATCTAAGTAGAAAGCCATTTTTTGCAGACGTATCGGTTTTACCCTCCAGGAATGGGATTAGAAGGGATTAGAAAGTTACTGCGACAAACCTGGACTTGTTATTGGTTGAACATCTTAGTGTAAGCAGTAGAATGTTGTGAAGGCTTTGTGAACAATCAACCAACCAAGCTTTGTCTTCTCACTTTGAATGCTGGAATTTTGTCACTGCCGAAATCAGAACAACAGAATTTTCACAGAAAGCAAGTATTGATGATAAACATTTGTTAAGAACTTTTGGGAAAGCAACCATAGTTCTCAGTCAGGATGGATCATAATGAGACCACAGACTGAAGAGATCATACCCAGCAAAACAAAAACCCAGTCTAGAATCCACTAACCGTGAGTCAGTTAGTGATTGATTTGAAGAACCAAGTCAAATGTTCACTACAGGGGTGGAACTGCACCTCAGTTGGATAAAGCCAGAGATCTGCTGTTGCAAGGAGTAAACCCTGACAAAGTTGCCATCAAAAACTTGTAAAACACATTTCCTCAGTGAGCCAAAAGAAATTCATCCCTGCAATGGTTCAGTTTATAAGGTAATGGAACTGAAGTAGTTAATGTACACATTACATTGAGTTCCATCTAATTGGTTGGAAATTTAACAGTTCTCTAGATGGAGATATCTGAGTTCTGCATGCATAGTTGAGAGAACAAATGTCTTCTGAACATAACCTGATTTGGAGACGCCGGTGTTGGACTGGGGTGTACAAAGTTAAAAATCACACAACACCAGGTTATAGTCCAACAGGTTTAATTGGAAGCACACTAGCTTTCGGAGCGACGGTCCTTCATTAGGTAATTGAAGGAGCGTTGCTCCGAAAGCTAGTGTGCTTCCAATTAAACCTGTTGGACTATAACCTGGTGTTGTGTGATTTTTAACTTTGAACATAACCTGAAAACCCTTAGTAATTCAGCCTGACTAATAATTGAAAATGTATCTATTGCTCTTGTATAACAAACTGCCTTCTTATTTTTGACAAGTGCCCCTTTCCATTAGACTGAACAAAGGTCTATCCTCTTCCAATGTTGGTTACACAAGCCCTAGACTCAGCATAGAGAAACAAGGATTGATGACTGTAAACTACCCAAAACAGAATGCCAGAAGTGGCCATGGTAGTATCTGAAAATATGATATGATGACCAGCGATGAGCAGCCAGAATCAACTTGACCTAGAGGAAAGAAGAAACATTTTTTGGGGAGGGGTGGGGTGAAAAAGTAAGTGTACCATTTTAAGAGCATATTGCTTAAAGAAGACACAGTCAGCAGCTCAAACACAAAAGCAGTCGTGGGAACAGCAACAGGCTAAGTTCAGCACGCTAAAGAGAAAATTTCATCAAGAAGCTGGTAAGAGGCACTGGGTGAACAATAGGGGCTAGAGAATGAGAAAAGGGCAAAGGAGGATCTGCAGGAAAGCTCCAGAAATAAAGGTGGATATCTCTAAGGGCAAGAAGGAAGAACTTTACAAAATCTGTGTAAAGACCAGAAAGGAAGGCAAGGAAAATAAAAAAGAAAATTTTTACCTGTTAAAAATGAGCATGATTGCCTTTGCTAGTAGGCTCCAGCAGACACAAGTCAAGAGATGGTGACAGGCTAGTACTGGGAAGACCTCTGAATCTAAGATGTGAAAGAGCAAGTTTAGAAAAAATTGGAGAAAGAGTCTAGAGGGAGAAGAATAGTCAAAAGAAATGTGAAAGGATGAGATTTGAGTAATTAAACTGTTTTTTGGATGTACATTAACAAAAGGTCACAGTCAGAGAAATTTATTTAAAAATTTGTATGGAAGAAAGTGCACTTTGCTTTGAGCTATGAAGAAATAGGAAAACTCTAACTTGGCTGCAAAAAGTGGAAATGTTTTCAAAAAAGATGGAAAGTCACAATTTTATTCAGTAAAAAGGCATAAAACTGAAATGTACAGAGTTTTACAGCAATACTTTAAGAGAACTTAAAACTTTAAAAGCCGTAAATCACTACAGAACAGCATTTACCTTTTTCTCTTGTGACTTATTTACTTACTTACCTATACTCCCTAGTATTTGACATTTTCAACCTGGGAAAACATCTCCGACTATCCACCCTTTCCATGCCTCTCATAATTTTATATACTTCTGTTAGGTCACCCCTCAGCTCCAATGCTTTCCGGAAAACAATGCAAGTTTGTCCAACCTCTCCTTGTAGCCAATCCAGGTAGCATCCTGGTAAACCTCTTTTGTACCCTCTCCAAAGCCTTCACTCCCTTCCATAATGTGGTGACCAAAACTGCATACAATACTTCAAACGTGGCCTCACTAAACTTTAATGTAGCTGCAACATAACTTGCCAACCTTTATGTTCAATTCATAGACTGATGAAGGTAGGCATGTTTTATGCCTTCTGTACAATCTTGTTCACTTATGTTGCCACTTTCAGGGAGCTATGGCCATGTGCCCCAAGATGCCTCGATATATCAATGTTCTTAAAGGGTCCTGCTATTTTACTCCACATTTTTGTCATATTTCAAAGAATATTATCATCGAAACATATAATATTCTGAGAGAGCTTAACAACATAACTAGCTAGTTAGAGAAAACTATAAAGAACTGTGATATCTGAAAACAGATTTGTGCTGGTTCTAAAGCTTCAATGGCTGTTTTTCTCAGACGTTACAGTCGCAGGATAATGCGTAACCATCTATGTAAGACAGGTTTAGACACACCAGTGGTCTATTCCCCATCACTGATAATTAGACAGGTCCTAGACTCAGCAGAGAGAAAGGAGGATTGGTGGGAGTCACCTAGTCAAACCACATGCTGGTAACAGCGGTATCAAAAAGATAGGGCAGTTTCCAGCTTGCATAATGCACCTCTTTTGCAATAATTTTCCTTCTTTTGTATGTGTGTCTTGCACAAGCATCTGAGTGGGTGGTGTTGTGAATACATTCTGGATTTTGAAAAATAAACATTTACTCTTTGCCAAACAGACTTATTAAAAATCTTGTCTTTGTATCTGTTCTTGAGCAGCACAGTACTCAGTGGTACTTTAGAACTCATCCTGTTGCATCAGTAGAAAGTTAGAGAAATGGGTAAGGGTCCTATGATCTCCATTCTGTCTGCCACATCACATATCAGCCTGACTGTTGTTCATGTCTTGCTGCATGCATGTTTGGAATTTTTCGGTATCTGAGGAGGTCTGACTGGTACTGAAATCTGTCTTATAACTGAGGAGCCAAGTGTGCGAACCTACCACACAGGGTATATGCATAATAAAAAGTGGAAGCATCATATTGTTGACACCATATTAAAAGACCCTAAGATAGAGTGACAGAATTAGGCCGATTCAGCTGATCAAATCTGGACCACCATTTGATAACGGCTGCTATGTTCTTAATACCATTCCCCTGCCTTTTCCCTGTAACTCTTGATCCCTTACTCATCAAAAATATATCAGTGTCTTAGCACCTTCTACTTAGTGATGATCATCACACTCACCTCTGCACCCTTGACTGTCTTGAAATTCTACTATGCTATTAGAGTCTTCCACCATGAAGACTGATGGAAAGTACCGATTCAGTTCCTCTGCCATTTCTTTGTTCCTATCCCTATTTGCCCAGCCTCATTTCCAGCACTCCAATATCCACTCTTGCCTCTCTCTTAACATTTATATATCTAATTATACACTTGCAATCTTCTTTTATATTACTAGCTAGCTTTCATCTTCTTCCTGTAAGGTTTAGGGTTAAAATTGTGCAGAATAAGGGAATAGGTGTTGCTTCAAAATTGTGCAGAATAAGGGAATAGGTGTTGCTTCTGCAAAAGTTTACATTATAAAATTAGGCTGCACATGCAAATACTAAACAGTGAGAAGCGAAAACAGGTAGAATTATCTATGACTAATAAGGCAGAGCAATTGTGGAGCAGGATGTACCAGACATAGGAGAATAGGAGAAGTGAAAACAGGTAGAATTATCTATGACTAATAGGGCAGAGCAACAGTGGAGCAGGATGTACAAGTAACAGGAGAATAGTGTGCCAGTTGCAGGAGGGATGTGGCCAACGGATGGAATTTAGTTTGGCAGTATGATCGCACAAAGACAGCAAACTATGCCAGGATAGTCACATGTAAGGAATGAGATAAATAAGAGTAAGGGGAAATAGGCTTAGAGTAATGGGAGAAATAAACAGAGACAGAGAGAAGCTAGACAAAGGCTGAGTGAAGCTAGAGTTCGTGATAGGCTATGCGCTACAGCAAAAGTAACCAATGAGGTGAAAGGGGAGGACCGAGAGATGCAGCTGAACTGCATAAATCAGAATGTAACCCTCAGATCGCGGTGCCTACTCATTAGACACCCATTCTTGCAAGCACGTATCAATAAAATTCACTGCTTCAGAATTTGACTCGGACTGACATTTATTGATATGTGAGTTTTGTTTCTCACAATCCCCACCCCACCCCCACCACGCCACTGTCTTTTTAAAGGTTTTTTAGCTATCCTCTGCTGGTTTTAAAGGATTCCAGATCCCCTGGCTTCCCACTAATTTTCACCACATTGTATGCTTATACTGTCCTGACTTCCCTTTTAGCAATGGTTGCTTCATCTTCCCCTCAGTATGTTTCTTCTTCCATGGGATTAATTTCTGCTATGCCTCCAACATTAACCAAGAAATCCCTGTCATTGCTGCTCCACCATCTTCCCCGCTAGGCTCCTCTGTCTTTCTCTGGGGAAGGTTCTGGAAGGAGCTGCTGGGGTAGCGGCGGGGAGTCGGCTCCTGTATCCGCCCCACATGGTCCGGATGGCGGTGATCTCCCGGGAAAGGCCCCGCCCGGCTCAATCCCCCGCCTTATTCCCCGGGCCCAGAGGGCTCCCGTTTGAACTTTTCTCTCTTTGAAATCCCCTTCCAATCAACTCTGGCCAACTTCTCCTTCATGCTTTTGTAGTTACCTTTATTCAATTGCAATACTGTTACATCTGATTCTAGCTTCTCTCTCTCAAACTGCAGGTGAATTCTATCATATTATGGTCACTGCCCTTAGGGGTTCCTTCAGCTTAAGCTCCCAAATCAAGTCTGCCTCATACATATATGTGGTCTCTACCACAAGCTGCTCCAAAAATACCATTTCACTGACATTTCACAAATTCTTTTTCTTAAGATCTGATACCAACCTGAATATCCTAGTTCTCCTACATATTGGAGTCCCTCACAATTATTGTTATAGTACCTTTCTTACAATCCTTTTTTAACTTCTGATTTATTTTCTTCCCCTCATCCTGACTACTGCTAGGAGGCCTGTAACATAACTATCATCAGAGTTTTTTCCCTGTGGCTCCTCAACACTACACAGACAGACCTCGCTACGTCTTCTGACTCTCATTCATTGGTGATCCCTTGCAAATGAGGGTGACTCTCCTCCACTCTCAAGATGAGTCCGTAGGTGGCTAGACAGACCAATGTAACTACTGCAGGTTATGTTACACTTGGAGCAGAAGGTGGTCATGGGAAGGGGTGAGTGGGACATTAATGTGGCAGTGTGCTCTTTTTGCTGTTTTCATTTGGCTTCTGCTTTTTCCCGAAGTCAAGTCTTGAGGTGCCTGACACCTTCTGGGATGCTCCTCCTCCACTTTGGGCAGTCTTGGCCCACTGATTCCCAGGTGTCTGTGGCAATGCCACACTTTACCAATGGCCTTGAGGGTATTTCTGAAGCACTTTCTCTGTCCACATTGGGCTCGCCTGCTGTTTTGAAGCCGGGAGTAGACTCTATAATCAGTTCTTGCTATCTATTTTAGTTTTGTTCCTTACTAAAAAGGCAACTCTTCCCCGTTTGCCCATTTGTCTGTCCTTTCAATATCGTTGAATATTTAGTTTCCAGCCCTGATCCTCTTACAGCCACATCTCTGTGATACCCACAACATTATATCCACTCATTTCAATCAGCTCACACAGGTTTATTTGCCTTGTTTTATATACCAATGCATTATGCACAACACTTTCAGTCCTGCATTGTCCCTTTATCTTCATGCCTTCCGGTCAAGATGGCAGTGGAGTAGGATACTCCACCCGGGGCTCCTCCACACCTTCTGTTTATTTCCCGATCCTTCTTTTTCCTACTTTTTGATGTTTCCCCTGATGGAGAGCGGCTGGAGGTATGGAGCAGGGCAGGGAGGGCCAGTGGGCTGTAGGCACGGAGTGGGGCAGGGAGGGGCAGTGGGCTGGAGGTACGGAGTGGAGCAGGGAGGGCCAGTGGGCTGGAGGTACGGAGTGTGGCAGGGAGGGCCAGTGGGCTGGAGGTACGGAGTGGGGCAGGGAGGGCCAGTGGGCTGGAGGTACGGAGCAGAGCAGGGAGGGCCAGCGGACTGGAGGCACAGAGCAGGGCAGGGAGGGCCAGTGGGCTGGAGGCACGGAGTGGGGCAGGGAGGGCCAGTGGGCTGAAGGTACGGAGCAGGGCAGGGAGTGCCAGTGGGCTGGAGGCACGGAGTGGGGCAGGGAGGGCCAGTGGGCCGGAGGTACGGAGTGGGGCAGGGAGGGCCAGTGGGCCGGAGGTACGGAGTGGGGCAGGGAGGGCCAGTGGGCTGGAGGCACGGAGTGGGGCAGGGAGGGCCAGTGGGCCGGAGGTACAGAGTGGGGCAGGGAGGGCCAGTGGGCTGGAGGTATGGAGTGGGGCAGGGAGGGCAAGTGGGTTGGAGGTACGGAGCGGGACAGAGAGAGCCAGTGGGCTGGAGGCACAGAGCAGGGCAGGGAGGGCCAGTGGGCTGGAGGTATGGAGTGTGGCAGGGAGGGCCAGTGGGCTGGAGGTACGGAGTGTGGCAGGGAGGTCCAGTGGGCTGGAGGCACGGAGCAGGGCAGCGAGGGACAGTGGGCTGTAGGCATGGAGCAGGGCAGGGAGGGCCATTGGGCTGGAGACACAGAGTGGGATAGAGAGGGCCCACCTGCCCAATGGGCTGTAGGCACGGAGTGGGGCAGGGAGGGCCTGCGGGATGGAGGTACAGAGTGGGACAGGGAGGGCCAACGGGATGGAGGTACGGAACTGGGCAGGCAGGTCCAGTGGGCTGGTGGCACGGAGCAGGACAGAGAGGGCCAATGGGCTGGAGATATGGAGTGGGGCAGGCAGGGCCAACAGGCTGTTGGCACGGAGCGGGACAGGGAGGGCCTGCGGGATGGAGGTAGGAAGCGGGACAGGGAGGGCCAGTGGGCTGGAGGCACGGAGCGGGACAGGCAGGGCCAACGGGATGGAGGTACGGAACTGGGCAGGGAGGTCCAGTGGGCTGGTGGCACGGAGCGGGGCAGGATGGGCCAGTGGGCTGGAGGCACAGAGGGGGATAGAGAGGGCCCAGTGGGCTGGAGGCACAGAGGGGGATAGAGAGGGCCAGTGGGCTGGAGACACAGAGCGGGGCTGGGAGGGCCAGTGGGCTTGAGGTATGGAGCGGGGCAGGGACGTTTGTTGAACTAGGGAATGGTGTGGGCAGACAGCAGCTTGTGACACTGGTCAGGCCTCATGGAAGCCCCCTGCGCTGATCTGCTGCAGGACCTTATGAGGTCCTGTCAGGCTTATCTTTTTAACTTTCTTTCTAACCTATACTATGAATAACTGTAAGTAATGTAACTTTTTTTAACTTTCTTTATACTTTATTTCTCTATTTTGTATCTACAATCTATAGCTAGGTACTTTGTACCTAAGATAGCACCATGTGAGGTAACAGTGTAAACCTTTCACTGTACTCCTGTACTCCTGTACCTGAGTACACGTGACGATAAAGGATATTCTATTCTAGCTCATGTGCCTGAAGTTAGATTCCTGAGCTTTTCCATACTCTTTGTCCTATTATTTGTTCTGAAAACTTTAATAACCTCTGCAGATCCTTTCCCCCCCAAACCCTGCCCTTTAATTCTTTCCTTGCAACGAAACCCACCCCCCTCATTGTTTAGGATAAAGCCGTAACCACAGCCCTAAATATGCACTAGTCCCAGCATGATTCAGGTGGAAACCGTTCCATTCGAACAGCTCCTTCCCCAGCATCAGAGGCTGAGGGGTGGCCTTATAGAGATTTATAAATTTATGAGGGGTATGGATAGGGTAAATAGATAAGGTTTTTGTCCATGGGTTGGGGAAGTCCAGAACTAGATGGCATAGATTTAGGGTGAGAGGGGAAGAATTTAAAAAGGACCTAAGGGGCAACTTTTTCATGCCAGAGGAATTAGTGGAGGCTGGTATAATTACAACAATTAAAAGTCATCTGGATGGGTATATGGATCAGTTGGATTTAGCAGGAAATGGGCCAAATGCTGGCAAATGAGACTAGATTAGTTTAGGATATCTGGTTGGCATGAACATGTTGTACCGAAGGGTCTGTTTCAGTGGTGTACATCTCTATTATGCCAATGTCCTATGAATTTGAATCAATTTTTCCCACACCAATCTTTGAGCCACACATTTACCTCATTTAATCTTTGAAACATGGAATCTCTACAATGTGGAAACAGGCCCTTTGGCCCAACAAATCCACACCGACCCTCCAAAGAGTATCCCACCTAGACTCATTCCCCTACCTTAATACTCTACATTTCCCCTGACTAAAGCACCTACCCTACACACCCCTGAACACCATGGGCAATTTAGTATGGCCAATTCACCTAATCTGCACATCTTTGGACTGTGAGAGGAAACCCACGCAGACATGGGGAGAATGTGCAAACTCAACACAGATAGTCACCCAAAGCTGGAATCAAACAAGGGTCCCTGGCACTGTGAGGCAACAGTGCTAACCACTGAGCCACCGTGGGGCCCTTGTGCCAATTAACTTGTAACTGAGGTAGCAATTCAGAGATTTGTTTCTGCTTTTTAATTTAGCCCCTAGCTGCTCATATTCTGCTTTTTAATTTAGCCCCTAGCTGCTCATATTCCCACAGCACAACCTCCTTCCTCTTTCTATATATATCATTGGTATCCACATGGACCACAAGAACTAGATCTTCCCCCTCCCACTCTAAGTTCTTCTGCAGCTCAGATAAGATTTCCTGAACCTTGGCACCAGACAGGCAATATGGCCTTTGGGATTCTCAATTCTAGCCCCCAAAAATAATGTCTATTCCCATGGCTACACTATCCTCAATTACAACTACATTTCTCTTTCCTCCAACCCCCACCTCTTGAATGGCACTTTGTACCGTGCTGCAATGGTCAGTTAGCTCATTCTCCCCTATAGCCCTCACACTCATCCGCACAAGGAGAAAGAATTCAAACCTGTTTGACAAGCTCAAGAGCTGAGATTCCTTCAGCATTATCTTCACCGTCCTGTCTCTGACCACTGACCAAATTCAAGTTAGTTAATCTAAGGGGCTAGAGCTGAAAATGTGTTGCTGGAAAAGCGCAGCAGGTCAGGCAGCATCCAGGGAACAGGAGAATCGACGTTTTGGGCATAAGCCCTTCTTCCTTTAGTCCTGAAGAAGGGCTTTTGCCCGAAACGTCGATTCTCCTGTTCCCTGGATGCTGCCTGACCTGCTGCGCTTTTCCAGCAACACATTTTCAGCTCTGATCTCCAGCATCTGCAGACCTCACTTTCTCCTCAATCTAAGGGGCTATAACTACCTCCTGAAACACAGCATCCAGGTAACTTTCTCTGTCACTGATGTATCGCTGTACTTGAAACTCAGACTCCAGCTCATCAACTCTGAACCGGAGTTCCTCAAGCAACCGACACTTGGTGAAGATGTAGTCACTATGAACCACAATAGCATCCAACAGCTCCCACATTGTGCAGTTACAACACATCGCCTTGCCTGGCACCTCTAGTTTACTTTCTTAGATCTTAATTTGATTATAAAAAGATTTACATTGGGGGACCTCTAATATGCAACCTGTAAATATTTCCATATTTGCCTTCAATCTGAAAGTAACCTGTAATAGATAGTCAAATTAGTGGCTATTACCAAACAATGACCTCACAGTTTTCCCATGATGTCACACTTCCTTTAGTTCTGGGTCCTCAATTCTGAGCTTCAATGTATCACGTAAAAAGACCTTACAAACAATTAACCAAAAAAAAACCAGCAAAAGGAACAACCTCCTCTGCACCAAATTCCCATGCTGCTTCCAAATTCCCTGAACAACGTCCTCACTCAGGCTGTGTTTCACTCCGGATGTGATCTCTCTTTTCTGACCGTGCACAGCTTATTATTGATCTCATTCCATGTGATCAAATTAAAGATCTGTAGTCCTGCCATATCTAATCATGAATTGTGCCGCACGATGACTCAACAAATCACAAAAAAATATGCTACACAAGCATCTCAATTTTCAAGGCACAGATGGCAGTTAAGAGTCAACCATTTTAATGTGGATCTCAAGTCATGTGTAAGCCTGAGAAGGAGGACAGTGCAGAGTATTGGTGAACTAGTTGAGCTTTTAACCACAATGATCAACATCACTGAGATGGGCCTTTTATTCCACATTTATTATATTATAAACTTTACCAACAGCTGTTGTGGAGATTTAAACTCACATCTTTGCAATATTAATCAAGATAGTGGTATTACTGCTCCACAATCACCATTGGTCCGATGGGTAGATCAACGGCAGATAAAATTTAACACTATTTACCCACATTTAGAAAAGAATGGACTCATTGGGGTTAGTCAGCATGGATTTATTGGCGGTCAGTCTTGTCTCACAAATTTGATTGAGATTTCTGAGGAAGTGACGAAGATGACTGATGCGGGTAGAGCAGTGGGTGTTGTCTCCATGGACTTTATTAAAACATTTGACAAGGTCCCCCATGGTAAGCTGGTCCAAAAGATTAAATCGTGTGGGATCCATGGTAAGTTGGCAAATTGGGTACAAAATTGGCTTGGTCAAAGGAGACAGAGGGTAGTTGTGGAAGAGTGTTTCCCTGGAAAGCTGTGACCTGTGATCTTCCACAGGGACAGTGCTGGGACCTCTGTTATATCAGATTATGAGGGACATGAACAAGTTGGATATAAAACAGCTTATCATTTTGTTGAAAGACAAATAACCAAGGGGCGTACTTTTAAAGTGAAAGACAGGACATTTAGAGGGGATTTGAGGATAAACATTATCACCCAGAAGGTGGCCAGCATCTAGAATGCTTTACCTGGGAAGGTAGTTAGATGGATAACCTCAGAAACTTTTAAAAGTACTTGAATGAGCACTTGAAGTGTCTTAACATTCAAGCACAGGAAAGTGGGACTATATTGATGTAATGTATTTTTGGAGGTACAGACTCAAAAGGCCTCTCCTGTATGAATTCTGGATGAAAAATACTGTACGATTCTATGATTCTATACGTCTAGCGCTAAATTCATTTCATTTTTTTCTGTTATTGCTTCACTTCTTTATTCATACAACTCATTAGTTAGGTAATGAGACCACTGTTACTGCCATTCACTGACCTGCTGGATGCTCATTGATATACCATATTGTAGCTGAAAAATGTGTTGCTGGAAAAGCGCAGCAGGTCAGGCAGCATCAAAGGAGCAGGAGAATCGACGTTTTGGGCAAAAGCCCTTCTTCAGGAATGTACAATATACCATATTGTAATCAGCTGGCACTGCCAGGATTTCCTTGACAAAGGTTTGTTGAACGGTCAGGGAAGAAAAATCTTACAAAATGGAGGTGGGTTCCTATTTATTACTGCACATATCTTAGTACCTTAAGACAACTATATCATATCACAATTAGTATATAAGGCCTATATAATACTTTATATATACAGTCTGTCAGAGGCCAGCCAGACTGTTAGTCAAGCAGTCAACTGTGTATATAATGTGACTGTAATCTAATTAAGCAGAAACCCCAGACTGTGATTCTGAGACATCATATTAGTGTACACAGGTGATTGTTAATAAATGCTGATGCAATGTAAACTTGACTGTTTCTGGGTATATGTTATGTTGGCTTAGATATATAAAAGCGGCAGCACATTTTGGTGGTAGCAAGCGGGTTCTATAAGATGGTGACCATAAGAGTACATTTGAAGGTGGGCACAGCAAGTTGTTATCAAGGGCTGTAATGGCATTCATGAAAAGTTCTTTTCTGAAAAACCATGCAATCCTGCCTGAGTTCAGAGCTGAATTTACAATTAACGACCGAGACTGAACGCTACTCCTACAATAGAGGAAGAAACAGTTTGTGAGTACATTCTCTCTCTTTTAAACACTAAAAATCACACACCAGGTTATGGTCCAACAGGTTTATTTGGAAGTACAAGCTTTTGGAGCGCTGCTCCTTCGTCATGTAGCTACTGGGGCAGGATCAGAGAACACAGAATTTATAGTAAAAGAGGTCCTTTAAAGAGGCCCTGGCTGATCTGATTCTTTTTTTAAAAATAGGACCATTGAAAAGTTCTGAGAAAACTCCAATCTGCTAGTGTTCCCAGATTAAAATATAGTAAAACACAGGAGTAACACACTGAAAAATAAAACATTAATAACCAAAAAGGTCTTGCATTGTTCTGAGGTGAGTTGATTCCAACACCTTACCTCTCTGAAATGGTGCAAATTTAGTGCATGTCATGTCACTACTCACTCTTTTGGGGCAAGATCCAAATACAGGCACAGGCCTGCTACTTTTCAATGTGCTACAAATCCAAACACATAAAGACAATAATAAAGGAAAGAAGCCATGCATTTCTAAGGCAGCAAGGAGAGAAACAAAGAGAGAAGGCAACACAAAACAAAAAAAAAGGATTATCCTTCAAAACATACACCTTTTTTTCTTGACAATTTTTAAGAGCAAAACGTAGCGCAGAAAGGATGGAAAGCAAACTTCTGAACACGGATTCATACTGCATTGATATTCTTCAGAATTCCATATTTAAAGCAAGATTGAAACTTTATTTCAGAAACCAAAAGATATGGATAAAGATTATCAAACTTCTAATCACTTTGGGAAATGAACTGAGAAGAAATCAGCCCTCCAATATTTCAAATGTTGGGAGGACTGTAAACATCCAGGGAAGATTTTCCAAGTCCTAGAAGTTAACTTAAGGTCAGAGTCAACTTCAGAATCCACAGGTTACAAATACCCAGTTAAAATGAACAATCAGTTCATGGGCAAATGTTGATGTAATGGTACGGAATGTGATTTCACCAAAGCTGACGTAGCTGACAGGCTGATGGAACTGGTCATTGTCTCGACACGTGTTAAATCTTTCTGAAAGGCACTTCTGAATAAAACTGAAGTTATACTAATTGATGCACTGTTTGAAGAAAGACACAAGTTTGAATCAATCATAGCAGGACTGCAGCATCTATGGGTTAACTCTACAACAATTACTAGAGCTGTAACTGGGGTCAGTAAAAAGTCCAATCTTGTATGGGACATGGATTGTCTTGTCTTGTATGGCATTTCATGACAAGTATAAGTGACGTTCCGAAAGAGGAATTTTGGTAAAAATGTGCAAAAATTCCTCTTTCGGAGAAAGCTAAAGGGCCAATCAAGGAACAACTCAAAGATATTTTCAAACTCTCAATGCTTAGGCAGGCCAACAAAATCCAAGAGTTATGTGTAACTTTATAGCTTAGTTAGACAGTACATGTGTTCACAACACGTATACGTATACCTCCATTCAACTGTTATATCCCAAAAGGAATGGACAACGTATGTGTGCTCCAAGGAAGAGATTTAAACTATTAAGTCAATTTTCTCTCTACAAATCACAGATGTTACCAGAAACAAACATAAACAGAAATTGATGGAGAAACTCAGCATTTGTGGAGAGAAAACAAATTAATGTTTTGAGTCCAGCGATTGAAACCAGGCACACGTGGCTTGACATGTCAATTCTGTTTTCACTCCATAGATTTGCCAGACCTACTAAGTTCCTCTATCAATTTATTTTAATGTTTGTTTCAGATCTCGAGCATCCACAATTCTTTGTTTTATTACACATTTTATCAGACCTCCATACGTTTTTGTATGCTAAGTGCCAAGTTTGACATTGGTACAACTGCACAGATCATCATTTTTCCATCTTATTTGAGATATACTTGGAAAAAGGTCACAGTGATTCTACAATAATTATTTGCATTTCATTGTTGATACTCATCATAAACCATTGGAATAGCGCTAGCAAAAACCTCTCAAACATGCACTGCCATAATTACAACAACAACTTGTGAAAATCTATGGGTATGATTTTGAGAAATATTACAAATTACAACAGGTGACCATCTCTGCTCCTAGCAGACTTCTAAATCCTGCTCAGAACAAATGTATCCCTCTAGACTTACAAATGGATATTATCCAATTTGAGTTTGATGATGGTCAATACACTGGTCTTATTTGTTTTGGTGTATAGCCAAGCAGACTAAATTCAGCAAGCTTTTGTGACCAGCTGCAACAGCTCAAGAGGATCATCATTAGCAGACAGCCTGCTGGTTGCTGACTGAACACCTCCTTTCTGGTCACAACTGCAATTTTCAATAGCAAAGAAGTGATTGTTCTGCAATGGAGTTCAAATTTAAACAAGGTTTTCTGTAAATCACACGTCTGGTGACATCTACTTGCTTTGTTGTAAACCCTGCTGGGACTGTTTTCTTCTCTGATTTCCATCATTTCTGAAATAAAAACCTACATGCTACATTCAGGGTGAAACATATTTGTTCTTTTGAAAGATTGATTGAAAGAAATTCTGAAGAAAAAACCAAATACGTTGCAGGTGCTGTAAATCAGAAATAAAATCAAAAATTACTGGAAAAGCTAAGCATCTGTGGAGAGAAATCAGAGTCAACATTGCAGCACAGTGGCTTAGTGGTTAGCACTGTTACCTCACAACGCCAGGGACCTGGGTTTAATTCAAGCCACAGGCAACTGTCTGTGTGGAGTTTGCATATTCTCCCTGGGTCTCTGGTTGGATTAGGTGAATTGGCCATGCTAAATTGCCCATAGCGTTCAGGGATGTGCAGGTTATGTGTATTACTCTGGCGTAAATATAGAGTAGTAGGGGAATGGGTCTGGGTGGGTTACTCTTTGGAGGGTTCGTGTGGACTTGTTGGGCCGAAGGTCGTGTTTCCACACTGTAAGGATTCTATTCAAATTGTCTTTCCTCAGAGCTTCTGAAGACGCATTTCCTCTGCAAGCTGCAATTGCAAGACTTCAGGAACAACCATAATTCATCACTTGACCACACATGTCAGTGGAACAGATGCTGGACCATTCTACACTTTAACCTTTTGTCTTACTCACTAAACAAATAGATTTTTTGAAAACCACTCTTTGCAGACAAATATGTTTTAATCATTTTTCCTGTAGACTGGGTGTTTGTGTGTTTTGAGGCTATTTACAGAGAGAAGGACTTATACTTCCACATTATTGCCAGTGTATGTTAATCAATTGATATATAGAGTCATAGAGATGTACGGCATGGAAACAGACCCTACGGTCCAACCCGTCCATGCCGACCAGATATCCCAACCCGATCTAGTCCCACCTGCCAGCACCCGGCCCATATCCCTCCAAACCCTTCCTATTCATGTACCCATCCAAATGCCTTTTAAATGTTGCAATTGTACCAGCCTCCACGACTTCTGTCTGGCGGCTCATTCCATACACGTACCACCTGCTTTCCCAAAATGCAGCACCTCGCATTTATCTGAATTAAACTTCATCTATCACTTCTCAGCCCATTGGCCCATCTGGTCAAGATCCTGTTGTAGTCTGAGGTAACCTTCTTCGCTGTCCACTACATCTCCAATTTTGGTGTCATCTGCAAACTTAATAACTGTACCTCTTATGCTCGCATCAAAATCATTTATGTAAATGACAAAAAGTAGAGGGCCCAGCACCGATCCTTGTGGCACTCCACTGGTCACAGGCCTCCAGTCTGAAAAACAACCCTCCACCACCACCCTCTGTCTTCTACCTTTGAGCCAGTTCTGTATGCAAATGGATAGTTCTCCCTTTATTCTGTGAGATCTAACCTTGCTAACCTTTATTAAGTAATTTGGTTTTGATAACAAACTGATACTTGTGTTTATTCAGAAACACGGTTGATAGATCTTCTTTAAATTCTGGTACTGGTAAAGTATTAATTGGTCAACTTAGTTACTAGAAAAAAAAAAGTTGTGATCTATGAAGTGACATAAGGCATTCTCCGTCAGCATCTGTCATAATACAATATAACCACAGTCTAAATGTGTATATAATCCAGACTAGGAACATTTTTGCAGTAGTATTAGTGCCCCTACCTCTGAGTAAAAACAATGACTGCAGATGCTGGAAGCCAGAGTTTAGATTAGAGTGGTGCTGGAAAAGCACAGCAGTTCAGGCAGCCCCTATCTCTGAGCCAGGAGCTTGGGTTGGCCAAGAGAAGACAGCGAGTGGTAGTAGAAGGAAAATATTCTGCCTGGAAGTCTGTGGTGAGTGGTGTTCCACATGGCTCTGTCCTTGGGCCTCTACTGTTTGTAATTTTTATTAATGACTTGGATGAAAGGATTGAAGGATGGGTCAGCAAGTTTGCAGACGACACAAAGGTTGGAGGTGTCGTTGACAGTATAGAGGGCTGTTGTAGGCTGCAACGGGACATTGACAGGATACAGAGATGGGCTGAGAGGTGGCAGATGGAAGTTCAACCTGGATAAATGCGAGGTGATGCATTTTGGAAGGTTGAATTTGAAAGCTGAGTATAGGATTAAGGATAGGATTCTTGGCAGTGTGGAGGAATAGAGGGATCTTGGTGTACAGATACATAGATCCCTTAAAATGGCCACCCAAGTGGACAGGGCTGTTAAGAAAGCATATGGTGTTTTGGCTTTCATTAACAGGGGGATTGAGTTTAAGAGTCGTGAGATCTTGTTGCAGCTCTATAAAACTTTGGTTAGAACGCACTTGGAATACTGCGTCCAGTTCTGGTCGCCCTATTATAGGAAAGATGTGGATGCCTTGGAGAGGGTTCAGAGGAGGCAGCATCCTGGACTGGAGGGCTTATCTTATGAAGAGAGTTTGACTGAGATTGGACTGTTTTAATTGGAGAAAAGGAGGAGGAGGTATACAAGATAATGTGAGGCATAGATAGAGTCGATAGCCAAAGACTTTCCCAGGGCAGAAATGACCATCATGAGGGGTCATAGTTTTAAGCTGGTTGGAGGAAAGTATCGAGGGGATGTCAGAGGCGGGTTCTTTACACAGAGAGTTGTGAGAGCATGGAATGCGTTGCCAGCAGCAGTTGTGGAAGCAAGGTCATTGGGGACATTTAAGAGACTACTGGACATGCATATTGTCACAGAAATTTGAGGGTGCATACATGAGGATCAATGGTCGGCACAACATCGTGGGCTGAAGGGCCTGTTCTGTGCTGTACTGTTTTATGTTCTATCCTACCTGCTCCAGAGGTATGTAAAATCATCTCTGAACAGGTTGAAGTACAAAATATCTAAACCTAGTCTTAAAGTCCTGCCAGGATGATGCAACTGTACTGAGCCTACCTCTAGGCCAGAAGATACAGATTGAAGTCCACACCTGATATGAACGTGTAACTTAATATGTGTTAGAGGGTTTTCTGGTGCCGTGATGATGTTCCTCTGCTAAGCTACATAGCCTGGCTACAATTTCAATGATAAAGCGAGGACTGCAGATGTTGGAGAGTCAGAGTCAAAAGGTATGGCGCTGGAAAATAATAGCAGGTCAGGCAGCATCCGAGGTGCAGGAGAGCCGACATTTCAGCCATAAGCTCTTCATCAGGAATGTCGACATTTTGGGCATAAGCCAATGTTTTGGGCATAAGCCCTTCATCTGGAATGGCTACAATTTCCACCCATACCATGCATGCATCATAACGTCTGAACAGGTTGATTAAAAATATTCACCACCCAACTGCATTCTTAACTCTAAGGAGTTACACTACTGCAGAGAGTGAGTTGTTGATAAACTTCCAGATATTGGGCTTAATAATGACCCTGACATTTTGCAGCAGGTGTTACCTGGCTTGGCCCACAGAAAACTACAAACACATGAGGACCTCCTCAACACAATGGTGAGTATTTGAGGATATTAAGACCCTCCCACAACAAGTAAAGGATGGTCAGCTTCACAACTCAGAGAACCCCTGGAAATCTCTCTGACGTCAGACGCACATGACGCTGTGACGTCAGACGCGTCTAACGTCAGTGATTTTTTTACACTCCGCGACCATATCACCAACAAAACCCCCGTCCACTTCCGCTCATGACGGGAACAAGTGCGCCCAATTCCCTGTCAGATTACACCAGTCACCGGTCCAATCCCACATACAGGCCGAAATGGCTGGGAGCCACTATGTCTCTAAGATTTTCCTGCGTTGTCGGCCCTTGTCTCTGAGCTCCCCCCGTCTCCAACTGCCCGCGCAGGTCCTTGCGCTCATGAATACAAAAGAAGGCCCAAGGGGTGTCGTGGCCGGGGAGGTGAGATGGCGTCTTCTTAGATTGCCGTCTTTATTTGTGTAGGTTTTTGAGCGGCTGGCGGCCAACGGCGCCGCGCCGGCACTCTGTAATTACACGCCGCCTGCAGCACCGGAGTGAAGGTGAGCAACGGGCGGCTGCTCGCAAGGCAGGTTGTGGGCGAGGCGCGGGAGGCGAGGCCAAGGCGGCCTGACCGAGCGGGGCCTGAGGGCCCGAGATCGCCCACCCCCCCAATAGGAGCTCGGCTCAGTGCCTGATGGAAATGAAAAGGAGAGGGAGCAGGCAGTGAGGGGGGCAGCGCAGGGGTGAGGACCCCGCAGTCGATGTGTGAGGTTGATGTTGGTGGGAGACTTGACTGAGGTGAGGGATTGTAGAGTGGGTGATTCTGGGTGTAAGGATCTGGAGGTTGGTGGGATAATAGTCCTCTTGGGATAAGTGGGAGTGGCTCAGGAATCTGCAGGGATAGAGAGGGGCAGAAAATTTGACTGAGTGTGAAGGGAGATGGCTGAAGAGTAGCTGTCACTTACTGATAGGCAGCTAGGAAAGCGCTGCTTAACTGTGAGAGAGAGATTGTCAGTAGGGCTGGGGTTGGGCTGGCAGTGCAAAGCAATATGATGGCCCTGAATTTGAATGCTGGTATTCAGATCAGTTTTTGGTCTAGTGACAACAGCTGCTTTATTGCTGTTTACTGATGTGCTGTATGATATTGACAAGCAGTTGTCAATAAATAGTATCTGCACATAATTGTAGCAAACAGCAGACAGACAATTGCTTTTTATTTAGTCGAAGTTCTTCAGGGATGGACTGAATATGCACATTATCGGGCAGGTAGCATGTAACAGGATGTACTTGGGTGGAGGAGGTGGAAGACGTCTTGACAATGAATTGACAAAATTCCACCAGTTTTTGCCATTTACACTTGGATTGGCCTCGATCAGTCTGAGTTGAGAGTGTGGTGCTGGAAAGACACAGCAGGTCTGGCAGCATCTGAGAAGCAGGAGAATCAACGTTTCGGGCAAGAGCCCTTCATCAGGATGACGGGATCTTGCCCAAAACATCGATTCTCCTGCTCGGATGCTGCTTGACCTGCTGTGCTTTTCCAGCACCCCACACTCAACTCTGATCTCCAGCATCTGCAGTCCTCACTTTCTCCTACTTGATCAGTCTGATATGGTTGTTCATTTTTTTTTTTGAATATGTCAAAACAGTCAATTTTTTTCAAACTAAGTGCAAGTGTACTGTTTCAATGCACTTTCTGTGAAAATTAACAGAACTGAACTGTGCTCCTGATCAGGTCTGTAGATCTGTGCCAAGGCCAAAACAAAAATCATAGTTCTGCTTGTTCCATAGCTTTTATGCAATATTCTAGTAAAAACAGCTAGCAATGTCGCCTTACAGGTAAAACTTCCAGAAACTGCACTTCTGTGGCAGCTGATCACTGTGAGAGCTTTGTATATCAAGTGGAACTCATTACCTCCTGCAGTTGCACTATCTTGCCTCGGTGGTGTAGTCACAGCATATGTGGTCTAGAATCATTTCAGTTGTATTTTAAAAATTTAATGACTGGGTTACAGCATAGAAATTTTAGGAAACCTGTTGAAACACAGGTGGCAACCACTCCTGTGTTAATTATTATTTACTAAATTTACGTTAAATGATGGCATTTAAACTTTAAAAGTTTAAAATTTGGGTTTGCTCAGTGGGAGTGGCAGCAAAATGAATAACTTTCAGTGCAATAACATACAAGCTGCTCTTACTCAAACTGTTCATTTTCAGTTGAGATGTGTGTCAGATATGAATTTATGTTAGTGATTAAATATTTAAGTATCACTTATGATTGCTCCATTCATGGCCAATTCAGTAATCTCTTTCAACGAGAATTGGCTAAATACTCAAAAAGAATAAATACGATTAGCTGGAAGGAAAGAGCAAGAGAGAGGCACTGATTGAGGTCTTCACCAAGTACGACAGTACTGATTGGGCTTCCAGAGACGTACAAAAGTTATGTAGTTTGTGTTTTCTACTGGTTTAAGTGCTTGCCGCATAAACACCAAATCAACTTCTGGAGGTAAAATGCACTATGATGTGCAAAGCATTTGTTCCTGTTATTTTATCAAATTAGCAGAATTATGTAATCACCTCCTACAGCAACTGCAGAAATAAGTAAATTTGGTACAAGTACAGTGAGTAGCAGATTGTATTGAACCAGAAAGTACTGTACTTGAACACATTGAGTTTACTTTGTACACCATGGCATTGGGAATTAAGTCTAAAGCATTTCAGAGTTAATAACCAACTGGGATGGCATGTGAATGCTTCATTAGATGTAGGGAGTCATTTGGATTGTACTGTACAAACATCTACATGCAAAAGATTGCTGTACGGATAAGATTTTTTTAGTTGCAAAAATAAGGAATTAGTCACAACTGAAATATTTGATTTCCTTTTAAGCATTGAGACTTTTCAATGGGAGTATGGCTATATTTCCTTCTCTCCCACTGTACAGTTTAACATTTGCACCTGTAAAGTTGTGCACAAAGCCTGGATTTGGTGTGCCAGTCCCTCCAGTGACTGACCAGCAAGTGCTAACATTGTTTTCCTTTCCCCACACTGCAGATTTTTACATTGAATCAGATGATTTTGATACTGTTTTGATAATTCAGCTGCTTATAATTGTGTGCCAATAAGTGTAAAAGATATCCAATGCCAGCTCTCAAAGGCATGGGGTGCTCAATGAGTAACAAGCCAGGAGAGAAGAAATCAGGAAGCTTGAAATTAAAGTGTCGTTCACAAATATTGGATTTGGGTAGACCTTGAAGATGATGATGGGTCAGGAGTAAATTCCATGCTGGAGACCTAATGCCAAAATGGGACTCCACTGATATTTAATCAAATATACCATTCAAGAAAAAGATTGCAATTACATGGTGCTTTTCAAACAATCCTTGTTTCTTTCCATTTCATGTGTGGATTGTTCCCTTTGCAGCTTATATTGCAGGTATTATTATAAAGCGTAACGGCTAAAGGTGGGAAAACTCGTTATCACATCAGTTTTTGCTTGGAAACATATTTTGGGGATTGCTGTAGCTTGTTTGCTGAAAGCATTCCCATGTTTTTACTGCCTACACAGAAAGTGCACGTTCAGTCACTGCTCTGTACTGAATCAACTACAGCAGGGGAGAAGAACTTCATACAATCCCAAGGCTAAAGGAAAACGATATCCAGGGTACCTGCTCCTGGTTATTATATAGGGATCAATGTTGTAACGTGTGCTTGTATAGCTGTTTCTATATTGTATATTACAGTGGTTAGAAGGGAATTATATACTTAGTAATGCCAAAAAAATCTTGTGCCAACAGAAATTTCCATCAGTAGCATTTCTTCCAGTCCTGCCTTGTTCTTAATTATGAGTTCTAGATGCTATCTAAGGCCTAATATCAATTTCCAAAAGAGTTTGATTCCAAAGTATGGGAAGAGCAACGTTCTGACTTGACATATTATAGCCTTTGCTTCTTCTTTATCTATACTTCTTGTTGCCTCACAAAAGAATTCTAATAAATTTGTCAGGCATGATTTCCCCTTCACAAAGCCATACTGATTCCAATTAATTAGACAATGTATATCTAAACACTTCGTTCATGAATTCTTTGATAAACAGATTATAGGGAATGGCAGTCCCTGTCTCTGTTACAGGACAGCAGTCACTGAGTATATTATAGAGAACAGCAGTCCCTGTGTACAGAGGAACCTCGATTTTATACAAGTGAGATGTGTGGGCACTACTTCGTTCGGATAATTGATTATTCGGTTAATCGATTCAATGCCTTCCCTCTGGGGCTCAGAATTTTCTGTTTAGTCTGCTCCCCGTAGGTAGCAGCAGCACTGCACACGTGAACCCAACACCACCCCCCACCCCCTGCCCCTCGTGTCCCCCCAGGGCAGCTGGAGTGGACACCAACAGTAAGACTGCTGCTGCCTTTGTGGGGTAAGTTTCCAAACAGCATATACACGTACACACACACAACTTTTTACTGCAACGTTTGACAATTTCTACCTCTGCCCTGTACAGGACAATGTTGGAGAGATTATCTGGGGGAAGGGGTGGGGTTTAGGGTATACCCCTGTGTAGAACTCCAGGGATTTACTGCAACGTTTGACAATTTCTACCTCTGCCCTGTACAGGACAATGTTGGAGAGATTATCTGGGGGAAGGGGGTGGGGTTTAGGGTATACCCCTGTGTAGAACTCCAGGGAGAACATGGGGGGAGAGAGGGTGGGAAGTCAGTCATTTGGAGGCAGTGCCTGGGCTCCCATCGATGTCCAGGACTGTTCTCGGCAGCATTTCAGTGAGTCAAGATCGTTTTTAGTCACTGTAAACAAAAGACATGATCAGGGTTGAAACAGCTCTTTGATGTGATGTTTTTATCAGGACCTTGAGATCTCCTTTGGATAATCCAATATTCGGATAATCGAGGTTCCTCCTATATATTGTGGTTAACACTGCTGCCTCACAGAACTGGGGACCCAGATTCAATTCCAGCCCCAGGCAACTGTCTGTGAGGAGGTCACATGTTCTCCCTGTGTCTAAGTGGGTTTTCTCGGGATGCTCCGGCTTCCTCCCACAGTCCAAAGATGTGCAGGTTAGATGGATTGGACATGCTAAATTGCCAACAGTGTCCAGGGATCTGTAGGTTAGGTGGATTAGCCATGGGAAATGTAGGGGTACTGGGATTGGGATAGGGTAGAGGGGTGAGTGTGGGTGCGATGCTCTTCAGAGAGTCCGTGTGGACTTGGGCCGAATGGTCTGTTTCCATACTCGAGGGATTCTGTAATTCTACTTGCATTCTCAACAATTTTTGTGTCATTCACAAACTTGGCTATAGTATGACCACTTTCCTCATCCAAATAATATATAGTAAACATTGGGGTCCCAGCTTTGATCCCTTCCTGAAGAAGGGCTTATGCCCGAAACGTCGATTCTCCTGTTCCCTGGATGCTGCCTGACCTGCTGCGCTGTTCCAGCAACACATTTCAGCTCTGATCTCCAGCATCTGCAGACCTCACTTTCTCCCTATAGCACACCACCAGTTAAAATTTGCCACCCTGAAAATACCCTCTTTATCCCAACTCTGTCTTTTATTAGCTAGTCAATCAACCATCCATGCTAATATCCTACCTTTAATACCATAGGCTCTTGTCAAGTCTATGTAAAATGCCTTCTGACAATTCCAATATATTACAACCCTTGCTGCTCCTTTATCTATACTTTTTGTTACCTCATAAAAGTATTCTGGTAAATCTTTCAGGCATGATTTCCTCTTAAAGTCATACTGATTCCAATTAATTACACTACGTATGTTTAAACACTTTGCTCTTGAATTCTTTGTTAAACAGATTCTACTGTTTTTCCCAATAACAGATATTAACTGGCCTATAGTTACTTTTTGTCTCCTTCCCTTTTTTAAATAAAAATGTTGCATAAGTAGTTTTCCAATCCTTTGGGACTTTTTCAGAATCTAAGGATTCATGGAACAGTAACACCTGTGCATCCGATATCTCAGTAGCTACTTCCTTTAGTGTCCTTGCATGCATCCCATCAGGTCCAGTTGCCTATTGGTCTTGGGCACAATTTTCCTTGTTTTCTTTAGCTGCTTCCAAAGTATGGCAATGTGGCAGCCAATTAAGACACAATAAAGACAATAATGTAATCGCCAGATTTCTTTATAATGTTTGATCGACAGGTGCTTGCCAGGATATATACAAATGCAGCACCATTAATCAAACTTCTGGCATAGGAACTGGTTTGATTGTTTGAATGCAAAGGATCAAGCTGGTAATTGCAGTTCTCGTTTAACTTTAACTTGCTCATTTGGTCATACAGTTTGTGAAGGTGCTGCTGTGTATGGCCTGCTGCTCGTACAGTTCCTTTTTTTATTTTCCTTGCAAGGATTAAGTGGAAAAAAAGATTTGAAGGTGGCAGGTAGAGGGCAACAAGTAGTATTTCCTGTGAAAGTCCTACAGCTTCCAAACCATGCGTTATCGGTTTGACACTTCTGATCATAGTTGAAGATTAATAGTTTACTCTGCATACTCCTAGAGGTTTGAGTTTTTCGTTTTAATCAGAGCTGGTAGTTTCAACTCAAAAAGATGACATCCCTGCCATGTCAAATGTAGTTTTCTATGAGATGGTGACAAAATGTGCTCTGCTTCCAGAATATTGTGCTAAGGTTTTAATTCCAGCACTCTGCCTTTCTCTTTTTATAATCACCCCTGAAGAATAGACAAGGTCTCTGTTTGAAAGGAAGATGGCACCTCTGATAGTGCAGCACTCTCTCAGTACTGGGTAGGGGAGATTTGTTTAGACTCGTACGCGCTTAACAGCAGCACTTCTCTGGAGTCAGAAGGTTGAGAGTTCCAGTTCAACTCCCATAATCTAGACTGCCTGTTTTTAGATTAATTGGAAGAAAACATCCAACTCCTGGCACTGGAAATTTGCTCAAACCTGCTAGCAGTTTAAGATACGGGCATAAAGAAATAGAACATTACAGCGCAGTACAGGCCCTTTGGTCCTCGATGTTGCGCCGACCAGTCATACCAACCTGAAGCCCATCTAACCTACACTATTCCAAGTACGTCCATATGTTTGTCCAATGACGACTTGAATGCACTTAAAGTTGGCGAATCCACGACCGTTGCAGGCAAAGCATTCCATACCCTTACTACTCTGAGTATGTTAAACTTTATGGTGTAATTTTATTTATATTGAAAATTCTAAATTCTGAGAACATTACCAGTGTAACATTTCAAATAAACAGCCCTCTCTGACCGTCCCTGTCACTACTGCTGTCTCACTGCAGATATTTTATTTTTTACAGATAGCTGACATGATGGAGCTGGAGGATAATGCAGTACAGAGCAGCAGCGATGCTGCTCCCTCAGGGCAGGAAGAGCCCTCTGAGAGTGGCATAGCAGTGGAGACGTCTGAGGCAGTATCTGCAGACAGCAGTGACACAGTTACCACCCTTGGCGTAGCAATCGAGGCAGACAATGGCTCAGGGGTTGATTCTGGTGTTGGTCAGAGCTCTGAAGAATCAGTGGTATGGCATCCTATGTGGAACTTGATCATTGAATATTTATTATACTGTCTCAATGTGTGGTTTTGTATGGTATTAGACTAACTTGAAATCATCTGATAAGCAGCTTGGCAAAAGTTAAATTGTCTAAATGCAGGAGTTGGGCATCCATCAGTCAATTTCCAGGTGGGAAGCTCAGTACATTGGTTTAATGCTGATTCTTCCCATTCAAAATGACTGGTTTGCAGTTCTTTAACAGATCCATGATGAGGTAGTTCACAACTACAGTGTAATTCATTTAGCTATTTTAATTTTTAGCTCCTTTTTAAAATGAAAATTTTGAGTCCAAACAATTTACTGAATTTGGGCATTTGAGCAATGCTAATTTGTCCAATGCTAATTTCTTTTAATCAGGTGAATGTGATATGGGTAGTAGTGTCATTGGATTAGTAATCCAGAATCCAGTTAGTGATGTTGGTGCGTGGGTTTAAATCCTACATCAGATGTGAAATTTCAATTTGATGTAATCGCTGTTAATTGTTGTGAAAATGCAATCAGTTCCTTAATGCTCTTTTAAGGAAAGAAATTTGTCATTCTTACCTGGACTGACCTACATCTGGCTCTAGACCTGGACCCACAGCAATCAGGGAAGGGCAATAAATGCTGGCTGGCTAGTGACACCAACATCAATGAATTTTTAAAAAGCATGCAATTTCAGTGAATCATGTCACTTGTAACAAGTAAACATTTCTTTGCAATTGGGCGCATGTTGTTTTGTCACTTTTTGTGATCATAACTGAAATTAAATATTAATTAATATTTGCATCTCATCTCTATTGTGTCACTATAATGTTAAGTAAAATCAAATACTTCATAAAGGATAACCAGACAAAAGAGGACCTTTACCAAAGCAGCAACTAATTGGAAAAGTGATCACTTGCTCTGTTGGAAATCTGGGTACTCTAAATTATACTGTTAACTGAAACTGGGCACACATTGATATTGCTGTCCTTTTTTTGTAGATAAAATTATCAATGTCTGTTTTAAATTCTAAAATGTAAATTATGTTTGGATGAAGAACAAAACTCCTTTACAGTGATTATATATTGTTGGTATCAATTGGAATACAGCAGTCTTTTGGAAGAAGCTGTGATTTTTCACTCCATGTTTTAATAAGTGTCTGCGTTCACTGGAGTTCAGAAGAATGAGAGCGGATCTCTTTGACACACAAAATTCTGGCTATGTAAGCTGGGAATGTTTAGAAGGTAGTAGCCATGACCTAAGGATATAGGAACGGAGATAAAAAATAAGTTTTCACTCAGGCTGGTGACCCTATAGAATTTTCTACCACAAAAGATGGTAGAGGCCAAGTCATTGAATATATTTACGTAAAAAAATAGTTTTCACACCAAAGATGTTGCAAGGTATGTGGATAGAGAGAGTGAGATTAATGTGTTAAGATAGTCTATCTGCATGATTGTATTGAATGATGGAGCAGGCTGAGTGGACCAAATGCTCTTTTTCGTATTTCTTTGTTTCATCATGCAGTTAACTGGGGGAAAGATTTTTCGGACGATGATTCCATGTAGTGCTCTGAATTATCTTTGATTACAGTGAACCCAAAATATGCTCATTATCTTCTTTCCTTTTGCTCTGATATTCCAGGAGTTAGTTCCAGAAACTAGTTCCAGTACAGATGTCAGAACCATCACACATCTTCCAGACTCCTCTTCAGTTGCTCAGTCCACCATTGTGTCCAGTGTCTCTACAGTTACACAGTCTATCATGGTGTCTGAATCTGCCCAAGTACTGGTCCATTCCAGTGTGGCACCAGATGGTACCATGTTCGTGTCAGACTCGACTGCTTCTACGTCCTCCGATCTTGGATCAGCTATTGATAAAATTATAGAATCTACAATTGGGCCTGACATTATGCAGAGTGAGTGCGTTTGGAATACTCTCAATGGAGGTCATTCCTGGTGATTATTTATCTCTCAAATAAAGATACTACTTATTAGATATTACTCTGTAAATTGATTACTGCTCTGTAAAGGGGACCTTGATACAATTGGAGCTTATTAAGTGGGAATACCTGGTAAAAATAAATCAATGGATTGTTTGATTCATTCTCATTTTCTTTTAATGGGGAAATAAAATGATTTATTAAAACCAGGAAAAGGCACCTTAATGTTTTGGTTATTGGATAACGTATTGGCTATCATCAATTTGCAACATTATACTGAAAGTGCTCATTTAAGATGTTTTCTGCATCTTTTCATGTTTTTATATCTGACTTCTTGCATTTTAAATGAATAAGCTGCACTGTGTCATTGACTGTGATGATTTGTACTTTGCCAAGGTTGTATCGCTGTTACAAGTGCAGGGGATGAAGGAGCTGAAGTCACGCAGTACCTTGTGCTGCCATATCCTGATGATGGTGAGAATTTTACTTTGCTGGAGTATTCTTTTAATGAATTTAAAAGAGTGCACCAGTTTTCTACAAAAGTAATAATATTTTTCTTCTGTATTGGATGGTAATTTTAAATTTTCATCAGTACACTGTACACTTGACTTCACTTTTTATAATAGGTGTATTAATTGTACTGATGTTTAAATTGCTGGAGTCTTGCAAGTCACTAAGTGATGGCTCGATTTATCATCATCTGCTGGAGTGTTTTTGTCATTGTCTACAAAATTACAAAATCTGACTTTTCGCAGTCCATTGTTCTCAATGTCTCTGGGTGGGGAAATAAAACATAATTAGATCCCTTGTTCCAGGTGATTTATTTCTACAGTTTTTGGTGCCCAGCTACCCCTAACTTTGACCATCTAATATGTATTTTTAGGTGGTCCTATTGATTCCCAAATGTCCAACTCTCAGATGTCTAGCTCCAGGCTTTCCAATGTGTCAGGTGATGGATTAGGAGAAGGCCCAACATCCACTTGTGCAGACCATCTTGAGCAGCATGACTTGACTAACCTGGAAGACATGATGGAGGTGGTGGTGGTGCAGCAGTTCAAGTGCAAGATGTGTCCATATAAAAGCATCTCTAAGGACAATCTCATCAATCATATGAAGGATCGACATCTCAACATTGGTAATTGTCAATCCAATGTCATTACCCATGTTTGATATCTACTGTGTAAATTTAGAAAATGTTGGTATTTCCTCAAAGTTTTTTACCTCTAAAATCAGTTGTTTAAAAACTTCTTTTTTTTTCCCTTTTACTAACCTCTGATAATGTCAGGTACAGTACTATTTGAGCATAGAACAGTCAACAAGTATTTGAGTTAGATATTAAACAAAGACAGAACTGCGGTCTGGTCACTCAACACAGTGTGTCAGCAAACTAGTATAGAAAATGCTGGAGAAACTCTGCAGGTCTGGCTGCCTATGTGGAGAGAGAAACAGAGTTTGAAGAAGGGTCCTACTGGGCTCAATGTTAACTCTGCTTCTCTCTCCAGAGACGCTGCTAGATTGGCTGAATTTCTCCAGCTTTGTGTTTGTTTCAAGTTTCCAATATTTTGTAATTATTTAACTCTGTTAGCCTCAATTTTTGCTAAGGGCAGATTTATGTCCATGCTGTTTTTGGATGTCAAGCCAAGCTTTTAAACAGCAATCTGTTTTTAGTCTGTTTCCAAACAACTGATCAGCATCTGAAAATCTCCCTGTGAGGTCTTTGTTTGCCCACCTATTCTTCATCTTTGGTCCCTGCATGATCCTGCTATGCCAAGTGTCTACCAGATTGTGGAATGTCACTGGAGTTGAGAAACCATACTCTTCTGAATCCAGTGAGTTGATGGAACAATACCATCATCTCCAGAAGCGCACCGTTAATTTTATATAGTGTCTTTAGCATAGTAAGAATATCCAAAGGAGCAATATCAGATGACATTTGGCAATGAAGACTCTGAGAAATATTATGATGTAAAGCTTTGTTAGAGAGGTTTGTTTTTGAAAGGAATGACATAAGACGGGCAGAAACATCAAGGGAGGGAGTTCTAAAGCCAATGGTGGAGTAATGAAACTAGAATGCAAAAAAAAAGTTGAAGGAGTAGTGATATCTTGGATTGAATGGGCAAAGATTGTGGAGCAATTTTTTTTTGTAACTCAGAGATGAGAATTGTAAAATACCAGATTTGAAGGCAATGCAAATCAGAGCATATGGATGCTGGGTGAATGGCATTTCATGAGAATCTGGATATGAGCAGGGGGAGCTTTGGAGAAGCTAATTTTTCTATGGGAGATCTGGAGAGTAGTGGCTCCATCAATGGTAGGGGTGAGGATTTCAACATCAGGTAAATTGAAGCAAAGATAGAGAGTGGTGATTTGTAGGGAGTGTGTGGTGAAGCTCACCTTTAGGGTAGATGGAAAAATCTTAAAGTGAGTAATACAGCTCAGCCTTGGGCTGAAGATGGGCTAGACTAAGTGGCTAGGGAGAGATGTTTGATTATCTTTGGTCTTCCTGCTAATTAAAGGAAATTTCTGCTCCTCCATACTGGATATCATTTGAACAGAGCAGCAAAAACAGGCTCCCTAAAAAATGTTTACCAAAGCTATAATTAGTTTATTGCATCTTGCATCTCCTTTCTATGTTGCATTCCCTATCCTCCCTATCCTCATACACAGTAGTTTCTGTGTATGATACAATTGGAATTGAGTGCTCAACTTGCAAGCATGCCACACAGGTGATTTGTTGGATTCTGGTAGATAAAAAGCTTGATTAACAAGAGCCTACAAACTCTGCAGTAAGCAAATCCTCTGTCATCTGGTATTGTCTCAACAAGTAAATCAAAGATGTAAGAGAAGTACAGATTTTTAAAAAAATAAAAATGTGGAATTCCTTTTGTTTTAGATTTGGATTACTTAAATTTACCTCAACAGTCCTTTTTGTACCTTTGCAGGATACAGGAATCTAACTTTATTTAGTTGAATGCAAAGGTGTACTTTAAAATCTCTGAATGCATGTGTTTTTGTTGTCGAAACTAATATACTTCTGTCATTTGTTACCGATTATAGTTGAATGGAACTAGGTGTATGGGGAGGTAAAACTAAACTTTTATTTGAACATCCTTGCCAATTCCTAGGTGGTTTTCTGTCTAAGAAGAGAGGAAGGGGCCGGCCAAGGAAGCATAGTGCATCACCAAGACCAGAGGAAACTAAGGCTCAGGAACAAGAGCAAGATGAAGAGGATGATGACATTGTGGACGCTGGAGCCATTGATGACAGAGAAGGTAATGCATCCTGAGAAATTTGGGAACAGACATTTAAGTGTGCTTGTTTCGGAAGGAAAGAAGAACAGGAGATGGCACAACAGTCCGCAGTTGAAAGAAAGAAAAAGAGTTGACACCTGGTTATGTGTCAATATGCTGAATTTCTGCATAATTGAAGCAAGAAAAATGCTAATCTGTTTGCAGGTTTGAATGTGATTCCATTGCCATATTACAAGCTGATGATTTTAGTCCCACTAGTTTAAAAAGTCCAGATGGATTCCTTTATTTCTGTAATAAGTTCTTAGTCTATTGATGATTCGGAGATGCCGGTGTTGGACTGGGGTGTACAAAGTTAAAAATCTCACAACACCAGGTTATAGTCCAACAGGTTTAATTGGAAGCACACTAGAAAGCTAGTGTGCTTCCAATTAAACCTGTTGGACTATAACCTGGTGTTGTGTGATTTTTAACTTAGTCTGTTGAGTTTGGGTCTAATTCCATGCTCATTCAGGTAATTTTGGAAAGTAATGTGTCCTCTCTTCATACTGTTTCGCTATTCAAATGATTGCAGGTCAGAAATGGCTCCACTTAATTGCACAGTAATAATCCCTTTTGAGTTGAGGCTAAAGCGCTTTTTTCAACTTTTGCCAATTATTTTAGATGCAAAACAGCTATTTTTTTGAATATCCATCTCCATTGATATGGACCTCATTTACTGCTGCTCATCTCAGTACAATCAATGTAGATGAGCTATTCAAGATTGTAGAATTGTTGCAGCTATATTTGATGTTGTATTTAGAGAAGTCCCACAGTGATGTTTTAGATCTGTGTACTCCTACTTAGAAACAACTAACAGGCAGCATGTGGTTAGGAGTCACCATGGTACTAACATGGGAGGGAGTGATTTTTACAAATCGCTGGTTTATTCAAGTTGGTTGTGCTATGAAATTAGTACAGACATTGATCTGAACTTGTTTGCTGAGAGTTCCAAATGAGAAACTAGATGGGCTAGTTTTAGATGGGCTAGGTTGATTGTGAACTTACGAGGCAGTGTAACTTAAATGTGACAATCGTCAAGCATGGAGTCCTGAAGTATGTGCAAAAGCAAAATACCACAGATGCTGAAAATCTGAAACAAAACAGAACATGCTGTAAATTTCAGGTCTGGCAGCATCTGTGGGTAGAAAAATAGAACAATATTTTAGAATTTTAATTCTGATTTCTTTTTTTCCCTTTTCTGACAAAAGGTCATATTCCAGAAATCATAGGCCTGTTTCCACCCTGTAGGGATTCTATCGGCCCAACAAGTTCACACTGACCCTCCGAAGAGTAACCTACCCAGACCCATTCCCCTACCCTATATTTACCCCTGATTTATGCACCTAACCTACACATCCCTGAACATTATGGTCAATTTAGCATGACCAATTCACCTAACCTGTAAGTCTTTGGATTGTGGGAGGAAACCAGAGCACCCGGAGGCAACTCGTACAGACATGGGGAGAATGTGCAAACTCCACACACAGTCATCCAAAGTTGGAATTGAACACTGGTCTCTGATGCTGTAAGGCAGCAGTGCTAACCATTGAGCCACCGTGCTGCCCTAATGTTAACTGTCTTTCTCTCTACTGATACTGCTGGACCTGCTTAGCATTTCCTATTCAGAAAAGTATGTCAAATGTACATCAAAATTTTATATTTTTGTGATCCACTGTTTGAAAAGCAAAGGCATCAGTTGATCAGTTTTAAGAACGTTTTGCTGCTTTGCACCTTCAGGCTGATAGATTGACTGCTCCATTCTCGAAAATGATTTCTTTGAACAGAGTGCTGAGAGTTCAATGGATGTGTGTTTTTAATCTCTTCCTAAAAGTTTAATTTTGTCTGTACTTTACATTTAATGTTCAATGATTTACTGATTAAATTCTACATTTCATCCATGTTTAATCATGGATGGAATACATAAGTGCTCTCTGCTTGAAAGCAGGGAAAGTTAGTTATATAAGTAATCCCAGCTCAAACTCTTTTTATACCCAGGACTGAGCTATCTGTTCTGTTTCCAAGCAAATAAGGAGAAAATTCTGAGTGTGACTTCGCACTCTGTTTGAAGGCCCACTCAGTACTAAGAGTTGGGAAAGCAAAAGAGTTAGGTGAGGAGGGGAAGGGGATGCTCATTTAATTTGCTTTTTCTAAATTTTCACCTCCTAGTAATTAGTTATTTCTCTACTACAGAGAAATTAACTGATGATCTACTGAGAAGTTAACTGGTGATCGGATTCTTAATGAACAGCTAAGGTTCAAAATAGGACAGGAGCTGATGTTAAAGTTAAAAAAAATATATAGAAAAGGAAATTAAACAATTGACAGAATAAAATAATTAGAACTCATCAAGGATGACAGAATGTTGATGTGTCACAGCTGCAGTTTGTGGTATCTCCTGGATGCAAGTGTGATCCAGAGCAAATACGTTTGATCAGCTTCAGTTCAAAGTTTGAGGTGGAGACCTAACTGCAGACACTGCTAGATGGTGGAGTGTAAACGTTGCCTGGAGACTTGATTCCAGGATATAGTCACATGCCTGAGGTTAAGGTCTTCTGACTACAGACCAGTTAGCTGAATATTTTCTTTACAAAAAATCTTAACTATTATTAAAAAAGTTTTTAGTACAGAATGTGGGGGAAACATTCAAAGCCATCAGGCACAGTCTACATGGTTTTGTGGAAGGGAAATCATTCTTCACCAGTATCTTAAACTTTTGAAGAAGTAATGTGTCATAGGTAAAAGAAAACCAATGAATATACTGTATTGGGATTTCCAGAAGGCACTTGATAAGGAGCTGTATCAAAGTCACTGAAAGCTCATGGTGTAGGCTGTAACATAATGCCATAAATAGAAAATTGAATGGTTGAGTTAACATAGGGCCTCATTAGATTGGCAGGCTGTAACAAGTGTGGTGCCATCAAGGTCAGTGCCAGGACCTCCACCTTTTACAGTCTATACAAATTACATGAATGAAGTGACCAAATGTATGGTTGTTAAAATTTGCTGATGACACAAAGATAGGTAAGAAATTCAATCATGAAGAACACATAAGGAAGCTGCAAAGAATATTGGAAGGTTCAGCGAGTTGGCAAAAATCTGGCAAATGGAATATGACGTGAAATCTATGAAATTTTCAATTTTGTCAGGAATACCCATAAAGCTATTTGTTAAATGATAAGAAATTGCAGAGGCATGAGTGTCCTAGAGCATGAATCTCAAAAATCTGGTGTGCATCCACACAAAGTTAGTTGGGGAAGTTACTGAAATGTTATTATTGAAGGGAAATTTAATGCAAAAGTAAGGTTATGCTTGAGTTATACAGGCTATTGGTGAGATCATGCATACAGTACTGTGTCTAATATTAGTTGTCTTTATTTAAGGAAGAATGTAAAATCCCTTCAGAGAACATTTATTGGACTAATACTGGGAATGGGTTGGTTTGTCTAATGAGGAAAGGTTGTATGTGCTAGTCTTGTATCTGCTGGAGTTTAGAAAAATAAGATAACTTGTTTGTAATATTCAGGATCTCCCGTGAATTGTGTGCAGTCTTGACAGGGAGTATATATAAAGTGTGATCCCTGTTGTGGGAGAATCTGGAGCTAAGGTCACTCATTGAAAATGGGAGATTACCCATTTAAGACCGATGAGAAACTGAGTATAATGGGTATTTGGAAATCTCTTCTTCCTTAAGAGATGGTAGATGCAGAATTATTGAATAATTTGAAAGGCAATGGTAAGTGGATTCTTAATGAGCAAGTGGATGAAAAGTCATCAGGGATGTGCTGGAATTTTGAGTAATCTGGTCAGCCATAACCTTGAACAAGTCCAAAAGGCTGGGTGACCTGCCGCTACTCCTAATTGGTACGTTTGTGTGTTCATTTTAGCTGATAGTGATTATAACCCAGCAGAAGATGAGACGCGTGGAAGGCAACCAAATTACAATCGCAACGTCACAACTTCGACCAGTGACCGGCCTCGGAGGCGTCCTGGGAGACCTCGCAAAGTTTTGCGGACAGAGGCAATGTCTGGGATTGATGGTAAATTTTTACTTTTTTAAAAAAAAAATTATTGGCATCACTCACTAGTCCTGCATTCATTGCTCATCTCCAGTTGTTCAGAGGGCAGTTGAGTCAACCACATTGTTGTGCATCTGGAGTTGTGTAAGCCAGACCAAGTAAGGGCAACAGAAGATTGGGGTGATGTGTATATATGATATGAAGATACAAATGGCAGAACTTGAATAAGTTCAAATTAATGGAGAGTACAAAGTGGATCATGACAACATGGAAGCAAACAGACTGAGGAAATAGCAGGGGTAAGTGACTGACTGTTACAGACTAGAGAGTCTATATTGCTGGATGTTCAACTCAGTCCGATATGTTGCTCAAGTTATTTTTAGCTCTTTCATTACTGATTGTCAACATAAACAATTGTGATGTTGAGAGAAGTGGTGAAGGAATAGAATTTTGTATCTTCAGCAAACAATTGGAACTTGGTGTGATTTTTAAAAGGCAGTACATAAATGAGAAATAACCATGTAGCTAAAGATAGATCTCAAAGATGGCATAGATTTTAGAAATGGGAAGGAAAAATTCTGTCAAAGTGGACTGAGTAAGTATGAATGAGATGAACAGAATCTCAATTAACTGGACAACGGTGCAGAGAAGTTGGTGGTGATGGATCACTGTCAAAAATGTTGTTAACATCTCAGATTACAGGGTAATTGTTAGCATCAATTTGGGCCATTTCAGTGATCTATCAGGATTGAAAACCTGTTGGAGGGTTCAAACATGAAGTTGGAAAAGACTAACCTGAATTTGGGAAGAGCAAACATGTTCAGTTTCTTTGGAGAGAAAAGTAAGGCTAAAATAGGGTGCTGCAGTTGCACATCATGAACAATCCAGACATTTAACCAACTTGTAGCAGCAACAGCAGAGCCATCCTGATCCGTTTCTCCTACTAAAGGCTTCACATCTTCATCTCATACTCCACACCTTTATACCATTCAACATTGTAGTTTCTCATTGGTAACTCAGTAGTGCACAGCCTTAATGTTTTGTTTGACTCTTACTTTGATTCGAGCTCTGCACCTAATCCGTAACAGGGGCTATCTATATTTGATTCCATTTACAGTATATTTCATTTTTGCCTTTGAAACCTACATTTACAGTTTTGCTTGACTTTAGTAAAGCCAGATTGAATATGCATTTATAATAATACCTTTATGACATTCCAAGTGCTTCACAACCAGTGAAATATTCCTGACCAGTTGCACTGTTATAGTCATGTTGATTCAATGCTAAGTATTAGACAGGTCACATTAGCATATGTACGCTACCTCTTTGCACAGGATCTGGTACATCTGTAAGAGGGAAGAATCAAAATGCCTGATCACTGAATAATGAGGTCTATATTGCATAGTATAACAATTCTGCCTGCAGTATTCTCCACGGCTAAATTTATATGAAACTTGATTGATTGAACTGAAACGAGGAGTGTCAGCTTAAGTGTTTGAAGTGAGGTTTGAATCCATCATCTTGCCTCTGACTGATGTGCTACTATTGAGCCTTAGCTCGCATATCCATTCACTGCACTTCATGTAGACTTCTGAATTCCTTATACAAACTCTTGCTCATCCAAGACTGTTGCCAGCATTTAATGCTGTGGTAAATTATGCTTGCCTATTCTACCCACGGTTGTGTTTTACAAACCTCCAATGGCTGGTAGTCCAATGATGATAAAATGTTTGTCCTTTTTTAATCAGCCTTGTGTAAACTCCTCTGGTGTTATGTCCCAGACTTTCTAACTCTGGTCCACGCTTCAATTTCTTTTCCTTAGCTGCTTTGTCAGTAACACAGCCTTCAGCTATTGTACCCTGCACCTTGCCAATTTTTGCTAAAGCTTCTATTTTTGTCGAATCTCTTCCCAATTTTAAGGGCCCTCGTCAAAATGACCAAAAACAAAATACTGCTGCTAGAAATGAGGTGCTAAAATAAAAATAAAACACTGGAAGTACTCCAGGATAGAGTGCAAGTGTTAACATATCAAGGTCTATAACTTTGAATGGCCATAGATCTGAAGCATTAATTTTGGTTTTCTCTCTTTCTATAGATGCTGAGAATTTTGAGCTTTCCTCCCGAAAATCCACCGTTTTAATTGTTTTCTGTTTAAGCCTTGATTGACCCATTGTCTTATTACGAAACAGGAGCAGAGGTTGAAGCACTTGTCACCTCCCAGTCAAACACTATGGACCTCCAGAGTTCTGAAGCAGCTAGCTCAACTGCACAAGAGAATGGGGATGTGTCAGCAGGCAATGAGATGGTAGCTGAGTCAGGGATCAGTCAGTCGGATTCTGAGAACAAAGACCCATCATCAAACACCAACGAGCTACCTTACAAGCATTCGAGACGACGTGGTCGCCCACCCAAGAGGTTTGGCAGGAGGAAGTACCGAGGCTATTTGGGGCGCAGGTAAACTAGTTGATGGCTCGAATTGTTGCCTTAGTATTTAAAGTTTTAAAAAAATATGCCTGCTGAACAGCATCTTACTCATACAAGTGGAATTTGTTGATGCTGTTTGATGTCAGTACCTGCACTTCTATTTCAGTGTCTGTCATGCTACTAATATGAATGCAGCTCAGTAATACTAGATAAATGATTGTCACGTTTCTGCAAGTACTGTATCTGGCATGTCTGAGTTCAATGACAATAGTCCCTGCCCAACTCCCCATGTTCTGAAAACTGTTAAATCAAAGAAGTTGAAATCGGGAACTTGTAATAATTTGGTGTCACACCTTGTTATACCTTAGAAGCATTACATGTCTTTCATTTGGGGAAGGAAGTGCTACCAAGCAATTGTCCAATTTCCTTTTCCTCTGACTAGAGAAGAACTTTGAAAAAGCCACAACTGGAGATTCCTTCCATCTAGCTACTCCTTTATGACATTTTATGGCAGCTACCCCTTGCTCACATTCAACGTAAGCAAACTTCTAGAAACTAGTGTGGGTGAAGCTACTCTGTTCTGACCACTATCAAAAGATTCCTCAACACTGCTGCCATCTGATGATATTGTTGACAAAGGTTGGTATTTTTGAGTGACAGAATTCCTTTGTTTGCTTCCCTTCTCTCAAGTACAGTTTCTTTCAATATATTGTTTCCAGTTCTCATTTCAATATTCTAACTTATATGATCACGTTGAAAAGTAGAAAATTGAACGTAGTGTAAAATTTTCTTATTTTATTTTTCCAGATTGATACTAAATGAATACTTATGCTTATGATCTAAATTTTAGAAAATTCTTAAAATCTGACTCAATTGGTATGTGTATCCAAAGGTACAATTACTATAGATCCAGTAAGCCCCTAATGAGGCCTCATCACTGTCGGATCTGTGGCTCCCGTTTCCTGACACAAGAAGACTTAAGATTTCATATTGATTCACATGAGGGGAATGATCCAGAACGCTTCAAGTGCATGCAGTGCAGCTATCGGTGCAAGCGTTGGTCATCTCTGAAGGTCAGTGGTACCCCTCTAACTTAAACTGTGGCATCACAACTTCTGTTAAGGTTTAAAAAAGAAAGTCAGAACTTAAGAGAACCAAAATTTGGTGTTTCTTTATCTCCCTCTCTCCCCAGAGTTTTTCCATTTAAATCCTTTGGTGCATTTATTTCTGAATGTTTTTCTGTGACTTGTTTTTCCTCTTATATCCATTTGGTAGCCAAGTCTTTAAGTTGAAAAGTGTGGCACTGGAAAAGCACAGCAGGTCAGGTAGCATCCGAGGAGCAGGAGAGTTGACGTTTTGGGCATAAGCCCTTCTTCAGGAATGTGGTTGCATGGGGAGTGGGGCTTGAGAAATAAATAAGGGTGTGGGGCTAGGGCTAGGGAGAAGGTAGCTGCAAAGCGATAGGTTGGTGGGGGGAAATGGAGCATATACGTGGGCAGTTCAAGAACGCGGTGCCAAGTTGGAGGGTTGGATCTGGGATGAGGTGGGGGGAGGGGAGATTTGAAAACTAGTGAAGTCGACGTTGATGTCATGTGCTTGAAGCATCCAAGATGGAAGATGAGGCATTCTTCCTCCAGTTGCCCTGGGCCACCTCCACAGCCAAATCCAAGCAACCCGACGACTAGAGGAAGAACGCCTCATCTTCAGCCTTGGGACCCTTCAACCACGTGGCATCACCCCACCCCAACTTCATCCCAGATCCAACCCTCCAACTCAGCACCACTTTCTTGACCTATCCCACCTGTCCATCTTTCTCCCTACCTATCTGCTCCACCATCCCACAATCACCACCTACCTGCATTCTCCTATCACCTTCCCAGTAACCCCCCCACCGTTTTTTTTTAATCTTTCAGTGCCCTCTCCCTGAACTGCTGATGAAGGGCTTCTGCCCAAAATGTCCACTGTCCTCCTCAGAAGCTGCCTAACCTGTGCTTTTCCAGTGCCACACTTTTCAATTCTGACTCTCCAGGATCTGCAGTCCTCGCTTTCTCCCATCCGAGTCATTAAGACTGTCAAACAAAATATTAAAATGTGACCACCAAAATATGTCATTTGCGAGCTGTTCTATCATTGCATTATCTCTTCAGTTCTACCTTGAAGAGGTATTGGACAACATTTGGTCAGTAAACGGAGTGAAAAATATTTGCAAACCTTCTAATGTTGCCCCTGATGTGACATGATTAACTGACATAGTCCATACAATCTGTAGATTGCACGCATTTTAAGTTGTGACATTTTTTGGTCTACATTACACTTTTAATTTGATCAAACTGGACAACAACAACTTTCAGCAATTTTGTCTCATCATATGGAATTCTGCCTCTTACTTCACTCCTTGCCACCTAAATGCCCACAGTAGCCCTGTACGTTCCTCCTCTCCAAGGCCAAGGTGGTCTTCACTGCAAATAATCCCCTGCCCATCACCTTCAATGCCCTGTCATTCTGTACTGCTTTACACCCCAAACCCCACCTTATACCTCCACTACCACCTCCCCACCCCCAGTACCAACCTTGTCGCAACTCATAAACTGTTCTTCTGGCTTCACTCCGTTCCCTCTACCACCCCCATCTCCCACCACACCAGTATATCCACCCGAGCCTCCTATTAACCCTCCCCACCAGCTTACAGACCAACATGATTGATTGACTGATTGATTGACTGACTGATGATTGATTGACCCTCTGACCAAATTTGACACTCAGCCCCAAGTCATGACTGACCAGACTCCTGACCACTTTCCTTGCAGCTGCCTGGCTGATGCCTCACAAGTCTGCCTGCCTGCCTGCCTGACTGCCTGCCTGACTGCCTGCCTGAAAGCAAATGTCCTGTAGGTTGGACCTTGATTCACTCCCAGATTGCAGTCTGACTTATCCTCTGTCAGTGATGACCTCCTGGGGATGACTGACCATGGCCAAGGCCCTGGACTGTCCTTGGTAGCCCTTGACTGATGGGGCCACCTTACCATGTAATTTCTGACAGCCATTTGTAGCACAGAAATCAAATCTGCCTTTATATAGAGGAAATCAGCCCTTAACCAAGACTCAAGAGTTGCTTGCTGCAACTGAGAACTTTATCTTGGCTTCTGAAGGTCTGATTTGAAAAGTATGGTGTTGGAAAAAAACAGGTCAGGCAGCATCCGAGGAGCAGGAGAATCGATGTTTTGGGCATAAGCCCAAGTGAGCTGACAGGATGAAAGACTAATATTGAGGTGCTAACCTGAATTGACATTCCCAGCATCCACACTGTGATGACAGTTGGAACTGAGTTGAACTAGTCTGGTAGCCAAAATGGCTCACAGTTGCTTATCAAAGTAATTCTTCAATGGAAAACTCAAGTCTAGTATGTGCTGTCACGGATGTCAGAATACTCAAAAGGCTTTGCTTAGACACACTGATATCCACCCTGAATCCTGGGAGGCATTTTGCCCAGGATCACTTGACCTGATGCAACAAAATACTAAAGGATGCAGCTTCCTTCAAAAGTAAATACATCTCCAAGCTAGTAGTAAATGCAAGGAGAACAAATCCTTTTCCAGCATCTCATCCATGATGCCATCATCTGCAGTATCCATCTTCATGTTTGTCGTAGACCTGGGTGCAGCTCAGCCTTGGCACTCAACTACATACCCACTGGAATGTGGTTGCACACCCCAGACAATGGATAATAGGTATCTTAGCTTGAAAGATCAACATACATTTTTATCCTGAGTTTTTTTTTGGGATAAAGGACACACAATTTATAAACATGAATTCACGGCTGGACTGCATCATAATGAGACGAAGGTGAGGACTGCAGATGCTGGAGATTAGAGTCAAGAATGAGGTGCTGGAAAAGCAGAGTAGGTCAGGCAGCATCAGAGGAGCAGGAGAATCAACATTTTGGGCAAAAGCCCTTTATCAGGCATGTTGTGAGTCAATTGGGAGGGAGTACAAGATGCAATTTATTTTTCTGGTGCATTATTTAATTATAATGACCTCACCCCTTCTCAAACAGGAGCACATGTTTAATCATGTGGGAACAAAACCATACAAATGTGAGGAATGTGATTATACAAGTGTGTACAAGAAAGATGTCCTCAGGCACTCCTCTATTCACACTAAGGAGAGGTAAGCAAAACCAGACATTGGTGCCTCACCTCGACCCGGTAGCAGTGTGTTTTGAGAATTTGTTTTCCTATTGTGATCTTCAAACTTTAAATTTCAGCAAAAGAATGAGTAAATATTTGAAGGTGCTACCATGAAATACAAATTAAATTATTTTAATTCTGACTGTTCATCAACTCCGTTTGAATAGAGTTCAGTTTGTATGGAAAAAAAGTTGAAACTAGTTGCAGGTCATAAATAACACTGACTAAAACTAATTAATACAAATCATCAGTGAAAAAAATCATAAATGATATGCAAAAGAGTGATGCTGGAAAGGTTTTGGAAGTGAAACAAACCACTCTAGGTTTTATTGTTTCTACCTCATTTTTTTCTACTGGTCTTTCTTTCTAAGCAGAATTTTCTGCTGACTGAAATGGGAAGAGACTTGGACAGGATAGGAAACATACCCATACCTCTTGCTTTTCCACCTCCAGTGTTAATCCTTGATCAACCACCTGTACTTCCACCAATTAATCCCTCAATTAGTGACCTGTAGGTGGTCAAGGAACTGAATTTTACACAAAGGGATGCCCATTTGGAACCAGTTCCTTGCTTTTCTCTCCCTGTGACCCCCCCCCCCAGTCCAAGACACCAAACAAGGGTGGTTGATGTGTCAGTCATTCCTGCAACAACCAGAACTCTTCCAAGACTGCTGAGTTGAGGCATTGCAGGCTTCTGATGTGGCTGGCAGTTCTTGCCACAGCATGTTAATTCCTAGGGTAAGACTGTGTGTTTGGTGGCTTTACTCATCCCTTGCCTGATTTTAATTCGTTGACAGGATGTGGACATCACTGTGTGGGCCAGTATCTGTACCCCAATCCCTAATACCCTGGAGCAGGTGATGTTGCAATGCTGCCTTGAACTTGCAATCCTTAGTTTTAGACGCACCGTGCTATTAGAGAGGGAATTCCAGGATTTTAACCTTGTGATAGTTAAAAAGTGATATTGTTACAGCCAGGTATGTGTGGCTTGTAGGGAAACTTGCAGGTTGACGTTTTCCCATGCATTTGTTGCTCTTGTCCTTCTTGATGGTAGAAGTCACACAGTCGCGAAGTAACCTTGGTGAGTTATTGCAATGCATCTTGTAGACAATGCATGCTGCCACCATTGTATGTAAGCGATGAAGGGAGTGAAGTTTGAAGGTAGTGGATTGGGTGCCAGTCAAGCAAGTTTTTTTTTTGTTCTGGGTGGGATCAAGCTGCTTAAATGTTGTTAGAACTGTGCTTTTTCAGGGAAGTGGAGTCTTCCAATATAATCTTGAATTGTGCCTTGTATATGATGGGCAGGTTCTGGGGAGACAGCATTTCTAGTCACACACCTGCCCTTGTAGCCATGGTATTTGCATGGTACTTCAATTTAGTTTCTGGTCTGTTAACCCCGAGGAATTAATAGTAGGGATTCAGCAATGATAATACCATTGAATGTCAAGGGGTGATGGGTAGATTCTCTCTCGCCCTTGTCTGGGCTTGAATGTCATGTGCTACTTCTCAGTCCAAGCCTGTATATTGTTCACATCTTATTACAGATGAACATGAACTACTCCAGTATCTGAAGAGTTCTGAATAGTGCTGCACATTATGCAGTCATTTCTCCTGATGAATAGAAAATCATTGATGAAGCAGCTGGTGCCGTAATTGGGTCTGGGAATTTGAGATGATTGACTTTCACTTGAAGTTTTTTTAAGGAACTATTCCCTTGATGGATAAGCTTTTGGGTTTTTTTTTTTGCTCCTCACCTACAGTCTTGATGGTTAGAGAAACATGAGGGAAAACAGTGTTGCTCACTATTCTAATAAAATTCAGAATAGGTTTTTCAATAAGCTTACGTTTAAACAGCTGCCATTAGCTACCTTTTAAGATTATGGACAGCTTGTATTTGAGTGCAGTAATGATAATCAAGTATCAACCGTACAAAATATTGTGTAGAGGAGACAAATTTGTGTAATCTATTCAAGTTCGTCTACTGGTATGCTTAGTATCAAGCATTTTGAATCTCTCGGAACATTTTGAATGTAAAAATGTGTTTAAACTTGCCCTTTTAGAATATTTTATTTCAGCGTGACCTTTCTTCTTTTTTCCAGGAAGAAGAAAGCAGATCTGGTGAGTCTTCATGAAATATTGACCAGACTTTCATAGAACATTAAGTTCACTAATTAGGTGCTTAGAAAGAAACAAGTGAATGAATTTATTACTTTGGAGTTTTTGCCTTTCTTATTATTACCAGTTACTACAGTGTTACCACTTATCAAATCTGACTGGGTGAAGCAGAGTATTTGGTTGTGGTTTTAGTTTTGATGTTTGCTTTGTTAGCCATGCATTGAATTATAAATGTGGCCATTAAGACCTAAATAGCTTAAACAAAATGGATCTCAGGTTCACATCTCAAAACATGGGCCTGTAACTCTGCTGTACATTCTTTCAGCCCTAAAGGATTCATGCCAGTGTTTATGCTGCACACAAGTCTCCTCTCACACTGTCTGACCCTGTCAGCATATCCTTCTATTCTTTTACCCCATTTGTATTTATCTAGTTGTCTTTGAAATGTTTCAATACTATTTGTTTTAACTACTCATATCCTCTGAATAAAGTGATTTCTCCAGGCTTACCATGACTTCTATGACAAACTCCTGTCCCACTTTAATGAACAATTCACTTAACAATTGGCTGGTCTTGCTCAAAATTTAGAAGGAAATCCCCAAGAAAATGTAATGAGAATGTGAAATTTTAGGTTGTGTTGGAGTAATATAGGTCGATTGCCTGACTAGTAATCCAAAGGCCCGGAGGGAGACTGAATGTTAAGATCCTGAAATGTAAGATTAAGAATTTGAATTCTGAAGCCTTCAGTTGACATTCCATTTAAAGAAATAAAATTGCTATTTCCTTACCCAATCTAATCTGTGTCTCCAGTCGTATACCTACACCCAAAATGGTTAACTCTTAGCTGGCTAGACCACACCAGGGTACAGTCATCTAGTTGTATAAATCATTATAAAGAATGCCACACAGATTGCAGTAGCTCACGAAGATGATCAAACCACGACAAATGCCCACTTAAACACTGCAGAAATGAATAATCAAACAGCAATTTATATTTGTCCTAAACAAGATGTAACTTTAGGGAATGCACTGTATAACACTAGGGTGAAACCATGCAGTTTTACCTAATGTGTAGGTGGTGTTCACTGAAGCAGTTTCAGATGATGATTTAAAAATATTGTACATGCTTGCACTCCAATATCTCTGCTTTTTAAGATCTAATATGGGAGTAGTTGTAATATTTCTAGCATACTTCCATAAGCTAAGGAAGATAAAGAAACGTTTTATTATGACTGATACCAAGGTTTGGCAAAATGCGGTTGTCAATCATAAATTCTGGCCCAAGTTCTAATCATCATAAGTTTATAATTTTAAATATTATAATTGATGTTTCAGATTTCTTTTAACCACTGTGATAAGCAACTTGTGACATGCAACTGATTTCCTTGACTTGTTCATACTTAAATAGGGCAGCTTAAAGCTAGATGTTTTTTAAAAAAAGGGCATTTTAATTTTTTTAACGGTTATTGCACATTAAAAAGTTACTAACTTTTGACTTCCTACATTTTGAGTTGTGGGGTCCCTTCCAAATGCAAAACAATTGCCCTGATACCTGGGTAATTGTAGATTATCATAGAATGATTTAGCATACATGGAAGCCATTTTTCTCATCATGCCCATTCATGATGCCCAAATGCCAGCATTTGAAGAAGGGTTACACACGAAACGTTGACTTCTCTACCTCCTGATGCTGCCTGGCTTGCTGTGTTCTTCCAGCCTCCTGCCTGTCTACTTTGAATTCCAGTATCTGCAGTTTTCTTTTTTGTCTCTCGCCTTCTTCAAAAAGGCTGACCTCACACTGATTGTAGTCCCGAGTTCTAGATTCCTCAGTTGGGTAAAAGACCTTTCAGTAGCTAAATGTCAAGCCTGTAAAGTTGTCTGTGTTTTGATATGAGAGTCCTCCTTTATTCTAAACTCAATAGCATATAGGCACCATTCTGAATCTCAGAAATCAACCCAGTCTATTTCGCATCCCTTTCAAAGTATGACATATCTTTCTCCATGTTAACTCGCCAAGTCTGTTTGTAGGTCTGGTCTCATCAAAGCTCCACATCTTATCTGTGTAACTTCCTTTATCCTTGTTTTCCATTTTCTTTTGTAATAAAGGCGAACTTACAATTTGCCTTTCTAATTATTGCCTGTAAGTTAATTTCACATCTCCTGTACAAAGATATCCAAATCCTTTCAACATTGATTACTAGGTCTGTCAAGTTTTTAGGAAGTCAGAAGTCACACCGCCAGGTTATAGTCCAACAGGTTTATTTGAAATCGCAAGCTTTCAGAGCACTGCTCCTCCTTCAGGGATTTGGAGCACCTGGTGAAGGAGCAGTGCTCGAAAGCTTGTGATTTCAAATAAACCTGTTGGATCATAACCTTGATCTTACCACTAAGTCATCCTGCTGAAAGAATGCATGAGGAAACCAGTTCTCCTCTTCCCCTCCAGCAGAAAAATGGAGTGCTGCAGTGTAGAAGCAGGCCATTCGAACCATAAGTCTATATTGGCTTTTCCCTCCAACTGCATCACCTTTTTATCTGATTTTGTTTTCTGTACTATTTTAAGTGTTTTAAGTATACTTCAGGGGGAAAGTTCTACATTCTTTAAATATTTAATTACCTTGCTTTCTTCTTGTGAACATCTCAAAGTTGTGTCCTTATTAGCATGTTGCTACAGTGAATTCATGTTATTACAAGCTTTAAATGCCTTTGCATCTCCCCTCAGATGTCTCAATTACAGCTGGGGGGGGGGAAGATAACTTCTAGTCTTTTGCACCAGTGTAACTGCACCCCCCACAAAGCCCTTTAACAACCAAATAAATCTGTATTGCTCTATATTCTTCCTAAAATGAGGCTTCCAACAGTGATCTAATGCTACTCTTTTATATTCCAACTTTCCAGATTCAAAACTTGCATTCAACATTCTTCCTTCTGACCTATTACTCACTTTAACCTGTGAATTAGACTTTTACTGTCGAAAATGTACTGTCGAAACTGTGCTATCCTTCCAAAATGTATTGTCACATTTCCCTTCAAGTTCTATTTTCTGCCCATTCCACTCAGCATTTTTAAGTCTTCCATTGTCCTTGTGAGGTAATGCGGTCACTTTCAAAGATTATTTTGTCCTGGTTTTTTTTTTGAAGGAGGTTGTAAGGCAGAGATGACAAACTGGCTACTGAAGATGACTTAAGTAAACAACTTGTGAAATCTTGGGCTTTTTTTTTTAAAGTTGGAACAATCAAAGCAGCTTGTGTGTGTGTGTGGCCAGTTCTCTCAGATCCAGATTTCTGGGTTTTGGTTTCTTTATTTAGTAGCCTTTGGGGTCTCGAAAGAAATGGAAATTTGTGAATGATTCCTAGCTGCTGTTTTTTCTGAGCCTTCTTTTGATTTTTTTTCCTTCTGGATTGGAGAACTACATATAAGAATGTGTCTGAATTTGGCTTTTTGCCACTGGCTGTGTTTATGGGACATTACTGTATTGGAACAGTTAGTAATTCACACTATATCTATTACTCTGTTAAGTTTTCCAATAGTTAGGTTACTCTAAATTCCTCTTCCTTTTGTCTATATTTTAATGTTAGTGTTTAAATAAATTGTGTTTTGCTTAATATTGAGTAGTTTGACCAGTCTCATCACATCTGGAACATGGCACTTCACATCTACCTTTAAAATAAGAAAAAGTTATGGTCTTTGCTACATTAAAATATTTTGAGGAGGTCGGGTCTGGTCCATGGTCCATGGCACATGTCACAATTTGTTATGCTCTCAATTTAGAGCTATCGCTAAATTTGTCTCTTGGGTTGCACTTTTGCATACTGCTAGCTGATTCGCAGGCCTGAGTAAAGGCTGGACTGTTTGTTATCCACTGGCTGACTGTGGTATTTAGTGTAGGAAGATCCAAGAATAAAGAGGATGGGTTGGGTGTCCTTGAGGGTTTATAACTTTAGTCCTTTTAGCTTTGGCAGTAGATCCAATCCAGTTGGGCTCTGTTTAGGCAATCTTGATCTCTTCAAGTGAATGCGAGTACATGACACAACCTCTTGATTCTACACAAGTGAACACTGTGTAATCCTAATAACTGGATTGGGAAATAGAGATCAATTACATGGTGCAGTTTGTTTGGTATTAGAATGTCCAGGTATTGGCTGCAAATGGAAGAAACATACAAATTCCCAGAACTCAGCATATCTAATTTCAATAAAGGATTTTGTCCCAAATAAACTCAAACCCTTATCTTGTTATGGGAATTTGCAAAGTACCAAGGTGAAAATGCCTCTAATTCTGTAACTGTTTATGTATTCACTGTGTGAAAGAACAAGCCCTCAATTTATTGGCTGCAACCCTCTTTTAGTCAGTAATATGGCAAGATAATCCCCAGTCAGAGTTGTTGTGATTCTGTTTGCATGGGCAAATGTTATATTGGGATGGCTAAGTGAAATATTTTTGACCATTCTAATTTGTAACCTTATTGGAGAGATAAGAACACTTTCATTGGATGATGGACCTTTCCTATTAAAGGTTAAGATCTGAGGCTCAAACCATTCTATAGAGTTGAAAGCAATTGAAGTGGCTGTTTCAAGATTGTGCTGCCAGTACACTGGCTGATAAGTCTACTGTATTCATTCTTTCATCCCCCTTTTAGTTAAGCTAGGGTGATGGTGGCATAGTGGTAATGTCATTGGGTTAGATCTTTAGAGGCCCAGACTAATATCCTGAGGACATAAGATCAGATGCCACTATGGCAGCTGTTAGAATTTAAATATGATAAGGATTGTGTGGTGCAAGGGTAGTGTCCCTCCCTCTTTGAGCTAGAAGGTTTGGGTTCAAGTTCCACCTGTCCCAGAGGTGTGTTAAAACATATCTGATATGGTTGATTAAAATAATGGCAGTAAGTCTCTGAGGGGATGATTGCACAGATATACACAAGATAGCACACAATAACAGAAGATAGTTCTTGCATTGGCTAAGAGGAAAACAGTCAAACTGATAATAAACAAGTCAGTTTTTTACACAATGATTGTAACGTGGAATGGGTTACTGAGTAAAGTGAAAACCCTGTGAACACCTTTTTTAATTGGAAGCTGCAGTAGGGTTGGTAGGTTGGAGGCTATTAAATCTCTTTGGGCAGCTAAATTAAAATGGATGAATGCCTTTCTCATCCATACAACACAGCTGTTTATTTCACACTCCCTGTTTTTATTTCAAAAAGAGTTGTTGTTCCTGCTGTTTGCAGATCAAATCTGGAGACTACAATGTGATCTCCTGTAGAATAACTAATCAATCACCCATGTTGTACCTGTACATCTGTTTGAGTTAACAAAAGCAGTTTTATCTGCCTTTTAAGGAATTAACAAAATCCAAACATTGTTGGTAGTAAGCAGTGGGTCCATTAGCGTTTCTAAAGAAAAAAGATTTGTTGGTCTTTGTATACCACAGATCATGCCTTAAAAAAAAAACTAATCTTTTTAATAATTTACAGGTACAGAATGATCCAATACATTCTTCCAGTACTTTTATGATGAGTTGCAGACTTTTTAATTGTTTTATGATGAAGATGGTAAAATCAATTGTTAACAAACTTTCATTCTTTCTGATTTTATTAACTTGAATGCTTGTCCTGTTTATTGCCCCACAGGCGCCCAAAGTGAACTCCTATCCCTGTCCTGTGTGCTATCGAGTCTATCCCATGCAGAAAAGGCTCACACAGCACTTAAAGACACACAGTGCTGAAAAGCCTCACATGTGTGATAAGGTTAGGACATTTCTTACTCTTGTGGATCACTGTACATGCAGATCTTTAACTTATTAAAAGATAAAACTTTATTCTCATAACTTTCTCCCAAGTACAATACAAAGAGTTGCTATACCACCTAATGGACAAAAGGCAGTTCTGATATTTCATTTCTTTGACATGGTAACTTGATTGGTAGTTGACTTTTCATTAAAGCTTTGCATTTTATTATCGGGACAGAAGTAAGCCATTCAACCTATTGGTCCTGTTCCATCATTGTGAGGTTGTGATTGATCTGCATTTTGTTTTCTGGTCTGGTCTCTAACCCTGAATATTTTTGTCTAAAAAACCAATCAATCTAGTTTTAATTACCTGTCCACTGTGGATACAGAAAGTACAGCTATCTAACATCGCATGTGTTCAGGTTGATTTGAGAAAAGTACATCCTTGTTCTGCACTCCCTACCCACCAGTACCAAGGATGTGCAAACATATTTTCTGCCACCAGTTCTCATAATTTAATTGTTTGTTTGTTTTTCAGTGTGGGAAATCGTTTAAGAAGAGGTACACATTCAAAATGCATCTACTAACCCACATTCAGGCTCTTGGAAACAGCAGGTAGGTCTGATTTCTATAGTTACATTGTAAAAGGTACTTTATGGTACATTTGAGGAAATGGCTTCTATTCGGGAGCAGAGTCTGACATGACTTGAGCTGTTGAGATGTAATGTTGTAATCTACTATATTTTATGTAGTTCCCAGAGAAATTTGCTTGTCTAAGTTGAGAGTTTTCACGTGATGCTAAGCCACTGGTGTGTAGTACAGTAAAGAATCATCCAGGACTTGCCCAATATCCAAAAATGAGATTTGCATGTTCATTGGGTTAGGGGTGGGAATACTACATTGCTTTTTGTTTTCTCCATCTAGACATAGGTAGTAAAGCTAATTGGAGCATATTCTCTGATCTCGATCAGTGGCCCTAGCCTGCTCCTTCTCTACGCAGTGGGTGGTCTTAACTTTGGTCAATTCCTCCTGCTGTTCAGAACAGCCACTTCTTCCGGTTTCCCCTCAACTTCAAGAAATAGAGGGGAAAGTGCTGTGTGAGCAAAAGACAGCCAAAAATAAATAAGCAAAAGCAAACTAAATGAGCAAAGGGGATTAGCAAAAGTAGAGAAGAGCATTAGGGATTATTATGGCAGTATATAGCATGTAGGGAGCTATTGAAGCTTTAGAGCGCACTTTAACTTTGCCTCTAAAGTCTAGAAGCATGAGAAGGGTGAGTGTGAATGTAAGAAGCATTAGGTGCTAAACATTAAGGTCAGAATTGTAAAGAAAGGTTTGAGTGAATTAAAAAGATAAACAGGAAACAGTATTCATGAGCAAGAGGTGGCAGAAGAAATGAGGAAATTTTGAACATCTTCTGCTAAGGTGGTAATGCCAGTGTGAGCTAATATTTCTGCCAGTAGATGGAGTGACTGCACTTCTTAAATTTAGTTCCCCGTGCTTCTGTATCATTGTTCTTGCTCATTGAAATATGTACTTCATTTATTGGAATTCACTCTGGTTTACTGTTTACAAAATGGTTACTTAAGCAAATGTATACTCTTTGCTTTAAACCTGTTTGGATTGCTGAACTGACTGGGTAGACATCTTATCCTTCCTTGCTCATTTCTTTCTTGTTGAGCAAGAGGTGTTGTGAAGTGGGAACCAGCTGTAGAACCTAGCAGGGTCTGGGTCTGGAGATCCTGCAAAACATAACAGCAGGATCATATTTTTATTTAAATATGTTTTCTGACTATCTGGTCAAATTGGCAGCCTGGCCAATGAGAAGGAAAGGATGCCATGGAATGAATCAGAAAAATGTTACATATACAGAAGGAGGCTATTCAGCCTGTCTAACCTGCTGTTGGAAGTCACACCTAAGTAACCTTGCAAATTGTTCCAGTAGTTGGGAAGGAGGTGGGGAAGGTGGAAATAACCATGGAATGTGGAAAGAGCAGATAATGAGGTTCCAGGGAAAGTGATGTGGCGGGGGGAGGGAGGTTCAAAGCTTGCTTGAAGAGCCAGAGGGGGGTCAGACCTGCTTGTGATCTGCAAGAAATGGTGGAAAAAATGCTTCTCTTGTGGATCCACCAGCTCCATCTTCCCTTTTTCGCTTCCTGAACTGATGCAGAAATAGTAGAGATGGCAACTTGACCTGAGTGAAAAGCTGGGAAAGATGTGAGTTAATGCTTTTACCATCTGCCCTAATATTGTATCTCACTCCAACCACAAGACATCCTCTAGACCCTCCTGCAGGGAAGCAGAAAGCTAGAACAACGAAGATGCAACCCTTAATCAGCCATGATTGTAAGGGGCCTCACTTCACGGTTATCAATTAACTGAGTCGCTTTGCCAATTTACTGCTGAATTGGAGACAGCTTTGCTCTGAACTCACCTGCTAAAATCTGAGTTGTCTCCCCCTGTTGGTTCCTTATAGACTGAAGTTGATCTCATTGCTTGCCACCATTGTCTGAGACTTTTGTTTAAATTAATTTGCTGGAAAGTATTGCAATGTTAATTTAAGTACCAAATAATGTTTAACATTTGTTACTTTGCAAAAGGATTAAATTTATGAGAGTGAGAAACTGCACATTGAAATAATAGAAGTTTATGGCACAGAAGCCATAATTAATTAATTTTTTCAATTAATTTTTTTAAAACATTTCATTGGAAATGGGGATTTCTGATGTGTAACTTGTTTTCTGACAAGACTTATTGCATTTTAATATGGGGAAACTAGTTCATTTCTTCTGTCTGGTGTTGGGGGGGAATTGGGGAGGATTAAGAAATCTAGTTTCAGTTGTATTCCTTGATGCACAAGGTGGATAGCAGCTACAGTGTACCACCACTGCAATCGTGCAATGCTGTTTTTTTAAACACTGGTATTGCACTTCAGCAATGGTGATATACTGTCCAGTACCATCATGAAGGCTGCTCACAATCCTATCTGCAGCTTAAAAATGCATCAAGAGTTTAGGGCTGTTGGAATTGGGTGCGGAGCCCATTTCGCCCCAGCAAACCTGAATTAACCTGTTTTCCATTTCGCCCCAGCAAACCTGAATTAACCTGTTTTCTTTTTGTTCACAATTTTGCTGTTGCTAGTATGTGGGCGGCACAGTGGCACAGTAGTTAGCACTGCTGCCTCACAGCGCCAGAGACCTGGGTTCAATTCCCGCCTCAGGCGACTGACTGTGTGGAGTTTGCACGTTCTCCCCGTGTCTGCGTGGGTTTCCTCCGGGTGCTCCGGTTTCCTCCCACAGTTCCAAAGATGTGCAGGTCAGGTGAATTGGCCATGCTAAATTGTCCGTAGTGTTAGGTAAGGGGTAAATGTAGAGGTATGGGTGGTTTGCGCTTCGGCGGGTCGGTGTGGACTTGTTGGGCCGAAGGGCCTGTTTCCACACTGTAAAGTAATCTAGTGATCTAAAGGAGGCTCTTTAGTACATAGTACATTTTAAAATTGGAAAGGATACTATTTCACCTATTCTTACTCTTGATCCATAACCCTGTCGGTAACAATACTTCAAAGTATATGTTTAAATACATTTTAAATACAATGATAGTTTCTACCTCTGCCACCTCTTTTCAGGTAGTGAGCTGTAGACTCTTACAACTTCCAGGTTTAAAAAAAACTCTCTACTTTTGCTATAATCCATTAATCATTTATTTTAGAACTGTATCCCTTGATTTTACACCTTTCTCCATGAGAAATAGGTCTTTCCTAGCCATTTCACTTTTGGTTTTTGTAATTGAGATTCTCAATTCATGGAAATGCCTTCCTAAATCTCCTTCTCATAGTGATCATATCCTTCCTTTAATTATGCTGACCAAATCTGTACAAGCTACTCCAGCTGTAGGCTACTGGTGCTTTAGGTAGTTCTTGAATAACGTCATTATTCTAGTATTCCGTGACTTAGCTAATTAAGCACAGTAACCTACATGCTGCCTGAAGTACCTTTTTACAATAAATTGATTTTTCTGGATTTGCCAGCAACAATATCCCTCTGTTTATACCATTTATTGTATATTTTCTAGCCTAGTTTGAGCTTCCCAAATCCATTATCTTGTACTTCTCTAATCTGAATTCCATTTACCATTTTTCTGGCTACCTGATCAGTAAATGGATGTCTTCTTGCACTCCAGACTAGGGCTGTCTCCCTCCTTGTCAACCATGCAAACATTCGCGCTATCCTTCACATGCACCTGAATAATGACACCAACATGTCAAGTCTGAATGATGGAAATCTATTCATCAGTGAGTTTATCTTTCAGAAGTTTTTTTGTTTCAGCTATCGAAAAGGATGCAGCTCATGCAACACTTAAGAACCTTGATATTATCCAGGACAAAGTAGCCCACTTGATTGGCATTTGATATTCCAACTACATTGTCTTCACTATCTGAGCATATTGGCAGTACAGTATTCCATCCTAATTAAGTGCATTAACTGGCCAAAATGGCCAGCTCAGACCTCAACTGCCTAGAATGGCAAGGGCAGCAGATGCATGGGAATACCAACACCTGCATTTCTCTCCAAGCTACTCCCCATCCTGCCTTGGAACTATATTGCCTTTCCTTCAATATCACTGGGTCCAAGTCCTGGAGTTTTCTCCTGAAGTATTGTGGGTATCCTTACACTTCAAATACTGCAATTTAATAAGGCAGCTCACCACTGCCTTCTCCAGGCAATCAGGAATGGGTAATAAATGTTGACCCAGATAGCAATGCCTTGAAAGTACATTTTTTAAAAAGTTCAGCCCAGTAGTAGTAGTCTGGTGAGACAATGATCTGTGTTGTCCTGTATTTAACTTTTATTTTGCTTTCTAGATTTAAATGTGAATTCTGTGACTATGTCTGTGAAAACAAGAAGCTCCTTCTTAACCACCAGCTATCGCATACTACAGATAAACCATTTAAATGTGATTTTTGCAAATATTCCACCATCAAAGAAGATTTTCTGGTTTCTCATGTTGCCATTAAACATACAGGTGAGGTGTGAGGGATGGTTCTTCGGTTGCCTTTTAGATATTTGTCACCTTCAATCACAGAATTCCATTGAAGAGCTTTAAATGTTTCATTTTATTTTGTTTTTAAAATGCTGCCATAGGTCACATAAAATGCACTTTTTTTATCATGCAGGGGTAGTTCACAGCTCTGCTGGAGTAGTGTACATTTTATTCCATCATCCTCGAAGGCTTCTGCAGAATGAAATATAACATCTTCCATTGCAACATATTGGGAAATATAAATTGTAGTGTGGTTTGAAGGGAACTGCATGGTCTAAATGCTGTGTGTGAGACAGAATGTGCTTACCTGATAAGATGTTGCTAGTATTTTATTTAAATCACACCGGCAAGAGCTACCTGTCTGAACAATATCCTATTTAGTGATATCTGAAATGTGTTAATATTATAATACAATCCCCAACTGCTTTGTGTGTTTTTGCTTTGGACAATTTATCAAATTAGACATTCTTTGCCCAAGCTATAAATAAGACAAATTGCCACTGTAGTTTTAAAAAAGAAACTTTCATATTTTATGGCAAGTCTGTGTTTTGACAAATTATTTTCCACTTAGAAATGATTAAGTCTATAAGATTATTGCAGCTGACAGATGTATGTATTTGCTAACTAGTTTAACTGGTCAATGTTGAATAGTGCGCACTGTAATATGAAAATTTAAATATACAGTGTTACACCTTAACTGGTTGCTGATCAACCATTTTGGGAAAATTAAGGGAATTACTATGTAGGCACTGATTTTATAATTAACAATAACAGTTATGAAAAATAGTTCCACATTACTTAATTGTAAATGATTTACCTGATATGAAAATGGGAAAGTTGGTGACCGTAATGACAAATGATTAAAAATCACACTCGTTATCGAGCAAATATTTGAAAATTTGAAGGACCGTTTTGATATGCTATAGCAGCAATGGAGGCCAGATGGACTCAGAGAAGCTGATGTGAAGTTTTTCTGTTTTGTATACAGATTGGCCAAAATGGTTGATTGGTATAAGATTAACAATAAACTGTAAATTGTGCACTCGAACCCAAGTTTCTAAGATGAAAAGACCATGCCATAATAATCCTTTGAGCTCTGTAGTTAACTGCTGTGTGTAGCTTAATGGGATTTGCAGTTTAATATTATTAATGGAATTATAGTCTTAGCAATGAGCCACATTCCTGAATAGTATTTTGACCAGTATATTTCTACCATTTGAAATAAAAGAGTTGGTTTAACAGTGTGAATCATTTTGTCTTTGGGAAAGAATTACAAGTATTAAATACATGATCTCATAGGTGAGAAGCCATTCTCATGTGACCTCTGCCATTTCAATACCAAACACAAGAAGAACTTGCGACTGCATGTTCAGTGCCGCCATCAGGAGTATTATGAAGACTGGGCAAAGATCCATCCCGAAGAGCCACCACGCAGACGCCGGCCATTCTTCACTCTGCAGCAGATCGAAGAGTTAAAACAACAGCATGAGCAGATGCAGTCTACACAGGAAAGCGTGAGAGATACCATTGTGAGTGCATTGGTTTGTGATTGTTTCCAATAATGTCTTTGTGGAATTTTCTAGATTTGTGCTTCTCTTCTTTGCCTATGTTTTCTCTGCTATAACCCTGAACCCAGATTGAAAGGTTTGTTAAGAAGGCATACAGTGTTTTGGCCTTTATTAATAGAGGGATTGAGTTCCGGAACCAGGAGGTTATGCTGCAGCTGTACAAAGTTCTGGTACGGCCACACTTGGAGTATTGTGCACAGTTCTGGTCACCGCATTATAAGAAGGATGTGGAAGCTTTGGAAAGGGTGTAGAGGAGATTTACTAGGATGTTGCCTAGTATGGAAGGAATGTCTTACGAGGAAAGGCTGAGGGCAGTGGGTTAGATAGGGTGGGCAGGGAGAGCCTTTTTCCAAGTATGGGAATGGCAAACACGAGGGGACACGACTTTTAAAGTGAGGGGAGATAGGTATAAGACAGATGTCAGAGGTAGTTTCTTTACTCAGAGTAGTTAAGGGTATGGAATGCTTTGCCTGCATCAGTAGTAGATTCGCCAAGTTTAAGTGCATTTAAGTCGTCATTGGACAAGCATATGGACATACATGGAATAGTGTAGGTGGGATGGGCTTCGGATTAGTATGACAGGGTGGCGCAACATCGAGGGCCGAAGGGCCTGTACTGCGCTGTAATGTTCTATGTTCTATAATACCAGTGTAACATTACTTCCAGTCACCTAGTTCAAAACTACATGACCCATGCAAATTTTTCCAGAAGCCCCTATCTACTTAAAAACTTGAGTAGATTCACTTTGTCAATTCCTGCTGAAAAATAATCTTATAATAAACATTAAAGAAATTCTCTTCTTCCCTCCCATCTCAAACTTATGTATCATCATGGTTGCAACAACTCTTCCTTCACAATGGGCACCTCTAAAATCCTAAATATTTGTTTGGTTATGTTCACCCTCCCCAACCCCATAGGCAACAAAGTAGACAAAATATCTCCATCAGTGTTTCTGTGAATGCAGTTTACAAAAGAGTGCACCTTTCTTTAGGGAATAATATTGCAAAGATGTGTACACTTCCATCTTGAATTTAGTGGTAATATTTGCTTCCACATGTTTCTTTTTACTGTATGTTCACCAGTCTCGGAAGGTTAATGGTATGCTGGCCTTTGTTGCAAGAGAACTTGAATACAAGAGCAGTGAAGTCTTCTATTGCACAGGACCTTGGTTAGACAGCACCTAGAGTATATTGCAGTTTTGGTCATCTTACCTTTGAAATGAAACTGTTGGCATAGAGGAGCAAAGGTTCACCAGACTTATTCCTACAAACCTAGGAACATCCTGTAAAGAAAGATTGGGCAAACCGGACTTGCATTCTCTAGAGTTTTGAATAAAGAGAGATGATACCTACAAAACACAAAGGAATAGTCAGGTTATTTGCAGGTAAGATATATCCCATGACTAGGAAGTCTGGGAACAGAGGACACATTCAAAACCATGGAGATGCCACTTAGCTCCCTGATGTAAATTACTTTTTCTAACTGTGTTGTGAACCTTTGGAATTCCCTTCGGCAGAGAACTGTGGAAGCTCAGCCTTTGAGTATGTTCAAAGTAGAAATTAACAGATTTATACATAACAATGACATTAAGATATGTAGGGTAGAAGACATTGAGGTGTTTGATTAGCCATGATTATTTTGGTTGAGGAGCAGGCTGAAAGGGCTGAATTGTCTACTCTTGTGTTCCTTAACTTTGCTGGGTGTTGTCAGATGCCTGTTGTTTTCATTATTGTTAATGCTTTAAGTTTCTCAGTTGTCTTAGATTCCTCTTCATTCCATTTACTTTTCTATTTCGGCTTCTAACTAGCTTGTTGTTTCCTTTCACCGATTTAATGTCTTCTGAGCTATCTATAAATTTACATGTGAATGCTGTTGCAAATTCTTCATCTTTTCAGCTAACTTGTTATTTCTATAAGTTTATTTTTGAAGTCTTTTTTTTTGCCAATCTGATGTGTAATAGTACATTGTTGAATAATTCTTAAATTTTCCACTTGATTCCTAATTCCACTTGGTTTTTTTCACACAACAACTGGTGCCAAATCATGATTTTAATCCCATGAACTGCATCTATGTTTGAATGACAAGGAAAGCTATCACCGTTCTAATGCAGTAACTCAGTAGATTGTAGTTTATGAAAGGAAGACAGAAAATGCGATTGAATTTCTGCATCAAATTCATTGCGTATTGTTTAAATCTAACCTTCATTTTTTTGACTTGATACATTGTGAGCACAATACCATAATTGTATGAAAGGCAGCATGACCCAGCAGATGACTAGAAAAAAAGTGATATGGCACACACAGCATTATTCTTAAGACTGAATGTTATCTCTTGTCAACAGCCTGTCAGAGAGAAAAGTATAATCCTCAGCATTTATTTACATTGTAATGTCGAACTTGCCTAGCAATCTCTAGAAAAGATGCCTTTCAAATTCAAATTGTTGCTTTGTGGATTGACCTTGCTGCCTTGCAAGCTTGCATCTACTTTATGAAGCAAGTGCATTCCGAAATGGTACTTCTCTGATTTAATTTGTTTTGTTTTAATATCAAGGATTTCATTGGATAACTAAACTGATTATTCTTGGTCTTCATTTTTAAAACTAAATATTTCCTTTTCCTCTTCACCTCCCCTCTTTTTTTTTTGCACCCCATATCCAAAGAGTAATGTCTTGTCATATCATGTCATGTTTTGATTGATTTGCAGTGATATTTTGTAATGATGCTTACTATTCACTGTTATTCTTTTCAGTTACAAACCTATAAACAACAACAATACATGGAAATAAATCTACTGCTCTCAAAAACATGCAAACTAAGAGCAGAAGTACACTATTTGGTCCCTCTAGCCTACTCAACCAATAAATAGATCAAGCTCTATGTTTTGAATAGCATTCCCACTTACCACTGACAATATGAGGTCCTTGCTTGGCAAAGGAATCTGTCTGCCTTAGCCTTCATAATATTAAATGTCTTGCTTTCACTGCCTTCAGTAAAATGGGAATTTGGGAATGTCCCAATAGCCTATCGTTATACAAATTATTTTTTTCTTCTACTCTTCCTCTGTATGTCAATGGTAGAATCCATTCTAAAATAAGTAGTTTTATGAAGAAATTGGTCTGTTTTCAAAAATAGCATCTGTTTAGTTTCCACAAATAGTGAAATATTCATCTGGCAATTTACTGTGAGCTTTGGGGTCAAAGTAAATCAATGTTACGGTTAAATCGTATGCAAAATTGCTAGTGCTTGAATATCACATGTGAGCCAATCATCTCTACCTCTTCCAAATCTCCAGACTCTCTCATTCCAAGAAACCTAAGCAGTTGGTGATTAGATTCCGTTCCCTTGCTGTAAATGATTTTTCCTCCAATGAACTTTCTGTAATCTGTCTAAAATTCTGCATTTTTATATTGTTAGATACCCCTGACCTACCAGACTGTTCCAACATCGATGGTCAACCAAGATTCTTTGGGAACTGCTACAATCATTTATGAGCAGGGTATGTGACTTCATGTTGCACTTTTTTTAAACTGTAGAAACTAATCTGTTTTTATTTTCTTACTGTGATCCTTCCAATATGACCAACTGTTCCTAAAATATACATAGAATTTGGATTTATGTAACTTCCTTCATAGCAAAATGTGACAAGAAGTTTCTCTGCCATGCAACCTGACAAAAGAAGAAAATGGGTTTTAAGGAAGGCTTAAAAGAGAAGAGACTTAAGTAGGGAGTGAATCTCAGAACTTCAGGCCATGATGACTGAAGACATATCTATGAATAGTAGAATGAAGGATGGTGCTGATGAGGATTTGGGTTTTTCATAGGGTTGGTGTATAGAAGACTAAAACTGGACGAATATTGAATTCTTAAAAGTATATAGAGATGGGAAGGGATGAGGTCATTGATGCCTTCAGATCCAAAGATGAGAATTTTAATCTGCAGATGTTGGTGATCTAATGGTGAGACTGCATCACTGAGACAAGTCTGAGGATGTTCAATGCAAGTTAGAAAAATAATATCATGTGTTTTGCATGAGGTCCAGTTAATGGAGGGTATAAATGGTAGGCTGACCAGGAGAGCATTTTCTCGAAAACAAATACAAAATTCCACAAGCAGACAGCAATTTGATGTGTAAATACATTTGTTAAGCCTTCACTTTTGCAAATTGCTGTCTACCTCTGATCTGACGTTGGAAATCTCAACCAGTTTAAAAAACTAGGAATTAACCACAGTTAGCAGTTGTAATTCTTGATCCTTCTGAATCTACATGAAAATCTATTGTCATATCACGTGGCATAAAAAATCAGTTCTGCATGACGAGCATTCTTCAACGTGAATTGGCTATAAAGCGATTGAAGAATTTAAATGATTATTTTTGGACCGTGAACTTTTCTTACCTGCATTGGCTGTAATGTGATTCACGTCCCATTGGTTTAAATTGTGCTGCTATTACATAATTTTCTTACAACATGGGACCACACAGAAAGGAAACTATTGCATTATATCAGAACAGACTGTAAGTTTCAGCCGCTAATCCAATATCTGATAAACGTCTAATCTCACTCTTTCCATTTGGGGGAAGAAAGATGTATTGAGAATGTTTTCAGTGTGATGAGTAAACGTGCAATCTTCTGCTCACAGGTACAAGCGAATCTTCTGAGATCACTGCACAAAGTGCCCTAGATCTTCTGCTGAATATGAGTACACCAAGAGAACTGGTTACAAACTCATTACAGGTGCGGCACTTTGAAATAAGCTTCAAACTTAGAACAAAACCTGTATCTTGGAGAAGCTGTGCTGTACATCTCTATGACTCTATAAGTGCATATTTTCCCCAGTTGAGTTACTGAGTGACTATGCAGTCATTCATATTAAATAATAACTGGGTGGGCTGTAGGAAAAGCACCTTAAGGAGTTTTATTGGCATGCCTCCCAGCTGAAAATTTGCCCATCGCGAACAGTGTAACATTCTGCAGAGTTTTGTTATATAGGGTATATAACGTGATGTGACATGTTATGGATGTTCTTTCTTGGCACCTTCCAGCTGCTTTTACTTCAGTCTATGCAATTTTTTTTCTTTTAGGGTGTTTTGTTTTTGTTCTTGCATATTCTTTACAACTTGAACTGATCTACACTTCCAGTTGCGTGGTCTCTGGATAAACGATCCTATCCTGACAACTTAGAATTGTTAACCTTATCGGAGAAGTTAGAATTTTATGTACAAGTATGAAGATTCTAGAAATGGCTATGAGGCTACAGAGAATTGTCACAATAGAAGGACAGAGCAGCACGTGCTCAAAGCTTCAAGGAATCCGCTTGGTTGGAAATAGAAGGCCTAATCTGACTACTTGTAGATGTGTTCTTTGGCTGTACTGTGTCTAATTTACAGTGCAATTTCTTAATTTGAAATTAACCTTTATCTACTTCATCGCCAACCTGTTATTCATGGAAAATCTAATTCTGGAATACTGACAGTTCCTATGTTCTGTCGATGATAAGTTAGGCCAAATACCAGGTATATCAGGAACGGTCAGATTTGAGTGTTCCTGGTGTAAATTTTTTTTTCACTGAGGTCTATACAACGTTCTGCAAAATAACTTCAGCAGAGTATGGGGAGTATCTTTATAATGAATGTCCAGAGACCACCCATATGTTATAGTATGTTTATCGCTTGCTGTTTGCATTTAAATAGAAAAGAAACATGATTAATATTGGATCCAAAGTATTGGACATCTGAACGGAGGCACTTGCGAAAGGATAAAAGATGAGGCAAAATTTGAGTAGAGATTGTGGTAAGTTTTGGCTGTCACATGTTTGTTGTGCCCTACTCAGGTGGCTGTACTGAAATCAGATAGTACAGCCCAAGATCAGACCTCTCCGGAATCTCAAAACCGTGAGGAAGAGCAATTGACCATGTCACCCCAACACAAAATTGTCACATTGCACGTGGGCGAACATGGTGAGACCGTGGTCCAGGAAATGTACGAAACTGCAACCCTAGAGAACTCTGGAATTCCACAGGTTACCATCAACCCCTACACCAATGGGACAGAATACAATATTGTCACACCAGGAAGTGAGGAAATGCAACATGCTACCACAGTTTACAGGTAACATAAGAGTAAACAGTGCTAATCTCCTGACCTTTTTTCTAACAGTAACTATTGTTTTATGGAGCTAGAACTTTAAGTGCTCTGGATACTTTTTAAAATCACTTTCTCAGCTTGCTGTGCCATGTTTAGCATTCTTTGGATCTTTGCAAGTCTCTCAACATTTGCACCCCATGTACAATTTCCTTTAGTTTGTCTTGCCTCCCCATTTTCTTCTGACCAAACATACCACATTTCACTGTTCTGCAATAAATTTGATCTGCCACAAATTTGTCAATTACACCAACCTGTTTATGTCCTTCTGTAATCTGTCATGATTCTCCTCAAAGTTCCTAGTGTTTCCCTGTTTTGTCATCTGTAGATTTTAAAATGATGCCCTGCACTCCCAAATCCTTAATATAGATCAAGTGAGGTGATGGTCTTAATAGAAACTCTTGGGTCCCCTGCTATAAAACATCCCCCACTCTGAAATACAGTTGTTCACTCTGTTCCTTAATACTCAACCAACTTTGTGTCCATGCTCTCTTATTCTGTGGACTTCAACTTTGCTTCAAGTCCATTCAGTGGTACTTTACCAAATGCCTTTTGGAAGTCCATATGTACCACATCTTCTGTACTCACCTACTCCACTTCATTGCCTCATTAAAAAGTTGAACCAATTTAGCTGAAATAGGTAGTCACCAGTACAAGATACTGGACTGAACCATCTTGAATAGTTCACTTTAGAATTATTTATTTCCAGTCTTTAATCTCAGAGTCAGGGGTTGCTGAGTTTGGACAAGGATGAGGAGGATTTATTTTCTGAGGGTAGTGAATTTGTGGAATTCTTTACTGTAGAAGGCTGCGAGGGCTGAATCATTTAGTATATTCAATGCTGAGATGAACAAACTTTTAATTAAATGAGTTAATCAAAGGTAATGGAAAAGGGTAGGGAAGTTAAAGATTATCAGATCAGCCATGATCTCATTGAATGGTGTAACAGACTCAATGAACTGACTGACCTGCTTCTGCTCCAATTTCTAATGGTTTTATGGTCAAAACTTCCAGTGCCAACATGTTTTGTGTTAGAGTTGTGAGAAGATTTGTAGCTCAGGTTGAGCTTCTGGATGTAGGTTTACTCACTGAGCTGGAAGATTCATTTTCAGACGTTTCCTCACCATCCTAGGTAACATCATCAGTGAGCCTCCAGATGAAGCACTGGTGGTATGGCCCGTTTCCTATTCATGTGTTTAGGTTTCCTTGGATTGATGGTGTCATTTCCTGTGGTGATGCCACTTCCTGTTCTTTTTCTGAGGTGGTGGTAAATGGGATCCAAGTCGGTGTGTGTTGATAGAGTTCCAATTGAAATGCCATGCTTCTAGGAATTCTTGTGTGTGTCTCTGTTTGGCTTGTTCTAGGGTGAATGTATTGTCCCAGTCAAAGTGGCGTTCTTCCTCATGTGTATGTAAGGATACTAGTGAGAGTAGGTCATGTCCTTTTGTAGCTAGTTGATGTTCATGTATCCTGGGGACTAGTTGGTTAATGGACTCTTCAAGTCTACTCAGAGTTTTCTTTCTTTGAATGTTGCCATTTCACTTTCATTATTGAGGGTTTCATTGAGAAACCGTATCATTTATTGTTGTTTCATTTTCAATTGTTAACTAAATAACTGAGCTTCCAAATCCAACCAGGAGCTCAGAAACATTGCTTGAATGACTAGTGTATCTTTTATTTTTCATTACTTGCACTATATGTGTGCATGGCTACGTGGGGATCCTGTGGCAAAATTTGACATTTTTTGTATATATATTACACAGAACAGCCTCGATTATCCGAACAAGACCTCAAGATCCCGTAAAAACATTATCTACTTTTCCGAACAGCCGTTATCCGAACTCTGTTATCTGAACGATATAGTCCCTGCCCGTCTGTATACAGAACAATCTCAATTATCCAAACGTCAGTTACGAATTTCGGATTACCCGAACAAGATCTCAAAGTCCCGTAAAAATGTTATCCATTATTTGAACAATCAGTTATCCGAACAATCAGTTATCCGAACAAAATACTCCTCGCCCATGTCATTCGGATAATCAAGGTTCTGTATATATTTTAAATTTTGGATGTAGGTTTGCTCGCTGAGCTGGAAGGTTCATTTCCAGAAGTTTTGTTACCCTACTAGGTAACATCTTCAGTGGGCCTCGGGTGAAGCAATGCTGAAAATTCCTGCTTTCTATTTATGTTTTGGTTTCTTTTGGGTTGGTGATGACATTTCCTGTGATAATGTTATTTCCTGTGGCGAAGTCATTCCTGTTCCTTTTCTCAGGGGGTGGTAGATGGTGTCTAGCTTGATGTGTTTGCTGATGGCAATCCAACCGGAACTCTATGCTTCTAGACATTCTCGTGCATGTCTTTGTTTGGCTTGTCCTAGGATGGATGTGTTGTCTTAGTCGAAGTGATGTCCTTCCTCATCTGTATGTGAGGGTACTAGTGAGAGAGGGTAATGTCTTTTTGTGGCTAGTTGGTGTTCATGTATCCTGGTGGCTAGTTTTCTGCCTGTTTGTCCAATGTATGTTTGTTACAGTCCTTGCACAGTATTTTCTTTCACAACAGGAAATGACATCACCAACCCAAAAAAACGCAAACATATAAGTAGAACACAGGAATTTTCAGCATTGCTTTGCTTGAGACCCACTGAAGATGTTACCTAGTAGGGTAACGAAACATCTGGAAATGAGTCTTCCAGCTCAGCGAGCAAACCTACATCCAAAACCTCAACCTGAGCTACAAATCTTCTCATATATTTTATATTTTAAATGTTATAGGTCAAATAATAAGTAATTGCTCGAGTCTGCCAATTATTTTCTTGCTTCTCATCACAGTAAATACTGCATTAAAAGTTGGGTAGTGTAAAATACCAAATCTCAACAATTGCCCTGAATATGATAGTGGTGGCGTTTGCTGCACACAACAGTGTAAACCTGTTTATTTGCTTATGTTTACCTCTGTTTTGCTTCCCCAGTGGCTCTGATGGCAGTGGGGATGTTGCTCACACTGTGGTAGTCAGTGGCGATGAGTTAAAACAGCACCATGGTCACTTCATAATGACAACCAACGTGCAGGGGAATCAGTTTCAACAGATTGAGGTATGTGATCTAGTATTCTCTATTCCATTTAGTTTTCTCAACACTGTGTCTTAAAGTTTGTCACCAGGTAATTGTAGCAGGGCAATGTTACTACACTACAAATCCAGAAAATGTTTTGAGAATATGAATTTAGTTAAATTAAAAATAAGCTAGAAATAAATTGATATCAGTAAAATTTAACTTGAAGCTATTGAATTTCATTCAAAAAATTAGCTATTTCATTAATGTCCTTTAAGGAAAGAATGCTGCTGTCAGTCTCATTCAGGCCACAAATGCGCTTGAACTTTCGAAGTGTAACAAGCATTTAGTTATGTTAAATCTCCACAAAGAATATCACCTGAATTGAGGTGGTTCAAGAAAAATTCCCACCATTTTAGCAGTGCCACATCCCCAGTATGAAGCTTTGAAAATGCCACAAAAGGCATGTTACACTGACTGTTATCCAACCTCCCTTTCAACCTTTAGATAACGTTACTCTTGTAAATGAAGGTATCAGATAGCAAAGGATCACAATCAGTTCCCCAATATTGACATGCCAATTATGTTTGTCTCTAATTTACCCTGTCAATGAGTGCACATTAAGCCCACAGTTGCTAAAATCAGCTTTTAATTTAGGTGCAGAATACTGAAGTTCTTCGTATTAAGGTAAAATCTTCTTTTCTCTGTATTTGAAGGAATCAACAAAAATCATGCATCCATCATATTCCTTGTATTCCAATCTTTAGAAATATTGTACAAAAAACTCAACTTACTCACATCTGAAACCCAAATAGTCTGTACACGGAAGTCACAAGATACAACTGAGCAATGTAAAAACAAATAGTGTAGAGCAAGAAATTAGTCATTTCTCACTGGTTTCTCCAAGAAGAGCTAACATTTATAAACAACTGCCAGTCTAAGGAAACTTCCTTCACCAATAGAAATTAACTATTCACTTAGCTCAAAGGTTCCTCCTTAGTCCCAATGGGCTGCACTTTGTGCACCTGAAAGACAGAACAGGATGAAAATGGTTCTGTGTTCTCAACAGGCAGTTTTTCTTTTGAGATAGGCACTTTCACCATTGGAAAGGGGCTCATGGGAGTTTCCTCCATTTTGAGCTAATGTTATAACATATTGTCAGGAAAAAACAACGTATCTTTTAACTTAGCATGAGCGGCTCCATCAGAGATATCCGTTACTACCCTTTCCATACAAACATTGTGTCCCCAAAGGACAAATTATTCCATCATGATAAAATGTTGGTTTGAAGGATGCATAACATCGTTCAGAGGGACAATAATTAACAAAATTCTATATTTTATCCCTGTTACAGTCAGTATCGTGCCATACGTTGTCATCAATGGACTCTGGCAGAGTGCAATGTTACTACTTGTGTACAAGTAATTGCAAAAGCTTTTACTTTGAAGTTTGAAAGAGAACTCCATGCAACTTTGCTGCAAATCTGGATAGGGTTAAACCATCTTTGATCCCTTTTGCTCATCACCTGCCTGCAATCATAAAAAGGCCTGTGAATTCTCTGTTGAGAAATCGATTTTTGTAGTTCAAGTTCAAATCTCCAATATTATCATGAAGCTAAGGTTACTTGGCTAATGAGTAGCTCTAGTGTGATGATCCTGGGCAAATAACCAACTCCAACCTGTTGTTTCGGGAAAACATGAAGATAACCTATTAAATGCGACCGAACTTGAAGGGAGTATTTTATTTGTATCTTGTTTAGAAAAATAATTCTGGACATGTTCATCAAAACATCAGTTTTATTTTGTGACAGCAGAGATCTGTGGCATTGGGATATGTTGTTTTGGTGGTTCACCCTTGCAGACATGCTGCTTGTATTTTGGGGCAAGTTTGTTATATCAAGGCTTCAGACTAGCCTGGGAGGTAATCCAGAACCACCCAACCTGAAGTCTGTCCCCCTTTGAGAGAAAAGTTAAAGATTTGCATTTTGTTTTTCAAATTCCCAGTTTAATGGCGACATCACAGCTCCACAAGTCGATTCAAACCTGCAGTCATCGTCAATGAAGAAGTTTTCCTGTAAAATATGTACTGCCTCGTTCCATGGCCGAGCAGAGATGGAGAGTCATAAGAGAGCACATGCAGGGGAGCAGGGCTTCAAGTGTCTTGATTGTAATTTTGCAGCCAGTACCTGGCCAGAAGTCAGAGTAAGTATTATTTTCCAATTCCTTCTTTCCAGATCATTTTCAGTAGCCAGGTATCAAGATTCAATCCATTCAACAGTCAGCTGAAAACTGATCAGCACTTAGCTACTTTTGCTTTCTTTTTGATTTGCAAGTTCCTCAGATTTTCACTAATTCAAATTTTGACCCCTTTCAATGTCACGTGAACTTAGAATTGTGCCTTAGCACGTTCAGCATGTCCCTCACTGTAAATGTCTTCTCTTTGAATTAGTTGGTCTTCATGAGGTATAATGATAATACTGTGTACTGGTGCACCAATGCATGCAACAAGATGTAAGGCAGACCCTGTGTTTTTCACACACACTTATTATCTTTTGCTCCCTCCAGTTAACACCCATTCTACACATTTTGTGACCTTGGAATGTTCTGAGCAAGGCTTAACGAAAGTACTGTATCTTCTTGGGTAACTTGGGGTGTGCTTCTATAATAGCATTAACTGATTTTATTCTGATCACGTTCTTTGCTAATGTGGAAATCTGTCTTGCCTTCAGAGTCATATGCTTCAACATTCTAACTTGCGACCTCACAAGTGTAACCAGTGTAGTTTTGCATCTAAGAACAAGAAAGATCTTCGGCGGCACCTACTGACACACACAAATGAGAAGCCTTTTTCTTGTGATATTTGTGGACAGAGGTAAATCTTTCATCCATTGGGCTTTCAATTTGCTTATGCTGAAACCTTTCTCCCTTCCTTCCCTCTCCTGCTTTCCCAGTCTATAGTGACCAGGGATCAAAGAATCTGCCTCAAACTTGTGCCTGATTTATAATTTTTAGTCGAGACTCTAGTGAAGGTAAGCAGCTTTTATATCAACATGCACTTTGCTCAGCTTTTTGGAAAAATGGCAGGCTTTTTTGAAAAGCTGTTGCATTGCTATCATTTGCTGTCCAAAATTCAAAAAGCCTAAATATTGGGTGTTATGTTAAGCAGTGTGGCTAGGTTGTATTGAGAACAGAGGTTGACTTATTGCTTTACAAGACTAAGGCATATTTAACATATTGTACCACATACATTCAAGCGACATAGGCATTACAGTTTGGAACTTGGCTGTATTTGTGATCATTCTCCACATCTGTAGTTGTTCTAGTCCAAGATTACGGGCGGCACAGTGGTTAGCACTGCTGCTTCACAGCGCCAGAGACCCGGGTTCAATTCCCGCCTCAGGCAACTCTGTGTGGAGTTTGCACATTCTCCCCATGTCTGCATGGGTTTTCTCCGGGTGCTCCGGTTTCCTCCCACAATCCGAACATGTGCAGATGAGGTGAATTGGCCATGCTAAATTGTCCCTAATGTTAGGTGAAGGGGAATGGGTCTGGGTGGGTTGCTGTTCGAAGGGTCGGTGTAGGCCTGTTGGGCCGAAGAGCCTGTTTTCACACTGTGGGGTATCTAAGTAATCTAATCTAAGATTGTTTTGTTTCCAAAATGCTTTATTTGCCTTTCCTTTAACTGTTAATCCCTGTTGACTCATTCTAGCTTCAGTCAATGCCTATTGCAATCCATTGTACAGTGTTACTGTTTTTAAGACATTTTTCATGCTCTTTAAGAGAATGAACACTTGAATGGGCTAAATGGCCTGTTTCTATGCTGTAAGTTCTGTAATCTTTTTCTCCCAGATTTCTAGATCTTCCATCACTTCTGTTTGACTTGAAACTTTTGTCCTCACCGCTTCATAATTTTAAATGATTAAAATATAAAATTATTTAATTTCCATGTGTTCTAATGTACCTGGATAAGTTTTTATTTCTTTGTACAGAGTAGCATGCTAGTGAATGTGATGTCTACTTTTATTTTTTTAACAGCTTTCCTATAATGTGGAGCCCAAGCTGCACAGTACTCAGATTGTGATCTTGCTAGTGTTTTCTACAAATTCACTGTAACAGTTACCTCCTTGAGTCTCTTACCATAGCATCAACTATCTCATTATTTACGGTATTACTTGCGTTTCTGTTGCAACAACTTCATGTATCCTGCTGTCTCTCTACTCCAATTTAGGCCTTTTTCACTACATCTTTTTACAATATTACTTGAAATCCTCCATGTTCTGTACCTGCACTGTAGTCACTGGAGCTTAGTAGGAGAAAGTGAGGACTGCAGATGCTGGAGATCAGAGTCGAGAGAGCACAGCAGATCAGGCAGCATCCAAGGAGCAGGAGAATCAACATTTTGGGCATAAGCTGCTCATCTGGAATGAGGCTTGTGGGCCGGGGGCTGAGAGATAAATGGGAAGGAATGAGGCTGGGGAAGGTGGGTGGGGAGAGAAGGTAGCTGGGAATATAATAGGTAGATGAAGGTGCGGGTGAAAGAGATGGGTCAGGGAGGAGGGTGGGGTTGGGAGGGAAGATGGACAGTGCCAAGTTGGAAGCTTGGGACTGGGATAAGGGTGGGGAAATGAGGAAACTGGTGAAATCTGCATTGATTCCATGTGATTGCAGGGTCCCAAAGTGGAAGATGAGGCATTCTTCCTCCAGGCATTAGGTGGTTAGGGTTTGGTGATGGAGGAGGCCCAGGACTTGCATGTCCTTGGTGGAGTGGGAGGGGGAGTTGAAGTGTTCAGCCACGGGGCGGTGGGGTTGGTTGGTGCGGATGTCCCAGAGATGTTCTCTGAAACGTTCTGCAAGTTGGGGCCTTGTATCCCTGATGTAGAGGAGACCATATAGGGTGCAATGAATACAGTAGATGACTTGTGGAAGTACAGGTAAATTTTTGTTGGATATGGAAGGATCCTTTGGGGCTTTGGACTGAGGTGAGGAGGGAGGTGTGGGTGCAGGTTTTGCACTTCTTGCAGTGGCAGGGGAAGATGCAGGGAGTGCGGGGTGGGCTGGTGGTGGTGGTGGAGGAGTTTTGACAAGAGAGTTGCGGAGGGAATGGTCTCTCCGAAACACTGGTAGGGGTGATGGGGTCTGTTTGCAGGTGGCGGAGGATGATGTAATGTATCCGGTGGTTGGTGGGGTAGAAGGTGAGGAACAGGGGGGTTCTGTCCTTGGAAGGATAAGGGGGTATCTCATTGAAACTTACAGAATACTGAGAGACCCGGATAGAGTGCATGTGGAGAAGATGTTTCCGGCAGCAGGAGACACTAGAACTTGAGGCACAGCCTTCGAGAGAAGGGATGACACTTTGAGATGGGAAGAATTTCTTCATCGAGAGGGTGGTGAATCTGTCGAGCTCATTACAGCAGGTTGTGGAAACCAAGTCGTAGAGTGTATTTAAGACAGAGATAGGTTTTTGATTAGTAAAGGTATCGAGGGTTATGGAGAGCAGACAGATGAATGTAGATAACAAACATGTCAGCTATGATCGAATGGTGGAGCAGCCTCTGTAGGCTAAATCGCCTAATTGTGCTCCTTTATCCTGTGGTCTTGTCTTCCAAAAGTATGTTGCAGTGAGACAACTCCAGGTATTTCCTTGTTTCAAAATATCATTAATATTCATTAAAAAACCATATTGTTCAATCGCTTCCTTTTTAGGGAAGGAAAACTTCTATCCATACCTTGTGTGGCTGACATGTGATTCCAGACCCAAGGCAATATGGTTGACTATTAAATACCCTCTGAAATAGCCCAACAAGCCACTCTTTTTTTTGAGTGTACTGAGGAAAGAATTAGGAATGCTTTTGAAGAATAAATGGGGGTGGTGAGGGAAGTTTTCTTTGATGTCCCAAGAATGCCACCTGTTCAGTTCTGCATCAGCCTTCCTGATTGTCCTCTCCTTACCTTCTCCTGTGTGTGACATTGGAAAACATCTGACAATTACCAACCTGGTGTTCTTGTTTTATTGATGGTGATCCAATGTTTTAAATTCATTCTGCAAGGCCTCAAACTGATATCTCTATGAACTTGACTCTTGGCTGTTCTTCCTATGTTTCCTGGAGACTTCCCCACTCTTGTCTAGCGATATCCTTCATCATGGCACAAAGGCAAAAAGATATTAAACTTGAAATCCCTCTGCTCATCTATATCACCAAGCACTTGCCCCCATTTGACCTATACCACCTACAGTTACTGGTTGGTAATGTAACTTGTGATACTGTACCAAAATAACAATCTATTTGATCTGTGTCTTGTAGATCGAAGCAGTAGGAGTTGATTATTAAACCACAAGGATTTTCTTTATTTTTGAAAAAGCAATGACTTGCCAACCTTCTTAAATTGGAATCTGTCCTTTTACAAGGCAAGGCTGAATAAAGTAATCAACTCTACCTTGTAAAAAAGGAAACATTTGGTTAAATTGATACTGTATAACTCTCAAAAATGTTTTCAATTTAACAATATCCAGTGAAACAATCTTTCAAAAATTTCCATTCTTTAAAAACAATAAAGGTTTAATCGAAATGGCCACCTGAAGTTTCACATCGAACGACTGCACAGCTCTGACTCTCAGCAGAAGCAGCCTCGACAGCAGCACGTCATTCTGAATAGTGATGACGAAGCGATTGGTAAGTTCACCAGTTCAGTGCAAACTTTCTCTTTCCCAGGGATTAGCACACAGGACGGTTGAATATTTTTGCTTGCATATTAAATGTCCAAAGATGTGCCTGAAGCATCGACATAAAAGAAACATTTCATCATTGTCACATTATCATTTGTGGAACCTTGCTTTGTGCAAATTGGCTACTGTGCTCCTTAGATTACAAAAGCAGCTGTACTTCAAAAGTTCTTGTTTGGCTACAAAGTGTTTTGGCATGCCCTGAACTTATTGAGCCTGGTATTTAAGTCCAAGTCATCTTATCCTTTGTGACTAGCTGTTTAAGCTCAACAGTGAGTCTTCATCATCTTGATACTAGTGGTGATGCTGTCACTCTCTCAAACATACAAATTGGAGCAAGAGTAGGCCATTCAGCCTTTGGGCCTGCTGTTCCATTTAATAAGATAATGGCCAACCCTGATTGTTGCTTCCACTTTCCTCTTTACTGATATCCTTATATTCTTACAATTAAGGGAATCAATCTAATTTAGCCTTAAAAATATTCAGTGACCCTACCTCACTGCTTTCTGGGGAAGAGAATTCCACAGATCTAGACCCTCTGAAAGAAAAACATTCTCGCCATCACTTTTTAAACCGTCCCCTGGTTCTAGTCTCTTCCACAAGAGGAAACATCCTTTTGGCCTCCATTCTGTCAGGTTCCCTCAGGATCTTCATATCTTCCAGTAAGATTGTGCTAAAGAGACCAAAGCTATATGCAGTAATCTAGATGTGTTCTCACCAATGTCACGTACAAATGCAGCAAACCCTGCCTGCTTTTACATGACACACTCCATGTAATAAATAACATTCCATTTGTCTTCCAAGTAACTTGTGTTTATTTTTGTTATTTATTTTGCCAGGATACCTAGATCCCTCTACATCTCAGTTCTTCAATCTCTCTTCAATTAAATAAAATGCTGTTGTTCTATTGTTCCTGACACATTCACATTTTCCTAAGTTATACTGTCTGATTGAAATGAAAAAGCTGCCTGTTACTGACTGCAAAATAAAATTTATTTTGCTTTTCAGCCAAAATCTAATTTTGGCATCTTTTGCTCCTAGCCCCTTTAGGCTATTTTTCAAGAGTCACAGACTCAAGTCATGAATTAACATGAGAAGCATGCATTTTATTCCTTCATTTTGCCTAATATTTTAAAATGAAATCAATGGATTTTGCATCGATATTTCAGCACTCTTTGTTTTTCTTTCTCTATTTTCATGATGAATATTGTTTGATTAAGACAACATTTTTTAAAAAAAAATTGCACTTCACCATTGCAAGGTGAAAGATATACACTTTATGCTGAAATTCTTTTGAGAAGCTGAAACCCATTCTGGGTCAGGGTGATGGACCAATAAGAGCAAAGTCATGATGTGGACTAGGGCGGACACAGTTAAAAATCACACCAGGTTATAGTCCAATAGCAAGCTACCTGACGAAGGAGCTGACCCCAGGGAAAAGACTCTCTATTTATCCTATATATGCCACACATGATTTTATAAACTTCTAACGTCACCCCTCAGCCTTCAACGCTCCGGGGAAAACAGCCCCAGCCTATTCAGCCTCCCCCTATAGCTCAAATCCTCCAACCCTTGCAGCCTCCTTGTAAATCTTTTCTGAGCCCTTTTAAATTTCACAACATCTTTCCGATAGAAAGGACACCAGAATTACATGCAATATTCCAAAAGTGGCCTAACCAATGTCCTGTACAGCCACAACATGACCTCCCAACCAATAAAGGAAAGCATACCAAACACCACCTTCACTATCCTGTCTACCTGAAACTCTACTTTCAAGGAGTGAACCTGCACTCTTTATTCAGCAACACTCCCTAGGACCTTAGCAGGATGTATACACTTAATGGTAAATTTGCTTTCCCAAAATGCAGCAATTCGCATTTATCCAAATTAAACTCCAACTGCCACTCTTCAGCGCAATGGCCAGTCTGATCTAGATCCTTTTGTAGTCTGAGGTAACTAGTTTCCAGTCATATCCTGTTCCCAGAATGTCATTGTTTGGGATTCGTTTCCATAGCTGTAATCATCCCATACAAGCGAACCTCTGTTTGACTGGTTGGTTTCACAACAGAACACAGTTCTGTAATTAGATTAGATTACTTGGTGTAGAAACAGGCCCTTCGGCCCAACAAGTCCACACCGACCCTCCAAAGAGCAACCCAGACCCATTCCCCTACATTTACCCCTGGTTAATCCACCTAACACTACGGGCAATTTACAATGGCCAATTCACCTAACTTGCACATTTTTGGACTGTGGGAGGAAACCCACGCAGACACTGGGAGAATGTGCAAACTCCACACAGACAGTTGCCTGAGGCGGGAATTAAACCCGAGTCTCTGGCACTGAGAGGCAGCAGTGCTAACCACTGTGTTGCCCAATTATCTTACAGAATCATTTTTCACGAGACCGTGACAACATTATTTTTTGGTAACCTGGAGGTATTTCGAATCTAGGGATGTTGAGACCATCTTTAAAACGGCTGGATGAATTGTGACTGAGATCAGCAAACTCCTACACACAACCGAATGCGCTATTTTGTTGTATTATTTGACACAGCGACTCATTGCGTAAATGTCCTAAATCCTGCATGCTCCTTTCTGGATGTTTGTCTCAAATTTCTTTCAATTTTGGAAGCTGAGATTTTTTAAAAGGATTAAAGCTGATTCTGAGTTCTGTGTTGACTGAAGAAAACGCTTTGTATCCACTGTGCAGCTCTGCAAACGGATGAAACAGTTATTTCACCAGATAGATTCCAGACGTTGGCCCCGGACCACATCATTGTAGCCCAGGAGCAATCTATTTCTGACCAGGTCGGTCGCATGTTCAGTTTACTATCCTGAAACTTAACGGAGTTAGTGGAAATAAATTCTCATCTCTTTTAAACTGCCTTTCAATTGCTCTGCCTTTTTTTATTCAAACAAGTTTGACATAATTTGCTTCTCCTTTGTATCCAATCTTCTCCACTCTCTCCCCAACCCCACCAGGATGAGACAACGTACATTCAACACATAACGTCTGATGGACAGACTGTTCAACACCTAGTTACAGCAGATAACCAGGTAACATCTGAATATCGCTATTCCTTTCCTTGTATTTTTTCACCTCCTTAGTGTAGCAGGTTGTTCAATTCAATTGTAGGTATCATTTTTGCCACCTACAAACAGACTCCACCACCAGGGATATTTTTCTCTCCCCAACCCTATCTGCATTTCGTAGAGACCGTTCCCTCAACAGCTCCCTTGTTAGGTCCACGCCCCCCCCACCAACCCACCCTCTACTCCCGGCACCTTCCCCTGCCACCACAAGAAGTGCAAAACCTGGGCCCACACTACCCCATCACCTCCCTGAAAGGCCCCAAAGAATCCTTCCACATTCGACAGATTTGCCTGCACTTCCACACACACCGTCTACTGTGTTCATTGCTCTCGAAGTGGTCCCCTCTATATGGGGAAGACAGGATACAGACTTGCAAAACGTTTCAGAGAACATCTGAACAACCCCACCGCCCTGTGGCTGAACACTTTAACTCCCTCTCCCATTCCACCAAGGACATGCAAGTCCTGGGCCGCCTCCATGGCTAAACTCTAGCCACCCAATGCCTGGAGGAAGAGCGCCTTATCTTCAGCTTAATCAGTGGTTGCAAACGTCAACTGCATGTTGTCATATCTTTTAATCACTTTGTAACCTTGATTGTTCCTTTGGGAGTTGTTATGTTTTGTGCCAATCATGCCCTGTTGCCATTAAATGCTAGTTTTGAAGTATTGCTCATTTACAATGGATTTGCATTGCTTTGAGATTCTCCATGTAGGTATGGGGAATCTCTTCCATTCAGCAACATGTAGGTTTAGATCCATGTTTGGGACCTCGAGCTAGTTACTGAACACCCTCCGTACAGGCATTTGGTATAAGCAGTAACAAGATTCTAAAGTAGAACCACAAGTAATACAACATAATGGTACTCAGGCTGTAGTCACAATCTTTACAAGATCACCAGTTCCTGACTCTCAAGTTGGTTGGGGTGTTCTGTTCTGTCCTTGTTCACCACAGACTACATTCTCTCTCTTGGTTGTTGTATTGAGGGCCACAAGATTCTTACACCTTGACCAGAATTAGCTTTGTGCCATATTATGTAACTTACTTCAAATAGGGTAAAACTTCTTCGTCTTGGCCAACCTGATTGGTTTACCATTATTTCACTATTGTCTATTATTGTATTATGTTATTGTATGTTCCTCATGCATGATGTTTTTGTTTATTAAACAGGCAGCCATTTAGCTAACCTAATTAATGCAACACATTTCTTTTTATCTTTGCTATTGCTTTAGTACGCAGTTCAGTAGAGGCCAATGCTTATCCAAGCTCCCAGTCAGCTGAAAGTCAGAGGGCTTTCTGGCCCAAGCTTTTACAACGCATTGACATTTCCTTCCTTTGTATCCCCATGCACTGGAATCCTACCTGACTAAATGACTTAGAAATTTGCCTTGCTGCTTGGCATTCTCTGAATTCAAATTTTCTATTCTACCTAGAACCATCTTGCTGTAACCTCATACAGTAGATGTTTTCATATTGTGTATAAATTCAGTTTATAAATTGACTTAAATGTAGAGTGTTATTAAGTAATGAATCGGGACGATCAGAAATAACTGGCAGTATTGTGTTCTTCAATTCCAACTGACACCGCCACCAGAGATCACTGTTCTTCCGTAAACCTTACAACAATCTCCTCTTCTCTAAAGGTACAATACATAATTTCACAGGAAGGCGTACAACATCTTGTTCCACAGGAGTATGTAGTTGTCCCTGAAGGTCACCACATTCAGGTAAGTGTCAGTTCTCTGTGATACATACTAGAAGCTCTTTATGAACAGGCAGGCTAAAAGAAATTGCTAAATGCCATGAATCATTGAGACAAGAATATACTTTACTCATCCTAAACTGGGAGGCTATTACATTAGTGATAATGTCACTTGGCTAGTAATCCAGAGCCCCAGGCTACTGTTCTGGGTAAATGTGTTCAAATCCTACCATGGCAGATGGTGAAATTTAAATTCACTAGAATTAAAAGCTCACCTAGTGTGATTACATAACCATTATTTGATGTAAAAACCCACCTAGGTCATTAATCTGCTTTACAGAAGGAAATCTGCTGTTTTCACCTGGTCTGGATTATGTGACTCCAGACTTCAGCAATGTGGTCAACTGCCCTCCAAAATGATCTCGCAAGCTACTCTGTTGTATCAAACCACTATGAAGTTAAACAAAGAACTGAAACTGTGCAGACCCACTATAGTGTGGAAACAACAATAGTAAACACAGTCCAGTAACCCTGCAAAGTCCTCCTGACCAATATCTAGGGGTTTGTGCCAAAATTGGGCAAGATATCCCACAAACTCCAACAACAGCCCGACATTGTTTGTAGGTATGATTCTGTAAATAAGTCTAAGTCCTTGACGCTACCATCATTGGTATGTCCCATTCCATTGGCAGAAACCAGTGGTGGTGTAATAGTCTTGTTGGGAGAAAATTACTTGCATAGCCTTCAACATTCACCTAGGACCCTGTGAAGTCTCATGGCGTCAGGGCAAGCATGGGCACTGAAACTACTTGCTGGTTATCATTTACCACGCCACTGCTGCTGATGAATCAGACTCATCATGTTAAACACCACTTGGAGAAAGCAATGAGGGTGACATTGGCACAGAATGTATTCAAGGTGGGGGGAACCTTTAGTATCTGTAACAAATGTATGTTTGGCAACAGCACTATTACCAAAGTTAGTCAAGTGCTGGTGGACATACCTGTTAGAATGGATCTGCAGCAGGTAGTGAAGGAACCAGCATGTAGGAGAAACAAATTTTACATTGTTCTTGCCAACCTACCTGTTGTAGCTGCATCATCCATGTCAATATCAGAATGAGTAATCGTGATGAGGTCCCCACATTCACATTGAGGATACACTCCATCATATTGTAAAACATTACTGCTGTGTTAAATGGGACATATTTCACACAGATCCAGAGCTGGAAATACATGAGGCATTGTGGGCCACCAACAGCAGAAATATGTCTATCTACAACCTGTAACCTCAATACCCTGCATCTCCTCCTTTCTACTATTACCACCAAGCTGGAAGGCCATCCCTGATTCAATGAAGAGTGCAGAAGGGCATGCCAGGAGCCAAGCCAGGCATACTTAAAATATGAGGTGTCCATAAGAACGTAAGCTGTAGAAGCAGAAATAGGCCATTCAGCCCATTGAGTCTGCTTCACCATTCATTGAGATCATGGCTGACCTGATAATCCTCCATTTCACTTTCCTGTCTTTTCTGTATTGCCCTTCATTCCCTGACTGATGTAAAAATCTCTCTAAAGCCCATCTGCTCCAGATGATAACATCTCCGAATTGGTTCATGTAGAAAAAAATATTTATGATTAGTGCTGAAAAATGGGATTGGAATAGATGGGATGATTGATGACAGGCAAGGGACAATGACAGGCCATTGGGCCTCTCTTCCATGCTGTTTAGTAATAGGGGGAAATATCCAAGACTGTAAGCACATCAGGCAGACCAACTTCGAAGTGAGCTCCCAGTGCCCACATGACATCTTTCACTATCAGCAACTGACCGTCCCATGTTGGATTTGGCAGTGCCTGGGCCTTCATGCCGAACCCTTGTCCTAATAGCTGCTGCAGCCTGTCTGTGACTTATTAGCAACAAGATGCTTACTGTGGTCATAATCATTGTTAATATTGTTATCAATCTGGTCTATAACTTGAGGTTATTTTTGTGCCAAACAGTGAAAGCAGCATACTAAGCATTCCTGAAGAAGGGCTCATGCCCGAAACGTCGATTCTCCTGCTCCTTGGTTGCTGCCTGATCTGCGCTTTTCCAGCAACACATTTTCAGCTACTAAGCAGTCCTACAACTACTGGATCAGAACCAAATTCTGCAGTCCTGCCACATCCTGTCATAGAATAATGCAGCATGGAAACAGATCCATCGATCCAGCTAGTCCATGTTGACTGTTCTCAAACTAAAATAGTCCCTGCTCCTGGCCCATTACCCTCCATTTCCTATATGTATACTTATCCAAATGTCTTTTCAATGTTGTAACTGTTCTTGCATCTACACTCCCTCTGGTAGTTCATCCCACACACTAACACTCAGTGTATATGGAAAAAAAAGTTTTGTCCCTTGTATCCTATTCAAATCTTTGTCCTCTCAATGTAAAATTATGCCACATAGTTTTGAACCGACACTGGGGAAAAGACCTTTGCTATTCGCTTTACCTATGCCCATCATGATTTTATAAACCTCTATAAGGTCACTGCTCAACCTCCTATGTTCCAGTGAAAAAGTCAGAGAATCTCCTTCTAATGCAAACCCTGCATTCCTGGCGACATCCTGGTAAATCTTTTCTGAATCCTCTCCAGTTTAGTAATACCCTTCCTACAACAGGGCAACAAGAACTGCATATGAAACTCCAGAAGAGGCCTGACCAATGTCCTGTAGAACACAACGTGACATCCCAACAATAAAGGCAAGGATACTAAATACCTTCTTATTCACCCTGTCCAGCAGTGATGCAAATTGAAGTTTCTGTCTCTGTTCTATAATACTACCCAGAGCTCTACCATTATGAATGGCTGTGAAGGGTTAGACAACTAACAGGAAGAAGGCATTCCACAAATATCCTCATCAGGGACAGAAAAGCCCAGCACAAAGCCAAAGTATTTTATCTATCTTCCACTTGGCACTTCTGGTTGTTGATCTATCTTAGCCTCCTCCTGACATGCCCAGCATCATAGATGTCAGTCTTCAACAAATTTGATACACTCTATTTTAAGAGCAAGGAGTGACTGAAGACTTGTGTTCCAGAAGCAGCTGCATGCTACCAAGGTGTTCCTGTACAGCTACAAATAAGAGTAATTACCACTGTATCAGGGCAGAGCTGGGTGGGTGAACTGGGAAAGGAGTTTAGCAACAAAAACAGTTAAGGAAAAAGTGGTAGATGTTTAAAAGTATTACTCAAAGTTTCATTGATCAGGTATGGTCTGGTATACTACTTTGAAATTTTAGACTTCTGTTTTTATTCAAACATGTGGGGGTCACTGGCTAGGCCAGCATTTATTTCCCAGAGGCCAGTTCAGAGTCGACCACATTAAGAGCCTGGAATCAAATGTAGCCCAAACGAGGTAAGGATTTCCTTCACCAATGTACATTTGTAAGCCAGGCGGATTTTAATGATAATCAACAGTGGCTTTATGGTCACCATTAGACCAGCTTTTTATTCAAGGTTATTGTTACTGAATTCAAATTTCATGATCTACCATGGTAGCATTTAAACCCATATCCCCAGGACAGTAGTCTGAAGCTGTAGATTACTAGTCCAGTGATATTGCAACTCTGCCATTGTCTCTCCTAAATCTAATCAATCTGTACATCTATAGACTTCCTTTTTCTCCCCTGTAGGGAATATGCAGCTACATACACCAGAATAACCCTGGTTACCATGTTTGGGATGGGAGGTGGGGGTAATGTGTGCTGGTGTTCAAGTATCATAGGAGTGTTCTGCCTGCTCTTTTCACTCTCCTTCCTCGTTCCACTTGCCATAATTGTAATGTAACACTACAGCTTTGGCTTCTCTTACCTCCCAAATTGTCATCACTCCCTCCTTCAAACTGATTCACTTTGCCCTGGACTCTCTCAGGATAGATGTGAATGGATTTCTATCGGTCACCATTACTTTGGACAAAATTATTCTGAGCATGTGAAAGTTGCATGGTGAGCCATTTTGCTGTCTGCCTTTAAATCAGCAAAAGCTCCTTCCACACAGCAGTGAATTCACTGGAAAGCCATCAAGCTGGCTGCAAGCAACTGAACTTATAAACAGCAATACTGTGAAGGTAGGTGACTCTAATCAAGGTAATGTCTCCATTTCCAAGTTCACCTGAGAACCAATCTTCTGGAAATTCAACAAAATGAATTCTCATGGCTTACTGAGAAAACTTCGCATTACACAAACTTTCACTTCAACTTTAACGTGTCAGTTCCATCTAAGAAAGTATTGGCCTGCCAAGAAAGAGACTGTGATAGTTATCAGGTGTAACCATTTTTAAAATCTCCCATCTGTATCTAATCTTTGTGTCTGAGTTGCATGGGTAAGACATGGTGTTTTTAAATTTTGGTTAAGTGTGATATAAATACCTTTCTTTGGTTTAAAAAGCTCAAAGCTTACTGCTTGAATTATTTAATTGTGACAGTGGCTGTGAGGATAAGAAAAAAAGCATGTCTTTCATAAAATGCTGATCATGGACAGGAGATAGAACATATAAATTCTGTGTGTGTCACCAGCCTGGTCCTTGATGCACCCATTGTATCACTACAGTTCATTCAGCCATATACCCCTATACCAAATTCTCCCTCCTTTGTAAAGCTCCCTGTATTCCTCTTTCCTACCAACCTCCTATAAGACTTGATGACACTCTTTCAATGGCCAACTCATGCTCCAGGATTGCAGACTGTTGGTTTTGGGAGAAGGTATTGTCTCTGGTATCTTGAGCCAGTTGTCTGAAAATGCGGGAGTGGCCTGGGTGTGATGTGGGCTTGCTCAAGTTTCCGATTTTCCACTTTCCATGTCAAATCTGCTTGCCATCCTTGCCTGATCATTCAACCAAGATTGGTAACTTGTCAGATGGAGAATTGTGTACAGATATTCTGCAAAACTAGGTAGTGACACTCCAGTGCACTGCCTAGAAATATTTTCAGAACAACTGTATTTGTATTTTGCTCATGTGAGTCTGAGGGATGCAGGTGCTGGTGAGTATAATTTTCAATGTTGAGCCCTTAAGTATTAGAATTTTACTCCAGAATGCAGAATAGCCCTGCTTTTGTTCAATCCTAACAATCCCTCCATTCTAACCCCAGAGGGATGTCACTACATCATGAACAGGGCACCCTTCTCCTTTTGGCTGTCTGAATGATGCTGTAAATTGCAGCCGTTTTTGTACTGTGCCCCTACATCTGCTAAGAATTAACTTGAGCCTGTCTGAACTCATTTCATGTATAATCCTTTATAACGTGAAGGCAGAGGAGATTGTGCTATCGGTGTGAGCATGAATAACTCAACCATTTAAAGTGCAGCTTTTTAAAAATTAAACAACTCTGCTTGTAACTGAACGAAATCCTGCTTGTATTTTTGAATTCAACCAGAATCCTATCTTGTGTCTGTACCTCAGAGATTGTGCAGTCTTTAAATTCTGTTTTATACACATCCCATCCCTGATTTTAACTATCACCATCGGCAACTATGCCTTCACCTACCTACCCAGCCAAGTCAAAATTCCATTCATAAACCTCTCAGCCTGCCTATACTTCTGTCTCCTTTATGAAAACCTTTGTTTAACCAATATTTTCAACGCTTGACTTAGTGTCTCCACAGCATTATTAAACTAACTTTGACATGTCATGCCTTGGGATTCTGCACTGAGTTAGTGTTGCTTTATTGTTTCAACTGATCTTGTACCTTGTTAATTTGCTGATGCGCTCCACAGGTCCAAGATGGTCAAATCCACCACATACAATATGAATCAGATCCACAACTACACCAGGTCTTAGAGGGACAACAGGTATAGATTTTTCCTAGTGAAACGTATTTGCATTTAGAAATAGAGTTTCTAAAACTGAATAGATCATTATATGGAATTAACTCATGAATTTGTCTCAACTAGTCAATATTGGCAACAGGAAAATGCATTTTTTGCTATTTATTACAGAACAAGATATCCTGGTTCTTTAAATAATGCTTCAAGCAATTATGGCTTTAAGAGATGTATTTTGTCTTTTTTTTAATATATTGAAGGAAAACACACTTTATTCATGCACTGTCGTTTAAAATGAAATAAAAGAAAGCTAAAATTGGAATAACAATAGGAGCTATTGGAAAACTTAGCCAAATAATGGGTTATTTAACTACTAAACAATAACGTTCCAATATGGTAACATCCCATAAACACACCTTAGGCAAATTCATTGAAATATATATCTCAGATGCAGTTTTCCAGTCCAGGAGGAAAATCAAGAGAAAACAGAAAGAGAGGAGCAGGGAGAGATGTACTGCAGCTTCCAAACCCAGTTTCAAGACTCCAGCAACTGCTACTAAAAAAAACCTAAAAATCCTGTTTCTGTGGGAGCTTGGCCCCACCTATTCAGACTGCTTCTATTGTTCCAATTTCAGGAGGAAAACCAAAGGCCTCTCGAGCTGTTTATTTTATGGGCTTTGCAGCAGATTGCTTGTCTCTTCTGTCTCAACCTCTTTTTTTTCTTAAAACCGAAAGACAAAATACACCTCTTAAAGCCATAGTATGATCACAAGTTTCATATCAGAAAATGACAGAGATTAATTGACAACCTTGTTGTCGAGTGTTCAGGAATGAGAATCCTGTAATTCTCCCTTCCTAGCCAAGGTTATAACAGGTTGTTCTGATATATAATGCACATTTCGTTAACATACATTTGCTATAATGCGATTAGTGAATTCGGGACACTGTTTCTAAATCACCAAGTTTTAAAGCATGTAATGGTTGTTATGCGACTCCAGCCCCATTAGTTTAAGTGATGCTGCTATTACATGATTTTCTTAGAACACAGGATTACACGAGAATGGAACTACCACAGTAAAGCAGAATTGACTGTACTGCTAACTTAGACCTTAAATTATGTTATGGATTTCAAGTTCACATGTTTGAACTCCCCAGATGCATGAAGACTGACAGTGAGCATGGTGCAATATGTGCAGTCTGTCACTAAATAACCAACCATAAGCATAGGTCAGAGCTGATGCTTGTAAATCTTGCTGATGGGACAAAATACTTGCAAACAAAATCTTGGCAGCCTAATTGATATTAGTTAAGTGAGTTATTTGTCATCATTCACGACATTAAAGTAATTTGATTTCATTATATTATATAAACAGTTCTCCGTTTGTGGAGGAAGGTGGCTTGATTGTTTGATTAACACTGCTTTGATTCACTTTAAAAATAATTCTTGTCTATTCTTGCTTAACCAAGCCCAGAAACCTTGATAAATCCACCTCTTTTAAAAAAAGCTGCTTTAAAATTTGGTGAAAATATAGAGTACACATTTTATTATCTGGGCTATATTTTATGGTTAACAGTTTTATTTTTAACATTTTGAGTTTTAATTTTCCAAGCCTACAAAATGTATGCTGGAAAGACTCAGGTATCACGAGAAGAAAGTTTTTTTTAATGGTTCAATGACTCTTCTTCAGTTTATGTAAAGTTGCTGATATTTCCATCTCCATGGTGTGTTTTTATTATGTTGCAATATGGTAATAATCCTGCTTTTCAGATATGGCCTCTGCAGTGTGCTGTAGCACACACTTTTATTGCTGTCAATCTATTGATATTGTTTTATTTTACTAAGATCGCAGTAAGTCATGATGGACAGATCCAATACGTGCCAATCACTGACCAGCAAATAGTGACACAAGCTGAGCTAGAAGCTGCTGCACACTCTGCTGTGACAGGTAAGCAGCTACCATGATTGATCCTGGTGAGAGGCAATAATATTTGGTGCTATTCAAAACAGTGGACCTGGTCATCGTGTAGGTTCACACAAGAATAGATTCACTCAGATACTGAAGGTGTTGCAATTTCAGTAACAAGATCAGTTGCTAAATACAATGCACTCTCTTGTGTTATCAATATATTTCTGCTTTTTAACAATTGATGCCTGAGTATTATTGATAATCTATTTCTTAAGAGCATTTTTAAAACTAGTGTCTTCATCTTGATAGGTAGCTGCTGGACATTTCTCCATTCCCTTTTCCTTCAAAAAGCCCTTTGACATGCCTCAAACCTTCTCAGCAAAATAGATTCAGAGGATAATTTATTTGATAAGTTGTTTATTTTTAAAACCTGAGAAATGTTCTATTCTTACTAGTTCTTTTAATTATTTAGTTACTTAGTTTGGAGGTGGGGAAGGTACTTAGTCCAGGAGTATTGTAGTGGGTGGGGATCTTGCCAGTTTGCCCCTCCACTCTGATTGATTAAGTGATGGGAAGATCTGTAGATGGCTTGCTCAACCCTCCAATAATTCAGGCCCTTTATTGGGCAATTAGTGCATAATTAATTGCCACATCTTTTTATTTTGGCGCAGCAAGTAGGCAAATCAATTGGTAGGGGCCCAGAGGGGCAGAAGGATTGTGGCAAAGTGGTTGCAACATTCAAAGGCCCTCATTCAAAGGCACTGTGACTGGCATCAGAAGGGCCGGTGCGAGTATCAGTTGAAACTAAAACATCTCATCTCATCTCTCCTCCCCTACAACTGTCATCCAAATCCCCTTGTGTTATTATTCTCACATATCTCCAGGGATCACTTATCTGGGCTTTGGGTGGCTGTCTTTCCTGCAGTAACCATTGCCACCCAGTGGCATTGCTCAGCAAATGACTTGGCCTCTGGCAGGTAGGGTGTTCCACGTTCAGTGTTCTGATCCTGTGGAAAACCTGGCAATGGTCTCTTGCAACTGCTTGATTGGCACATAACACCAATGAATGTTTCCAGGTGGAGGCAATACAGGTGTCGTGTGGGTCCTCCAGCCGATGACTGACTGAGACCGCATTGAGTCTGACTGTGGAATAGATGTACTATGTGTATAAAATCAAAGTCTGGGACAGTCTATATTTTTCATTGCTGGGCCCAATATATTAAGTGCTTAATCCACCTAACTAGGCAGTTCCTTCTTTGAATTCCTGTGAAGGTGCCGCATTGTTGAAGATATTATATTTCAGAATTGTTGTTAAATAGAGGTGCCCAGTGTCTCCTCAGGTAAATATAAAATTTGAATTACATCTAGGCTTCAATTATTGAAATCCATCAATCGATCGACACCACCTCTAAGCCAAGGATGTATAAATAAGCAACTTACATAATTTCTGAAACTGAACATGTACTCTTTTACAAAAAAGTTCTAACTAATTACTAATAGATCACATATTAAAAAGAGATAGAACTCCAGTTCAAATTATGTTCTTAAGTTTTTCTTCCCCTTTGTAATAGAAAGGAGTTGGTTTCTCTTCACTTTATTTGCTTTTAAAACAGTAAAAGGAAGGGCAGATTTGCACCTTGTATATTTAGTTGAAAGAAAATGACAGCTTTGTGTGCCACTTTAAGATCAGTTCTGAATTCTATCTTTTTGAAGGTTTATTAACCGTACTAAAGATTGATTTTTTTTTTGAATGGTCCGCTAATAATTTGTCTTTCTCCATAGCTGTAGCAGATGCTGCCATTGCTCAGGTCCAAGGGATCTACGCAACTGAGGCTACGGAAGAACAAATACAGCAACTTCAGCAACAAGCAATCCAATATGAGATGGCGCAAGCTGAGGTCATTGCATACTCTGAAGACTAAAACAATGCGAGTGGCAGCAGCAGAAGATGACTCGAGCACTTTTTAAAAAAAAATTTTAGTAAGAGAGGGGTACATTGAGGACGAGAGACAGACAAATGACTGATCTCCTTTCCCTGCCTTGTAATACTTTTGGTTTGCTTCTTAGATTATCCTGAATACTTGCATGAAATGAACTGAAACGAAAAATAGCACATTTGTACTTTTTAATTCCCCCTCTTTCACTTTGTCTATCCACCCATATCCCCAACTTGTAAACAGGACTTCGGTCCAACTATTAACTAATTTGAAAATCACTTGCTAATGAATCCTCAGAAATGGCCCCCATTTTCAAATCCCCTTTTTTTGATAGTTATTAAAAGGTTCAGCACAATGTTTAACAGCTGAGGAACCAATGTGTAAAAAAAAAAGTAAGGTTCCTGATTTTGACAAATGTTATGTGAACAGATCTATACATGACTTATATTTATGTTTATGTATATAGAATATATACAAAAATATTATGTATAGATTATTGAATTCCTACAGGTGAATTATAAGGCAATGACCTAAGTTGAGGAATTTAGTTGCTAGATCATTGCCTCTTGTTTTCCATTTTAATATATAGCAGATATTGAATTTCAAAAAAAACTTAACATTGCAGTAATCTAGTCTGTGATGTGGAATTTTGTTTTCAAGGTGAAAGAACAAAATGTTCTTGCTATTTTGTCTTTCCTTCTGTTTTTATATGTCGGGAATCTGAAATTGTATTGGATCACGTGATAGGATGTGTAATAACTTTTCTGGGGAGCAAAACACCCATACATGAAAAATTTTATGTTTGGTGCGTATTGAAATCAAGTTTAAAATGTTTGAAGGAATTCTCCCTCTCCACCTTATCCCCTAATAAATAGGTGTGTAATGGTACTGACTAGGAGGAAATTCAACTGTAAGAACCAGGAAATGTTCAGCTTCAACCCAACTCACCGTTAAGCTGGCTGATTTCAGCTCTCCATCAATTGAGTCATTAATTCTGGTCCCTATTGTTGTGATTAACTTAGCACCAGTAATGAAACTTTTGACAGGAAAACAGTTTATTGGGAGCCTTTTCACCCATTATAAATATCTAGATATAGCCCTGTTGCGAAAAGAACCAGGAAGCGTATCTGTAATAGGGTTACATCTTCATAACAGTACAAAGTTTATTTTCTCCTGGACTGAATTTTAAAGACTTTTCATTTGTTGAAAGCCTAGTTTGTACCATATCAGGGAATCAAAGCTGAATTGGAAGCTAATGTCTCCAGGTTTATCTAATTAATAGTTCCTGGGTTGCATAAAGAGCCTGTCAAGTTCAGTAATGCTCACTGCATGCAACTTTCTTTGTTCGACTATCCATATGGTTTCTTTCATAATGCTGGAATCAATAATCCATCACTACAACCTGCCACTGGTCAGTTTTTGCATTTTCCCATGAACGCATCCTGCTAATCTTGCAAAATTAAGCTGTACATACAGTATTGTACATAGAATAATTTATTACATAGGATGAGATATTTTGCTTACCAAATGGCATAAAATGATTACAGTTGACTCTTATTACCTCGACTACAATGGATTTTACTTTTGCTGTCTATGTCAATTGTGGTTACTGTTTGTTTACTGAGACCTTATTCTCTTCAATACATTGCATTCATTTTGTAATCATACATTCTCACTTTATTTTTCTAGGAAGTGTTTCTACTTGTACATTTTCCCTGTCATTATACTAATGCTTATGCATGGTTGTGAAGCACTTTTAAAAGTATTGGTATGAAAGCATAAAACAGTAATGGTTGCAAATCTCGTCGTAAGCATGGTGAAGTGAGGAGATGTAATACCATTCCTGATAGTCTGAACACCATATGGGCTTCCCATTTGATGTAGTACATCTCCAGTCTAGGACAAAATCTCATTTTAAAAAACGTGCTCAGTTCTGTTGGACTTGCTGAGGACTTCCCAATTATATATTGTTGTGATAGCCCCATCTTCCAAAGCTTGAGAATTGACTGATTGTATGGCAGATTACTGCTATTTTGTGCTAGCAGTACTGGGGCTGTGTCGAAGGTGAACTCAGCCAGAAATGGTCTAAATCCAAGCTCCATTCAATATCTGTAGAATTTGCTATTCTTCCTACCCTCACCCTTGAGTTCGATTATCCATATGGTTTCTTTCATAATGCTGGAATCAATAATCCATCACTACAACCTGCCACTGGTCAGTTTTTGCATTTTCCCATGAACGCATCCTGCTAATCTTGCAAAATTAAACTGTACATACAGTATTGTACATAGAATAATTTATTACATAGGATGAGATATTTTGCTTCTATCTTGCTTCTCGATGACAAATGTAATTATTTAATCACTAGACAAAATGGTTGGGTGAGCAAACTAAATTCATTTCACTTGGTTTATTGTGAAATTCACTGTCTACATCTGCTATTATCCCTTACAATGACTAAATACATTTTGTGCTAACTAACTAAACATAGCAATAAACGAAGTCTACTATTTGAGACACGACTTTTTTAAAAGTTAGAATTACTTTGATAATTGGTCCCTATGGGTACCACTGAAATAAGCAGAGCTAAGGAAAAAATGTGCTGAGGGAGTTAGAGCAACTAGTAACTGAAATACAATACAGAATCACAAAAGATGGTAACCTCTAGATTATCATCTGACTCATGAACAAATTGGCATGGAGTAAATGCGATCAGAGTTGAGACGTGTGGCTCAAAGATTAGTGGTGAAGAAATAAGTTTTGGTTCATGGGGCACTAGGAAAAGTGTGAGCGATTACCATCTTTATCGAATTGTACTAGAGAGTGTACTGGCAAATAGTTTAACTGGGATTGTAGACAGGGCTTTAAGCTAAATAGTCAGGATGGTGAACAGAAGTCAGGAAACAATGCCAGTGAATCAGTCTACCTTTCATCATTGCAAAGTGCTAAAAAAAATTTAGGAAATCATAATACAACTCAGCAGAGTCAGCATGGTTTGTGAAAATGACATTGTCATGGACATATTGGAGTTCTTGCAAAGATGTAATGATGTAAATTGAGTCAATGTATTTCCAAAAGACATTCAGTACAGAAAATTCTAGGTCAGTGCAAAATTTGTGAACTCTGTAATAGGGGTAATCTATTAGCATGGGTAGAAAATTCGCTAAATAATAGGACATAGTCAAGATCAGTGGATCATTGCTCTAATGAAGTGCTGCAGGAATCAGAGCTGGGTCTTCAACTATTTATAATCTGTATTAATGAGTCAAAAAGTGTGGTGCTGGAAATGAAAGCAGGTCAGGCAGCATCCAAGGAGCAGGAGTGTCGATGTTTCAGGCATAAGCCCTTCATCAGGAATGTCAACTCTCCTGCTCTTTGGATGCTGCCTGACCTCCTGAGCTTTCTCGACTCTGATTCTGCCACATATTTTGACTCTGACAGTCCAGCACTTTCTCATAATCTGTATTAATGATTTGGATACAAGGATTGACTGTGTATTGTAGACACATTTGCTGACAATACAAAAATAGACAGGAGTACAAATTGTGACAAAGGCACAGTTTGCAAAAGAATATAGACAGGTTAAGTGAACGGGGCAACTGGTTTCTAATGTGCAAAAATAAGAGGCAAGAAGAAAAGAAAAACAATACATACAGGAGAATCTGTGTCCTTGGATTGACTCTCAAAAAATGTAATGTAGATACAGCAAGTAATTAAAAAAACAATCTTGCCTTTTATTAAGAGGAATAGAATATAACAGTAAGCAGGTCTTGCTGAAACTTTACAGAATGAGCCTGCACTTGGAGTAGTTATGCCCATTATTTGGTCTCCTTACTTGAGGAATATGTTTGTTTTGCAAGCAGTTCAAAGACGTTTGACATGCTGATTTTCAGGATGGAGTTGCCTCATGATGTATTGCCCTCATTCCAAGTCCAAGACTTGGACCTGAAAGTTGATCAATTCGTTTCACCATTCACTGCCAGATCTGGTGGGATGACCTAAAGTAGTATCCTGTTCAGCTCTTGTCTGCCCAACTATTCCCTATCCCAAGTTCATCTGGAATGCAAATAATTTCCTTGTCCTCCTTTCAAAATTAATATTTCAAACTTCTTTCCCTGCCTCCTTTCACCCTTGCCTTCAATTTGTGCAATCTGCATTATGTTGAGGGTGTATTGGACGTTGATGAAGCCTCTTCTAGAGTACTGTGTCCAACTCTGGTCTCCCTGTTAGGGGAAGGATATTATTAAGCTGGAGAGGGTTCAGGAGAGATTTACAAGGATGTTGGCAGGAATGGAGGGTTTGAGTTGATAAGGAGAGACTTGATAGGCTAGGATTTTTTTTCACGAGCTGACAGAGATGTAGCAGGAAGTGGTTGGCACGGTGGCTCAGTTGTTAGCACTGCTGCCTCACAGCGCCAGGCACTCTGGTTTGATTCCTGCCTCGGGCAACTGTCTGTGTGAAGTTTGAAGATTCTCCTGCATCTGCATGGGTTTCCTCCGGGTGCTCCAGTCTCCTCCCACAATCAAAAAATGTGCAGGCCAGGTGATTTGGTTATGCTAAATTGCCCATCGTATTAGGTGTATTAGTCGGGTAAATATAAGGTGGGGGCATGGGTCTGGGTGGGTTGCTCTTTGGAGGGTCGGTATAGACTTGTTGGGCAGAAGGGCCTGTTTCCATTCTGTAGGATATCTAATCTCTCAAGTTTGAGGTGTGATCTTCTAGATTTTTATCAAGGTATAGATAAGATGAATGGCAGGTACTTTTTCCCTAAGATGGGCGATTTTGAGACTAGGATGCATATTTTTAAGGTGAGAGGAGAAAGGATTTAAAGACATGAGGGGCAATTTTTTTTTATAGTGTGGTTCATGTGTGGAACTTCCAGAGGAATTATTGGATGTGGATACAGTTACAATGTTTATAAGACATTTAGATAAGTACATGAAAAGAAAGGGATATTGGCGAAGTGCAGACAGGTGGGACGGGTTTAGTTTCGTTTTATGATCATTCTGGACTGAAGGGCCTGTTTCTGTGCTGTATAACTCAGTGCTCATTGTCTCTCTATGATTAAGACTCTTGTTAACTGTGTCTGCTGCTTCATCCTTTTCCCAGTCCTCCAAGACATACTGTTTCTGAATCTCCTCACTGCCTAATTCTTCTTCTTCTCCTTTCTTCCTCATATCCTTGGAGTTCATCTAGTCATAAAACCCACTACCTATTCTCTCAACCCTATTCCCACCAAACTGTCGGTCATCTTTCTCAAAGTGGAGCTGATGTTGTAGAGGTTGTTCTTTATCGTTGTCCCTCATCTTAACAATCCTGCCCTTGATCCCTTTCCTCCTCAGGCAAAGTGACCAGAAAACATCATTAATTATTGGGTATATTGGTTGAGTTTTTTTTTGCTCTTTTTGTATCATTTTTAGACTGGGCACTTTGGAGGTGAGCAACCTGGTTAAAGTTGATCAGAAGATTTTGACAAACAGTTTTTGTACTGCTGAGTTAATTTGGGGTGACAGGCAGGACTGGAGTCAGCAACAGTCAAGAATATTAACCAGGCTGCCCATTTCTCTCTCTCTTTTTCACCAATTATGCCTGCTGGGAGAGCTGCATTTTCCAATGTCCAGGAAAGAGTGGAATAACTAGGAAGGCTGTTCTGCAGGGCACCTACCAATGGGTATTCATCATACAAAATAGAAAATATTGAGCTACTGAGTTGCTTATTATTACAACATATAATGCTGAAAATGCATCTCTATTCATTTAGAATTCATTAAACACAGCGTTCTACAGGTTCATGAGGCAACTGTTTTGGTCTTTAGTGACCAATAATTTGTTTAGTAGCAGAAGATGCCTTGTTCACTGGAAACATTCAATGCTTTTACTGACCTTCAATTAGGACCACAATTGAATCCAGTCAATTGTACCTACCATTTAAACCTCTTCAAACAGATGAACTCTCTTTTGTGAGCAATTTCCTGGACCTTTGCTATTTTGTCTGCCCTTTGATAGGGTGGTCCTTGGGATTCATGCTGAGTTTTACACTGAATGGTAGAAATTAAATCTCTTGCATTTGAGCAGTGTAATTGTTGTCCCACTGTTTCATCTGCCATGCACATCCAAAGTACTTTCCATTATGTACATGCTCAGAGTCTAGACATGTCTCTTCCAGCAATTTAGGTGATCGGCGTGCAATTCTATTTCCACTTACATTCTTACTCTACATTTTGTGTATTTATACAAAAGTGTATTGTTATTTCGGTCTTAAATAAGATCCAAGTCTTGAGACCATCTGCAGGAGGTTTGGAAAAGCAATCAGCCAAGGTAAATTGTTAAATACGATTTTTGTTTCATGTATGCTTAAACTTCTTATGGGAGGACAGTTAGGTTAAAACATTTGAAGAGGATACTGGGTGCATGTGACCCTACTATTAAATTCTATACATGCTTAACAAGTCCCAGGTCTCGAGTACAAATTCTCCCATCTGTACCTCTCTTCCTGATCTTCAAAATTCGAGGAGTTTGAAGAAGATATAGACTGTAAGCTCTGAAGCTTGTAGATTCCTTTAGAGAATATCATGTTAAATTGTATTTATAATGGCTTTATTCTATGACTTCAGTTAAATATTTTGCTTATACAAACTCGTTTATTCAGCTGTGACTTTCATCTTTTTTTAATAGTTTCAGCTTCCTTGACATGATAGCGCTCAAAGTTCTTCATTTTTTCAACAGTGACTACATTTCTTACGTTTCATTAACTTTGTAGTGCCTTGGGATATGCTGAGGTAATAGAAGGTGCTATCAAGGTATTCGAGAAGGGTTTGGTTATGGTGTTATCATGCTGCTAATGTACTGTTTCTGACACCACTGGGTGGCGCAATAGATCACATTACGGTCCAATCTTCCAATTTCAAGATTATACAAGACTAGAGACCCCCACCGAGGCCTCTGAAATCCCAACACTCTGACTACATATGATTGCAGGTTTTACATCCCATGCAATGGGCAATTACCTGGTGTTTGAAACCTTCCAAAAAAAGTCCCCAACTCTGAGTTAAGAGCCTGAGACTTCAGTTCGGGATTACTTTAATCTTTAGCCAGGAAAGATTTGAGATGTTAAAACCTATTATTTCATTGCTAATTAATAAGCTGGCACCCCAGTCACTCCCTCTGACAAACCCTCTGGACCAATTAATACCCAACATCCTAACTCCTCCTAATATTCAACCTATCACCTACCCCCATCACCTAAGCACACCACACATACCCCTGACACATAATTTCCCCCTACCCTATCTTGTACTTACCTGCAACCTGTTCCCTTCATCCACCTGGCACCCTACTCCCATCAACTTACCTTCTTTCTGTGGCCATGAGAGGCTTTGGGGCCTTTTTAAAGTGTGTTCAATTATTGTGATGTGGCAACTATCTCTGTAAAAGGAGAGAATGGTTTTCCCAGCAAACCTTTTCAGTTCCAGCACATTTTGTTACACCAAGGATCTGTTGTGATGGGTCCTGCACCATTTGGAAAATATCCTCAGAAGGTAGGTGGGGGCAATGTTCAGTCTGACCGCTATTGGAAAAAGGGATTGGGACCCAGATCAGAAGATTCAGGCCATCTGTTCATCCAAGTCTAAAGGTTGAATTTTTACTATGGTCTTTGGGATGAGAAACCAGTGCTGAGCCCACAATTGTTGGCAGCAGAACTCACTCAGTTACTTTAGCATAAGCTGCCTCCTAACTGGTCGCTATTGGACCCAGTGCCCCATTACATATGGTAAATAGGCTCCTGATGCTATAGGCTCAATCGGTGGTCAGGGATGCTACTGGCACAGGTGGACATAGCCCATGCAGGTTTGAGCTCCTGGGCACCTCCATGTCTAAATACCAGTGGTTCCAGAGCAGGAGGGGAACCTCCCATCAGGGTGATCCTTGGGGGTCATAGGCCTTCTTTGCTGCTAATCTGCCATGGCTGTTTTTGGGTTATAAAGCCTCTAGTACCAATTGCCCTCCCCTCACCCCACAGCACAGCATTCATGATCTTTCTACACAATGGGGAGAGGGGGCAGGTCATCTGCCATTCGTAAAAGGCCAGCAAACCTGTAAAATGGCCTCCTAAATGTATCAATTCACAAGAAAAGATTTACAAGGATGTTGCCAGGGTTGGAGGATTTGAGCTGCAGGGACAGGCTGAATAGATTGGGGCTGTTTTCCCTGGAGCATTGGAGGCTGAGAAATGACCTTATAGATGTTTATAAAATCATGAGGGGCATGAATAGGGTAAATAGACAAAGTCTTTTCCATGGGAGAGGGGAGTCCAAAGCTAGAGGGAATAGGTTTCAGATGAGAGGGGAAAGATTTGAAAGGGACCTAATGGGCAGCTTTTTTCACTCCGAGGTGGTGCGTGTATAAAATAAACTGGTAGAATCACGATGTCTGGATGGGTGAATGGGAAGGGTTTAGAGGAATATGGGCCAAATACTGGCAAATAGGACTAGATTAATTTAGGGTATCTGGCTGGCAAGGACGGGTTGGACCAAAGGGTCTGTTTCCATGCTGTATATATCTGGCTTCAACTTGGTGGTTACGCTATGATGCAGCCTGCAACTGGGAAACTTCCCTTGGGGCAGACTGCTTAGAAGGAACTGTATGCACATGGCTCCTGGCTGTTGTAACAACAAAGCATCGCCTGACCCCAGCCCTTCCATACCCCTCAACGTTGAAATGGTGAAATTCTTACTGAAATGTCTCGACTATAAGGATCTCTTTTTGTTTTAAGAGGACATTGGGCTGACTCAACCCATATAAAACATAATCTACACAAACTTGTAAAAACATTTCATACTAAATTGATTTAAAATCACTCTGAAATCACAAGGTTACTGTGGGCAACAGAAAGTAGATGAATGTGCAATGTACTGAAACTCATTATTGGGGCATAAGAGTGATTCACCAAATCTATTCATGATGCATAGGACTGGGCACCAGAAATAGAAAACTTGCTTCCTTTAGTAGATCAAATGGTTATGACGGGGATTTGATTTGTACAACCAAGCCTCAAGTTCAATGTCGAGTTCTGTTCCTGTTGAGTTCGGGTCAACAACAATGATGCTACAAGGTAGCCTCAGTGTCTCTAAATTGAGTTGGGGGGGGGGGGGGGGAGGGTGGAGGAAGAAAATCAACCATGCTTTGCATTTCTAATTAGTATCCAGAAACACTCTACTGGACATTTGTGGTATCTCCAACAGTTGAGTAGCCTTCTTTAAACTCAGAGGCTAATTCTTGTGGAATTGCACTGCCGAAAGTTCACACTTTTTTTTTCTCTCAGAGAGAGAAAAATAAGAATTGGAGGAAGTGGAAAGAAAAACAAAGTTGAAAATTTTGATGGAGTTCAATTGTCCATGGTAATAAGAAATTGTATAGTTTGAGGTGAAGTCTCTAACAATACACTCCATTTTGTAATTACCAAAGGCCAGTGTGGTCAGCCTACCTTGATACCTAGTCAGTAAGCAGATGCTTGCTCAGCTGAAGTAATGACAATTAATTCCACTACCATTCAATTTAAAAAATCAAGACGATTAGGCAAAGTTAAAGCCTTGATTCCAAACCAAGTGATCCTCGTTTCCAAAACAAAAGGGGAGTTGTATTGCGATGGTAGTGTCCCCACTTCTGAGCCAGGAGGCTGGGTTCAATTCCCACATTCTCCAAATTTGTGTAATAATGTCCCTGTACAAATATATAAAAAAAACAGATGTTCTTGTGTCACAGTGGTATCCCTACCTTTGAGCCAGGAGGCCCTAGTTAAGATTTAGCCTGAGGTGTGTAATAACATCACTGATTAGAAAATATCTATTAGCAGATCAAGGGTGTTTAGTGGAGGAAAACTCACACTTAATGTCCCAGACTCCTGTTTAACATAAGATCCATTCACTGAAGACCAGCCATTGCTTGAGATTGTCTTAGTAGATAGCGTTATGAAGAAAAATTAAGCCTTTTTTGGGAGTGCAATTTATTTTGATGCAATCTATGATGTGGGGATAAAGAATACAATCTGTTATATCCTTCACTGTTTCTATCGTTTGGAGATTATTCTTATTACCATACACACTGGTTTTGTTAAGCCATGCGTTTAGTCTGTGGAACCATTAAGTAGGCTTAATGATGTGTGTCTCAATCACAAACACTGATGTAAGCTTCTGTTTTCAGTGCTGAACTAAAATTAAATCTATCCTCATTGGAGAGCTTCGATGTCGTGTTTACATATAATTGTAACAGATAATCACTGTATTACAGCACATCCGCATGTACTCTGAGAGGAAGCATTACTGCTTCTGAGAAAATCCATGTTTAGCCAGCCCATCTGATCAGCACATCTGCATAGAAGATGTTTTAATCAGTTTTAACACTGTAATCTGAATGGCGTTTGCATTTCACGGATTACTTTCTGCATATTCAGATGCTTCCCCACACATTGGTACTGCTACATAGTTCACTTGCTTAAAAAAGAAACTTGCCTTCATTTGTCATATGAAATAGCTTAGAAGAGAAATAAATTTAGACTTTTCCCAAATGTTTCTTTCTTTATAATGATCACTAATTGTGGTTCAGTTGGTAGTATTTTAACCTCAGACAGACGGTTGCAGGCTCACTTCAGACTTGAGCATAAAATTCAAGGTTGTCTCGTTCAGTACTGGACAGAAGCTATATTTTCCATGATGTCTTAAACAGATGGATCGCTGACTATTTTAAGTTTATAATATTGATATGAACATTGGTGCCCAGGTAGTTGCCGATAAGTGTGTCATGCTGTGATCTACTCCAGGTTAAAATGTTTTCCATTTAAACCGCATGTTGAAAGAAAATCCATTCAATTGATCATGTTTACTACATTGCAAATTCTATGTTTTTTGTATGTTTGTCTGTGTAGCATGTGCGACTGAGTTAGTTTGAGAAAGGTATTTTGAACTGTATTTACAACATTATATTACAAGTCATGCAAATAGACTTGTAAACACAGACTGGGTGATTTACTGATGTTACTGAAACTAACATAGCTGACTGAACACATTAGTGATATCATTACAGCGAGTGACTGAAGTTGAGGTATCATTTTTACTGGGATGTCAAGTTTTGATGTAACGACCTTAAAGGTAAGGGGCTGTCTGGTCTATGGCAATGCAACATTTTATTAGATTTATTTTAACTTGAGCTATCTTGATACTTCAGTGGTATCTTTTTTTTTAACCTGGTTCCCCCATAGTATCCTTTCCTAAAGTGAAAGCCATTAGAAGTCACCAGTGGATTTCCTGTGGTATTGCCCCTGGTGTTTACCAATATGGACAGTATGGGCCACACTGATGTACAGTGTACAGAGTATCTTGGAGTTACCAGTATTTTTATGTTCTATCTGTATCCACCTTTTTCATTACTTTAATGTTTATTTGTATGATTGTTAAGCTCTGGAATTGGTTTTATGCATTTTTCAAAGTCCATGGTACAGGAGATGATCATAAGATTACCAAGAAAGATTGTAATTCCAGGAGATGTGCAGAAGCAGTAAGTGTCTTGTCATGTGCTTTAATAAATCGGAGGTGTATTGAGGATTATGCAATGGGGGCATTTTGGAATGGGAGCCAGGGTCTTTCTATGTTGGTGAGAGTAGGGCTCCATTCATGTTCTTTAGAAATTCCCCACCATTAGCATTCAAAAGCACAATTCACATCAGGATCTGGGAATTGTGTTTAAGTTATTTAAGTGTTTTCTGTTATTTGATCGTGATATAAAGCTCAAAAAGCAATAAATTAGTTCCTGGTAGTTGTGAGAAATTTACTATTTGTCCTGCAGCGTGATGCCTTTGGGGTTTGGTTGGGGCCAATGGTGGTTTGAAAGCCACCTTTTAATGCCTTAGTTATAATGTGGGATCAGCAGGAGAGACCAGGACTTGATGATAGAGGAAGAGGTGGAGATACTGGAGTTCTAAACATCAAATGATTCATCAAGTGATTCATCTAATGACAGGTACTACATGATTTGGACTCACTGGAGGTGCAGAATACTGGACAGCTAAATTTTAAAGCATGGTGGAAATAGCATAATGAAAAGGTTTCAAGGAGAATGTGATAGTGCAGGGTATACATAAAATTTTTAATAGATTTTAATACTAACCAACCTTTATGCCTTTGTTCCGGGCAAGTCTGAGTAATGGTTAAAATATGATCTCGAATGTTTTGGCTTCAGAAATTCTGAAGACTCCTGACAGCATTGTAACACTTTAAGTGCCTGTTGCAGAAGCCAAAAGAAACCACTTACTTGTGTGAACAGACTTTTAATTAGTCATTGCTGTCATTCAAAGTTACCTTGGTATAATTCACATGGGCCCAGGAACTTAAACATCATTCTCCACTCAGTTCTCAGAACAACATTTGCTAATGCTCTAATGTACTGACCTCCATTTCTCTAACACTACCTTCCAAGGAAAAGTACACTGTATGCAAAACATTACTTATAGATAGCTGTGCAGCTACAATTTGAACATTATAGATTGAAACAAAACTGCATGAAATTAGTTCATATTTCTAACAAACAAAAAGTTGTTTTAATGTACATGAAGCACAGAAAATTAACGTGCATGTACACCGAGCCATTTGAAAAATGAATGGCATGTTAGCTTTTCTCCAAAGGGTTTGGGTAGAACAGCAAAGATGTACTGTTGCCAGTGGTGGGGGGGTGGGGAGGGAAACAAATCTGGAGCTCTTGGACTCATCAGGACAGATACAAGAATACCACATTTCAAATCCAGCAGCGATTTATGCTGTGTGGGAAAGGGTGTTGGTTGTTTCTTTGGCAAATTGATTCTGATTAGTCAAGTCGTTAGAGAGAATTACTGGGGAATTTATGTACCCTCCCCCCCATTCTTTTGCTTAATTGAAAATAAAGGCACAATGCCTGGCTCAGTTCTCTCTGCTTAAGGAATGGGACACTGAAGATATGTCACTTCTAGCAAGTGTAAGTAAGCCACATTGTGAGCTCAACTGATAATCTTAAATTGGCTGTTTAATTCTTAGAATGTTCAGGAAGTCTCACTGTTACTGTAAAGGGTGTTGATGAGAGCAAATCTGGATTCTTGTGTAGAATTTTGCCCTCTACTTATGGCTAGAGGTGGAGTGCAAGAAAGGTTCATTACTCTGATTCCTTGAGTGAGAAAACTCGACTCAGTCTCTCCCCAGAACATTCCCTAAAGTTTGGAAGAATGAATGGTGATTTAATTGAAACATACAATTCTTAATTCGACAGGGTAGAAGCTGGGAGGTTGTTTCCCCTTGGCTGGGGAATCTACGACTAAGGATCACAGTCTCAGAATAAAGGATTGGTCAATTTGAGAGAAATTTCTTCACCAAAGCAGATGTGAAGCCTGGGAATTCCTGATTCCACAGCCAGCCATGGACGCTCAGTCATAGAGTATATTCAAGACAGAAATTTAATTGGCGTTTGGATGCTGAAGGTATTGAGGGATGTGTGGATAGTTTAGGAAAATGAAGCTGAGATGGAAAGTCAGCTATATCTTTTTGAACAGTGGTCAGGTATAAGGGGCTGAGGGATCTATTCCTGAACCTATTTCTTATGTTAGAGAAGTTAGAGGATATGTAGATCAATAGATGTCAATTAAATATCTACATTTAGAGCATTTGCAGATGTTGTTCTGTTAACTGAGTGGAGAATAGAAGTGTTTTAAGTCCCCATGCCCAAGTAAATTATACTAACAAGAATAACAAAAATGATTGATTAAGAGTCTGTTCACACATAAGCTTCTACAACAGACACCCAAGGGACCCATTACATTGCTATCGTGGCAGATTTCATTTTTTTTCAAAAGACTTTAGCCTGGCTGCTCATATTTAATCAACAAAGAATTGAATTTAATTACTAGCAATGTGTGTGTATGAGAGAGGGAAGTCTCTCTGCCTTTTTCGATACATGGCTGGTTTTCACAACATTGACAGCAATTTAAATGGTGAGTCTTTGGCATTTAGCTTATTTCCGCCACCTCCCAATGCTTGGACCAGTTTGTAACACATCCTTAAAACAACCTCCAATAATGTCTAGAAGTGGGAGAAAACTATGGTACCATGTTTGCTGGCTGCAGTCAAATCAAATCTCAAGTCTTTGATCTTTGTAGCCATTGTTTTGAAGCCCTGATTGGAAAGTATCTCTCTCCATTGATGTACCTTCCACCAACTTAAACAGCTCTTGCCAACCAAATCTTTTAAACAAGAGTTGTTTAAAAACTCCAACTAGGATTCCTGCATAGTCATGGTCCAACTCATACATCAGCCACTCTATCTCCAGAAACGAAAATCCACAAAGGAAAGTTGATCTTGTTTGACTAGTTTATTCCCCCTCCATGTGCTTTACAAACAATAACAATTACCTTTAAATTTAGAGACTGTCATTATGTAATGTTATGATTCTAGCTGATGGCTAGACTGGACAAGTCAGATTCCCAGAATAGAACCTGGCTTTATTTTTTAGTTTATTTCATGTGGTGGTTAGTCGCTAAAATCATATTCACAAAAATACTTTCACATGATGCTGCAGATTTGTTTTTGAACAGCAGAAGTTTATTACGCAAAAAAAAACAGACCAAGCTCTCTAAATATAGAAGTTATAATTATCTTAAAAACAAAGCAATGCAAAGGTTCAACCTGGTGTTCTGACACTATTTGTTAAACACTCAGGTGCAGAGAAATTACAACCCAGTCTTAACTTTCTATTTAACTGACACCTTACAGTTTCTTTGCCAGGCTACGTGAATATAATTTGAGTCACTTCAAAATCTGCTGACATGAAATTTCCATAAATCTGCGAGCCTAAACCTTCCCAGATCTAATAACACTAGATTTCTAACAATTCTTCCCTGGTTTTAAAGCTTCACAAACTTAAACTCTTGTACTGAGGTGACCGGTTCCTTTACCTGTCCTAAACTTCCGAGGAGAGAGACTAAACTTACTTCAGAACACAATCTCAATTCTCTGAATTATAAACTTGTTCAATCCTAGATTCTTCTGAATGGAAACAAAGTTGATGACCTTGAATATTTATTCTACCTTTTGTAAACCTAACAATATAAACATTTTCTTTAATGTCAGAGGGGTCACCTAGTTTTAACAAATATTGAATTTGGGTCATTGTTCTGGAAAAACTCTCTGACTTTTTTTAAGAGAATCCCTTCGCAGTGTAACAACATTCATCTGCCTCTTTTTTTTGAACTCCAACTTACAAAAAATGATATTTATAGATTATACAACATTCACAACAGTAAGTATATTTGTCTACCATATACCTTTGATGAACACAACCACATGACACAAAATGGGATGTGACTAGCATGCTGTACTGTTACAATACACCTTCCTATGATTTGTTTAATTATTTTTGCCTGTATAGTTTTGGATTTCATTTACATTGTTTGTTGTTGGTGTTGGTTTCAATAACTGTGTATGTTGAGCAATGACTCCAAAAAGACCCCTAAAACCTACCCTGCCAAATATTCAGTTATCTAATCAATTCTGGGCAATCTGTACAGTCTTTACTTATGTTTTTCTCCACATAAGATATTGAATCAGTCCCTATCCTCCTGTTTTATTCACTTTAAACACTTTTTCTCAAAATTTAAGAATAGCTTTTGATTTGATATTGGTTTATGCTAGGGAATTTCATGTTCAAAACACCTTTTTGAGATTGTCCTATTCCTAATTTTATGAATGGGAAATTGTATTGAACTATTTCTAATCCACCACTATATTGCTAATGAATCTTTCCCTTTTCTTTCATAATAATTGTGGTATTAATTGCAACCACCACTGTTTATTTTGAACCCTTTCAGCCTATCTTTATTTTAACCTTTAGGAGCTGAAGAATGTTAAATTTCACAGAATAAGTAGGATATACAAATTTTACTCTGAATCTATTGAATTACGAAACTCAGCTATAGAATTACAGAATGCTCATGGCACAGGAGGCTGTTCACTTCTCATATCCAAACTAGTTCTCTGAAAGTGCAACTTCTGAGTTCTGGCTCATCCTATTTCTGTCCTATTTTCTCTCTTCAATTATCGTTTGAATGTCTTAAGTCTTCCTTTGCCGTCCGCTCAAATAGTTCTGAACTCAAATCGAGGGCTATTGGTGCTGAGAAACCTTTCCTATTTCATGTCCAGTGTCAATCTCAAGTACTTGCAAACCATCTCCAGTTTTGTCTTCCAAGTTACAATAAAAGAATATGTAGGACATACAGTTTCATCTTCACCTTACTGCCATGGTAATTGGGATAGATTGTGAATAGATCCAGCAGCTTAAAACTCGGCATTGATCTCCTATTGTCTGCTTGCATCAGAATTGTATTTCACCACAAACTGCAATTGGTATATTCCTAAGTCTACCATCTTCAAATTGGAGACCAGTCCTAATTCTCCAAGGAGTGTTAAAGAACATGCCAGGAGTTAGCACCACATATAGTTTAAAATTCAATGCCAGCCTAGCAAAGCTAAAACATGTGACCACATGCACACTAATAGTAGAAGCTCTACAGTCCTGCTCTATTCAGTCATGAATTGCAATGGACATCAATTCAAAGAGAAGGTTCCAAAAACATTCCCATCTACAATGATAGCAAAGGCCAGTACCATGACTATAAAACTCAGGATGAAGCATTTGCAACGATAACCAGCCAGTGCCAAGTAGATGGAATGAGTGCTGGTGAAACCATGCATGGTTAGAGATGCCATCCTTCCAATGAGGTATAAGACCCACCTGCTTGTTCATTTGCTGTTAAATACGTGGTGACAGAGTTCAAAGAGGAGCTGTTTGCAATACTCCAATTCAGCCTCAGCCAGTTTTATTTTCATCCACAACATCATAGCCTTGCTTCTCTACTCTGAGCACCAATAATAAAGCAAAGGATGCTATATGCTTTACTAACTACTATCTCAATCTGTCCTAGTCAATGATTTATGCACATATACGCCCAGATGCTTTTGCTACAGCACAGCCTTTAGAATTGTATCTTTTATTTGCCAATTGTTCACCCATTCCACCAAGTTTATGGGTCTGCTGTTGAACTTCGATACCATCCTCTTCAAAATGCACAATGCTTCAAGTTCAAATTGTGCCTTGTACAGCAGGAGGTGGGTCATGAACAATAATTTTTTTTAATGTTTTAACTTATAGATTACTTAGTGTGGAAACAGGCCCTTCGGCCCAACAAGTCCATACCGACCCTCCAAAGAGCATCCCACCCAGACCCATTCCCCCCTTCACTTAACACTACGGGCAATTTAGCATGGCCAATTCACCTAACCTGCATATTTTGTTTGGACTGTGGGAGGAAACCGGAGCAAACCCATGCAGACACTGAGAGAATGTACAAACTCCACACAGATGGTTGCCTGAGGTGGGAATTGAACCCAGGTCTCTGGCGGTGTGAGGCAATAGTGCTAACCACTGTGCCACCATGCCACCCTAGGAGTTGTTAAGTGTGCTTTCTTCAGCAAGAAGCAGTGTGGTCTGTGCCACCTACTGGCCAGAGGTTAGTTTGCATCTTCAATTTCATTTGAAGTCTCCATTGCTTAAACTATCCCTGTTGAACCTGCATTGTTGTTTAATATAAGGAAAAGGGTGTGAACAATTAACCAATAAGGGATCTACACAAAGATGGTGCAGTAGGATTGAGAGCGAGAAGACACCAACCCAAGATGATTAGCAAAATGAACAAAGGTAACAGGAGGAAAATGGGCATTATGCAGCTCGTGGTTAGGATCTAGAATGTGCTGCCTGAAGCTTTGTGGTGTAAGCAGAACCAGTTGAAGATTTTAACAAAAGAAATTGGACAGTTATCCAAAGGACAAAATATGCTGAGCTATGGCAAAAATGTGGGGCATGAAGTGCTGTGAGCTCTTCTGGTAGAGACAGATACTGTGATCTGAATAGCCATTCTGTGCTGTAATCATTCTGTAATTCTATCATAAGAACACCAAGAGTCCCAACACCAGCCCTTTGGAAAATTCCATGGTAAATCTTCCTCCAATCTGAGAAAGCGTCCACTCACTCTGCTTTCTGCCTCTCAACCAATTTCGTTTTAATGTTGCTACCAGCCCTTTTATTCCATGAGCTCTAATATTACCTGCAAGCCTGTTGTATGGCACTTTGTCAAATGCTTTCTGGAAGTCCATCTACACCACATCAACAGCATTACCCTCCTCAAGCTTCTCCATTACCTCATCAAAAAACCTCCAGCACATTAGCTAAACATGAGCTGTCCTCAACAAATCTGTAGGCAAAAGTGAGGACTGCAGATGCTGGAGATCAGAGTCCAGATTAGAGTGGTGCTGGAAAAGCACAGCAGGTCATGCAGCATCCAAGGAGCAGGAAAATTGATGTTTCCTGATGAATGGCTCTTGCTGGAAACGTCGATTGTCCTGCTCCTCTGATGCTGCCTAACCTGCTGTGCTTTTCCAGCACCACTAATCTTGACTCAACAGATCTATGCTCACTTTCCTTTCTTAACCTGCATTTGCCAGACATTAATGCATCTCAAATTGTCAATTCTGGAAGCCTCCCATCACAGATTAAACTGACTGGCATGTAGTCACTGGGCTTATCTTCGTCTTTTTTTTGGACAATGTCATTGCATTTGATATCCTCCAGTCCTCTGCCATTGTAATTTTATTTATTTATTCATAGGATGTGGGCATTGTTGGCTTGGCCAGCATTTATTGTTGCCCTCAATAAGGTGGTGGTTGACTGCCTTCTGGGCTACTGCATTCCATTTGTGGTAGGTATACCATAAGCCTGTCAGAGGCAATTCCAGGATTTTGACCCAGCAATCTGAGTCTACGAAAGACTGCATAATTAGGAGCAGTGCCAGCGCCCACTTTCTCTTGGCTCCGTATCCTAGAATATATCCCATCCTTTCCTTTATTTATTTAAATCAGCGATTACATTTCAAAAAGTAATGAATTAGTTGCCATAGAGATCTATACCGGAAAAAGGTCCATGCCAGTCAAAAACAACCACCTAAGTTGTGAAGCATTCAACATTTCAAGGACTTTATGACTGCACATTTTTAATGACTGGCATAATAATGATTGAGGATATTAGACAATAGATTGGCTCCGCAGTGGAGTAACCTGTCAACATTCAATGTTCACACACTTGAATGATTATACAAGTGAATAACAGGAGGTGAATCAATATTTTTCAAACAATACTCCCAAACAGCCTGACTTGTGCTGGTTTAGAAAAAAATCTGGATTTGACTTGGGGAAAGTGGTGGAGGTGGAGTCAGGCAGAGGTTAGCTGAGGAGAATTTAAGTTCGGAGCATTCAGCAATCGAAACTTGCCAAACAGACTATTTCCAAACTTGCTTTTTGCAAAGCTGAAGGGACTAGTTACAGGACATAAAAATGATGTAGACTCATTAAGCAGCAGGCATTATTGTGGTAAACAGCCATTATAAACTGTCAGAAACTCCAGTAATCACTCATGCTAGCTGTGACTGAGTACAGATTGTGTGACAATGTATTTAGCATGTACTGGTGAGAAAAAAACATGACAGACAAGGGCATTACTAATGTGCAGATGGGCTGGATAGCGTTCCCATGCAAAGACTTTCAAAAATCAGCTTAAACTAGCTTCTTTCATTTTTAATCCTCCCTATGCCAGAAACTAAAGTCTAAACAACATTTACTCTGCAATAAATAACCTTTACACAGATTTATCGACAAAAAAAGAGTCTTTATGTCTCCTTTTTGGCATTTCCTCAGTGTTTTTATGAACTTTGGCCTTGTCCATGGAAACTGTAGCAGAAATGTCAACACTGATGGGCAGGATAAAGAGAGGCTGTGTTTTAATGTGCATATGAGACAGGTTGGAAACAAAGCTGTTGCATAGTATTGAATTCATAAGATATCACTCCAATAAAAGAGCATACAGGCTTTTTATTAAAGTGATTAGAGGCAAGGAGAAAAGAACTGTGGTTTAGCTTTCTCTAGCTTTGACAAAAAAAGGCGCAAAACCCACAGACCTGGACCCTGGGAATGGAGCATGGTCAAAGCCACGTTTTCTCTTCTTTACCGACCTTGTTTGCATATATCAACTGTGGGATTTCATTAATCCGTTCAAATACCCCATTTTCACAGGTCAATGAATTTTTATAAGATGTTTGTTGAGGTTTGAAGAATTGAAGCAGATATCTCATTTATGCTGTGTTAGCAACACACTGGCCTGCAAGTGCCATTACTTTATTAACCCACAGAGGCTCTGTCCCAACACTGTAGTTAACACATGCAGGCGATGCATTACCAGCTTTGTCAGGTAAACTTATCATCAGGTAAAGCCTAAGAATTAAGAACTCCCATTTTCATTTTGAATTTTCTGCCATATTCAAAATAATTGATTGTCCTTTCTCTTCCACTCACCCCACACCTGGCTCCCTCCTTGTGCCCCATCATAAAAATATTCCACTCAGGAGGACTGCTAAGTGAGATCCAGAGCCCCCGAGAACCCAACGGTACTCTCAGAACTCATTTGGATTGGCATTCTTTTTTTAAGTTAATGGCAACTTGTTCCTGAGTTGCTCTGTAAGTATTGAGGTGTTAGAAAGTTAAAACAAATATAATGTAAGGGGCAGCATGAATGTGGATTAGAATCCATTTTTACTATAGCAATGTGAAAATTTGTATTCTCTCATCCAATATACTCTTTATTCGATAATCCAAATCTGCAGTAATAAACTTCAGATTATTTTCTAAAACTGTCAGATGTGAGTATTATTGCAATTCTCTTCATTGTATCAAAAGTAAGAATTTTGGTTTTGTAACACATCGTGGCTCCTATGATGGAGAATTTAGCTTCAAACTCAGTATCTGTGAGTTAGCCAGTCCATAAACAATGCTGCAGAGAGGATCAAAGGCATGTTTTCCCCTGTGGAACATTGGTGTTTATGCAGGAGCTTGCCCACACACACACACTAATGAGGGCAGAGAGTATATGTACTTGTCAGGAAATCTTTGCAATAAAGTGTGCATTCGAGGTACCCTATTGCTTCCAGCATTCATGGAGTTAAACCCAACATACACAGCCTTCACAAAACACAGAAAGGAAACAAATAAATCCCCTGAGAATGAATGTTTACTCCACTTAATCCTAAAGATTCAAATGCGCAAATCAGTGACAAACCTAAGGGGAGCAGGCAATGTCTCGCAATTTATTTGGCGGTATTGGGCTGGGATACAGCTGGGCCGTTGCCATCCTTCGCTATATATAACCTCCCCATTCGAGAAAATCTGGGAAAACATTCGCAGTATACAAACGGCTGCCTCGTAGAAAACTGACGTAGCCCTCGTTGTCCCTTTATAAAAGGGGTCATTTCAAAAGTTTAAGGGATAAAATGTACCAAGAAAGTCTTTGATGGGGCCTTGGTCAGGTTTCTATTCTGAACTCTCAGTACGACCCAATGCTGTCATTTGAGTTTACTATTGCAAAGTACCAATACTGATCGTAAGAAAGCTTGGGATGTGGGAATTCCAAAATTAGGGACTCCAAATGTTGTCTCAAGTTCTTTCAACAATATCGTTGTGTAGTATAAGGTAACTGCTGCAATAAGACCAACTTAAGCACTATGCTAGGAGTAGTATAACCAGTTTCTTCACAAGTTTCAAGCTGACTTGAAGTAACAGCAAGTGCTTGCCTGAAAGGATTTAAAGGACGTATAGCTAATTGTGTCAGAAACTGAATGATCACAAGTCTGTTTTATACACAGCTGAGAATGGAGGGATGCTTTGATTCTCAATTTTAATCTTCAGTCCCATTATGTAAGAATCAGCATTGAGTCAGTTTAAGCATGTGTTGCACATGCTGACAGACACTAAACTTTGCAGTACCCAAGAGTTTATTTCTGCAGGTGATATGTTTCAAGTAAATATTCAAAGTGTTTCATAGGTAAAACTAGATTATTTGGACTTAACCAGTGGAAATGATCTGCTTTGTGGTGAATTTATTCCATAAATTCTATTTATAATTCTATTGCAGAGAACAGAGCCATATTTCCTCGTTAGGCCCGAGCTTGCAGAGAGTTCAATTTGTTTTATCTGGACTTTCTTAGTTCCTTGTACAGCAATCAATTAAATACTCTTTAATTTTTGCTTTTATGAAAGGTTGAAAACAGTGGCACTTAACATGTAAATATAATTAATTTTTATTGCTGGCAAGAGACCTTCAAAGTTTAAATAGCTGATGAAGTTAAACACCTCCAACTCAGCTGTCTTTACAATGTGAAGACACTACAGGATATCTTGCAAAAAAATGGAGCTCTTGCAACTGAGCTTCAGACCCCCATCATTGCAATTCAGTCAGAAAGATTTTAACACCTTCCAAAAAAAATCTCCAACCCGACAACATTGTATCTATTAGTGACTACCTGTTGATCTCTTGTGGTTTTGCTCATACTGTTTGCCTTCACTGCTTGGGCTAAAAATACAAATCTAATTTACTACAAAAAATAAACTGGTGCAGAATAGAAAGCAATTGATAAATTGCTTAACTTCTGCTTTGTGTTTAAGTTTACTCATGTAAAGCAACATAGTCAACAATGGCAAAGTCACACATTCAACTGGACTCACTAAAAATTAATAATTAATGCTTGTAATACAGGAATACTTTTAAGGTATGATGCAACATTGCACCCCATTTAAGATGGAGACATGAATTCTAAAACCCCAATGTCAACAAATTGCAACAAAACAGTTTAACAAAACAAGCACCAGCAAACTGTTCAATTACATTATAATTTGGATTCGGAGATGCCGGTGTTGGACTGGGGTGTACAAAGTTAAAAATCACACAACACCAGGTTATAGTCCAACAGGTTTAATTGGAAGCACACTAGCTTTCAGAGCGACACTCCTTCATCAGGTGATTGTGGAGGGCTCGAGCCCTCCGATCAAGCCCTCCACAATCACCTGATGAAGGAGCGTCGCTCCGAAAGCTAGTGTGCTTCCAATTAAACTTGTTGGACTATAACCTGGTGTTGTGTGATTTTTAACATTATAATTTGGAATTTAGATATGAACATTCTAAAGTTTGAGTATTTAAGAATTTGATCCTCCAGTCTAATGTGTAAATCTAAATTGTACTGCTGAATACATCGCCATTTGTAATAATGGGCATGGATGTATGCTTCTGGCCAGACCTCCATGGACAGAGTGAAGCCTGGATTGCATGATTGACTGAATAACTTCGATGTGACTGCTTGCAGAAAACTAGGCTAATGGAGAGCTTTTATTTTTCCTGTGTGTGTAAGACTCATTGTTGATGAGTGAGTCATGCATCATCCTTTGCTCGAGATTACTCACTAGTCCTTCCAGGCACCAACCTTAGCTGGTTTTTTTTAAAAAAGCCTTAAGTGGAGCCACTCGCTGCCTCCACAGTTGTCACGACCCACTCTCCCATCCCTGCTCCAACAACCATCCTTCCAAAGCTTACCAATGCTTACTTCTGGCAAGGCAGGTGAACTAAAATTTATATTTTTGCACAATATGAATTACCTGAGTAGGTGTGACTGGTACTGCAAGTTTACCCCAGAAACGTAGATAAAGTTTCTTTGTTTTTTTCCATAGCATTATTCTGTTGCTGTGCAGCATCATTTCTGATTTCATCTTCTCTCTCCTGCCTTCCAGCATCATAGATTCCCCTTTTGTTCTTTTCCACCCTGTCAACTTTCCCTGCCTCTGTCTTTATGTTAAACATGTTGCATTTCTCACTTTTCTAGTTCCAATGACAATACACCCTCCTGAACAACCCACTCTGTTTTTCATTTTAGTGATGGAGACTGGCCTGCTGTGTATTTCTGCCCTTTTCTGTTTATAAAACAACTTATAGTTTTTTAGCTATAGGGAAAAGCCAAACAGGCTGAGGCTACTTTCTCTGGAGCATTGGAGGCTAAGGAGTGACCTTAAAGAGGTTTATAAAATCACGAGGGGCAAAGATAGGGTGAATAGCCAGAGTGGGGGAGTCCAGAGCTAGGGATTTAAGGTGAGAGGGGAAAGAAATAAAAGGGATGTATTGGGCAACTTTTTCATGCAGAGGTGCTGCGTGTATGGATTGAGCTGCTAAAGGAAATGGTGGAGGCTGGTACAACATTTAAAAGACATCTGGATGGGCACATGAATAGGAAGAGTTCGGAGGGATATGGCAAATGCTGGCAAATGGGACTAGATTAATTTAGGAAATCTGATCGGAATGGACAAATTGGACCAAAGGGTCTGTTTCCAGGCTGAACAACTCTGCCTTTCAATTAGATGTCCTCTATATTTCACAGGAGTTTTAATCAACAAAATTTGACAGTGACCTATGTAAGAAGGTTTTAGGATAGTTGACCAATAAATTTGGTCAGAAAGATAGGTTTTATGGAGTGTCTTTCAGAAAGTTAAGAGGCTTAAGGAGAGAATTTGGGACTGGATAGCTGAAATGATGTGCAACATGCTAGATTTGAGGAGTACAGAGGTTGCTAAGGCGTGTAGGACTGGGGAAAGTTACAGAGGGGTCAGGCCATGGAGGGATCCAAAGTTAAGCATGAGAATTTTAAATTGGAGGTATTGCTACATGGGTGCCATAAGAGGTCAGTGTGCAGATCATGCTGAGTGAAAGACACATTGTTGAAGACAGGATATGTGCAGCCATGGTTTGAGTGAGTTCAAAAGTTTACATAGGAGGATGACAAAAGATAGAAAGAAGTGCAATGGATACTCAAATATCTGAAACATCGATATCCCTGCTCCTCAGATGCTGCCTGATCTGCTGTGCTTTTCCAGCACCACACTCTCAACTCAAATCGAGATGTCAGAAAGTTGTGGATGAGGGTTTCAGCAGCAGCTGATCAAAGGCAGATGTGGAATTTTGCAATGTTTTAGAGATGGAATTAGGTGATATTGGAATGGAGTGTCAATGATATTTGAGATTCATCTCATGATCCCATATGGCACTCAGGTAAAGAACAGTCTTGTTCAGCATCAAACAGTTATCCAGGGAGAGGTATGGAATCAGTAAATAGGAAATAAATGAGGGACCAAATGCAGTGACATTACTCTTTCTAACATATCATTGAGAGGAAATTCCTACTTATTCAATATTGGATATCAGACTAAATTTTAATCTAAATTTATAGATAAGAGATTATATTGATGAATGTATTGGCTCAATAACATGTAAACATTCTAAATTTAACGTTAATCTCTTGTATTGATTCATACTGCTTCTTTTAATTAGTCCATTGCACTTCTTTCTATCTTTTGTCATCCTCCTATGTAAGCTTTTGAACTCACTCAAACCATGGCTGCACATATCCTGTCTTCAACAATGTGTCTTTCACTCAGCATGATCTGCACACTGACCTGAAGAAGGGCTTATGCCCGAAACGTCGATTCTCCTGTTCCTTGGATGCTGCCTGACCTGCTGCGCTTTTCCAGCAACACATTTTCAGCTGCTTCTTTTAATTGTTGACTATAACTATTCCGTAGCTCAAACAGTCCTGGAAAAGCACAGCAGGTCAGGCAGCATCTGAGGAGTAGGAAACTCGATGTTTCGGGCAAAAGCCCTTCATCAGGAGGGGCCTGATGAATACATTACATTTTTGGAAAGGCCATCTGGTGTAGCTTAGTAAAATAAACCCCACTGTTATTGCAAATTCAATAAGCTGGGACTGGTTGTTATGACAGCTGAGCCCATTGTGGTTAACTTTCAAAAGGTTCTGAATACTTATCTCAGCAGGGAGTTCGGCAGACCTTTTATGATTAACAGTTTTAATAGGTTATTAAAGGATTAACTCTTTTTCATTAGTAAAATGCTTGTTTTATGACAAGAATGAACACTTGTATGTGGATTTTTAAAATGACTTTCTGAGACAGAGATTTTCTCAGTGTGGTGTATTCGAATGAGACTCATTTGTTCGAATTTTTTTTAAACCATTTCAAAAACGTCCTAGTGTTTGTTTAGCCATAGCGGATGGTAGATACTGACTATGGAGGAGACATAGAAGACATGAAAAAATACAGATATGAGAGGATATGGACAATAGAGGGGAGCATGGGGGTGGCATGAGTAATGTGAGGCGACATGAAAATGGCAAGGAAATATGTGGATCATGGGCAAATTAGGATTGGTGGTGGGCTTAGGGGATAATTCATGGCCTGATATTCATAATGGAAAATAGCCTAGTGTCCTAGTAAATGGTAGTAGGTGTTCCAGCCTGCCAGCTTGGCCATTTACCCATCTTTGTTGCCACTTTGAGCCTATCTTCAGACCCTGACACCCTAGAACATATTAACTGGCAGGAGCTTTTAATAGAGAGAGCCTGTTCCCCAACTCAAAACTCACCCTTGCCCACAAAACTTTGGATCTTCATCAGATTGGCAAGATATGGCATCTGGTGATCCCTGTGATCTGAAATGGACTTTTTCCATTTTCACTTTGTCTTAAAACATTGGATGAAAAACATTCAGCATGTTTGGCACATTGTGCCAGTGTAATATTCATGAGGCATAGTGCTGTCCAGCAACATATATACCGTCTTCAAATAAAAACTGCTGGCCACCATAACTAGCTGGCTGCTGAAAGGCAAGACAAGAAAGAAGTACTGTGATCCTTTAAGTTCTGTCTAAATAAGCAAAGCACAAAAAGACAAGGCATTGTGAGCACTGAAGTATTCACAAGACGACTCAGTGCTAAGAAAGCAAGCTTTCCTGAATGTAGCCTGTTTCGTAAGATGGGTGCCCATCTCTGTGCACAACATACCCTTGCAGCAGCATAGCAATAAAAGATGCCAACGTGCCCCAAAGTGCAACATTGGATTGCAGAACCATACTGTAAATGGATTGGAGGGTGTGGTGAGGGTGGAACATGACAGATGCCAATGCCCATTAATGTGGGGTGTGCACATCTCTGCCCATGGAATGTGTCCTGAGATGTCAGTGCCAGATATTCAGGATGGAAGTCTGGAGAAATAAGCAGTGAGTTGAAGCCATCAGGTTAATGTACATGTTGGGAGAATGTTAATAAAATTAGATTAAGTAATAATAAGATATTAATGCACTGCTCACTCGTGAGAATCTCATCTTACAGTTCAACACTTAGAGTCATAGAGTCATAGAGCTGTACAGCATGAAAACAGACCCTTCGGTCCAACATGTCCATGCCGACCAGATATCCCAACCCAATCTAGTCCTACCTGCCAGTATCCGGTGATGTGAAGAAGGCGTTTGGTATGCTTTCCTTTATTGGTCAGAGTATTGAGTACAGGAGTTGGAAGGTCATGTTGTGGCTGTACAGGACATTGGCTAGGCCACTGTTGGAATATTGCATGCAATTCTGGTCTCCTTCCTATCGGAAAGATGTTGTGAAACTTGAAAGAGTTCAGAAAAGATTTATAAGGATGTTGCCAGGGTTGGAAGATTTGAGCTATAGGGAGAGGCTGAACAGGCTCTCTGGAGCGTCGGAGGCTGAGAGGTTTACAAAAGGATGAGGGGCATGGATAGGGTAACTAGGCAAAGTCTTTTCCCTGGGGTGGGGGAGTCCAGAACTAGAGGGCATAGGTTTACGGTGAGAGAGGAAAGATATAAAAGAGACCTGCAGGGCAACTTTTTCACACAGAGGGTATACGTGTATGGAATGAGCTGCCAGACGAAGTGGTGGAGGCTGGTATAATTGCACCATTTAAGAGGCATTTGGATGGGTATGTGAATAGGAAGAGTTTGGAGGGATATTGGAAAATTGGACTTATTGCTCTCAATGTCACAGGGTTCCTTGCTGGATATCTCACCCGATTTTTCCCAACTTTCTTGCCCTGACCCATATTATTCGGGGCTTGGAAGATTCCACCCAGAGTGTTGCATTCCCAAGTTTCCTGATTATGTAAAGTCAGGATGCATGGATGGATAAAGGTAGACTCAGTGAATTAACAAAATCAAGGCAGATGGAGAGCAATGTAGGGAAGTGTAAAGTCATTCACATTGGGACAGATAATTCAGAATGTTTCAAGTCTGTTTCACCACTCAATTGGAATATGGCTGTTTAAGCCTGATTTTCATCTATCCACCTGCGTTCCATATTTCTATCCTTATCGAATAAGACTCTATCTATGGCATGTTGTAAATGGCAAGATTCAGTGAGATTATCTTTTAGACAGGTCAGTTCAGACTTCTATTATCCTTCATTTGACAAAGTACCTTGACTTGACCCAGTTGCAAATTTAAAATGTCTTATTCTAGACTTCCCATAGCTTAGGGAAGTCTTTCCTTCTATCATCCAATTGAATCCCTTTGTTATTTTAAATATTTTGATTAGATCACCTCTAGATGTTAAGGGAATAGAAAGCAGGTGGCTGCCAGCTGTCCTCATCATATTGTCTCTGAAAAAACAGTATCAATGTGGGGAATCCAGGTTAAAACAATTCCAAGATCAATATTTTTTTCCTGAGGTTTTGACCCAAAACTGAAGACAATAATCTTGATGTGATGTGGCCAAGACTCCTTGCAAGTGAAGTATCACTTCCTCAATTTGAAATTAAAATGACTTTAAGGTAAAGACAAATGCGCGTGTGTGTGTGTGTGTATTGGCTTTTAGCAACTTCTGTACATCTAAATCCCTATTGTTCCTCCACAGCACCTCTCCAAGTTCAGAAATGACTCCAACAGATACAAATAAAATAACGTTGCAACTCCTCACATTGAGCTGTCTCTGCCCTATTTCTGCCCACTTGTTGAGCTTGAATTTCAATCCAGCTTCAGGAATGCTTCAGCATGAACAATGCAGGTCCTCTAATTGAGCCAGGTGCGAGCTTCTCACCCAATTAGTGACACCAGGCCCTGTCAGGAACGCTGGATACTGGCTCCAATTCGCAATGTTCATTGATGGACAGTTGCCGTTACTGGGCTTGCTATTGTGCTGCAGAATAAAGCAGGCAGGAAGCTAAACACTAATGACCAATGAGCCCATGGAAATGTATTAGACCTGCTCCATGTGAATAACCCTTTCTTTCCAACAGTTTTCCAACTTCAGTGGAAATATCACTTGATGGCTCCCCTCATCAATCCTGTCAGTTAAGCCCCTCCATACCTATCTGAAACCCAAGGCCATTTATCTGTTTATTTCCTTTTGTAGCTCCACTTATCCATCTAAACAATTTACCTTGAAAAAATATAAAATATGAAGGATTTGATCTTTAGTTACTTTTTTTTGATTTCCTTTCTCCACTCACCTCTGTTCCTTTTGAAGGCATTAACTCAACCTAGCGTATAGTTGCAACACAACTATTCTGTTGATTTCTGCTATTTCTGTTACATGCAATCTTAACACAGAGGATCATCAGGCTAAATCATTCGTACTGGCATCAAAGGCAAGGCTTGCGAAGTGCACTATAAGTGGTCATCAAGAGTGAAGACCCTGACAATGTTTTCCACCACCTATCCCAGGAACACAATCTCAAAGGTAGCTCCTTTGTACCTTCCTTGGCTGTGATTAGTAAGCTCCACACAGAGCAGGGATCAATCCTGGGGCCTTTCTGAGCTGTCAGGGAATTTCTGTACATTATAATACCTTACTGAAAATGTTTATGCAATAATTTAACATCACTAAATTAGCTTAAAGACCTTAACCATGACTTATGCAATTAATCCTAATTTTGCTTAACCCCAAATAAAACCAAAATCAATGATAAAGTTGAAATGCAGACACTTGTAGAATTTGTTCTGTGGTAACAAAACAGTCAAGTACAAATAACTCCAGACAAAATTTGTTTGATCAAAAATAACATTTGAGAAAATGACACATTAATAGCTGTAATTCATCATTGTCTAGACATGACATCACTGAAAAAAGTATTTTAACCGAGTATCTGCTCCATCACTCTGAGGACTCTGAAGGAGGTTTTACACTTGTGGCGCTAGATTACTGAAATTAGTACTGCAATTATTAAAATCACTTAAAACACAAGTACAATATTTTCCTTGTATTCTTATATATACAGACTGGTCATTTTAACTCTCTAAGTACCGGATTTGCAACAATGTTCTATAAAACTTGCCCTCTAAAATGTGTATGCACATCAATATGGACAAATCTTGGCACAGTCATTAAAATGTAAACATCCCTTCCTAGGATAATGGCTGCATTTGTCTAACTAATTAAAAGGAGTGGGTCTACAATACAGCTGCAGGCTCTGTGACTGCAAATGTGGAGCCAGGAACAATGGATGTGAAGAGGTCTATTTTATCAAGATGGTATGTAGATAAGTGCTACTTTAATCCAGCGTCTCACTCTTGCATTATCAACATAAACTATTTATGAGGAAATGGGAAAAGATGCTCTGGCCACATGACCGAGACAAGATTTCTGATGAGCTGTAATAGGGCATATGCTGGTCAATCAGGGTAAAGAAAGGAAACATCAATGTCAAGGAAGGAGAAAGATGCTGACAAAGAACATCTGCTGTTAAGCCACATGTGGGCCAAGAGTCAAGTTGATCTCGACATCTTGACCTGAGGAACCACGCCATGGAGTGTAACAACTGAAATCTGCTACTGTGAACACACTAAACAAATCAGCTAATCTGTCCTTCTAAACGACCAGCGCTTTACTTCAGTGGCCAAAAAGGATTACTGGCCTGCATCCTTGTCATAACCACAGGTAAAAACAAGGGTGACAAAGCACTTCAAAATCATAAAACATAAACACGTGCTGTTTTTAGAATGTACAATCTCTTGCTGAGTGTGTATGTAGATTGGGAACAAGGTTGTAGTTGTGTGCATTTGAAGCATAAACATCTAACTTTCTGTTACAACTTTGTAAAAACCTGTCACTTCCCTGTTTCTACCATTTAAAGCAGTCAAGACTTAAAACCCTTTTTATTAAAAACACACACTACTTCGGATAGTAGGTAGGTGAAGAAACAAGGGGACCCAGGTCTAACGTCTCGCCTCTCTGTAACAATATATACACATGTTAAAGAGAGACTGATGGATACATTCCAAATCCAAACACTGAGACATTTCAGCATACATAGTTTAATATGACAGCAGATTTCATTGTAATATGTGAATTCTAAGGATATTTTTGAAATATATTTGTCAGAACTTTTTTAAAAGAGTCATTAACAGAATGTGAGCAACTCTGGCTCAGGCAGAATTTGTTACTCATCATTAATTGCTAAGGGCTTGATATCAAACATAGTTCAAACTAGAAAAAGGTGGCAGATTTCCTTTCCTAAAGGACACTAATGAGTTGAATGAGTTTTAATGGCAACTGATAGTGGTTGCATGGTCACCGTTCAGCCAGATTTTAATTGAATTCAAAATTTAATTATCTGCCTGAGGAGATTCAAATCTATGTCCCATTAGCAATAGCCTGAGATTCTGGCTAACTAGCCAAGTGACCTTACTGCTTCATTACCACCTCCTCACTGTTTGTGTAATAAGCCGTAATCATCATATTGGCCATTCCTAGTTGTCCTAAGAGATAATGTTGAATCATAATCTTTAATCCATTGTATTGTAACAGAATGCTTTACTAGGCCACTTCAAAGGACATTGCATCAAACACATGGTATAGGACCGGAGTCAAATGCAGACCAGAGGATCAGAGTAATCTGCTCCCTTTTCTGAGGGACATTAGTGAAACAAGTCACCTTTTTTCTCCTGGAGTAAGTTACTGACTTAATGTGATTTAATCTCAAATAGTCTGGGTGCCTGTCCCATGCCCATAATCTCTTACACCTAAGTCACCTCCCTGATACACATGGTGCCACTTTCAGGTTTGTGTGGTGCCAGAGACAACTCAATACACCTCACCAGAATGCTTCCAGAGCTGCAAGGTAGGATTTGAAAGAGGTAGCGAATTCTGACTTGGAAATCTATCTCAAAGTTGCTGGCTTCCTCACAAATTTTCTTTGGAATTTTCAATCCATAATTAAGGTTGGAAATATGGATTTGTTGCTTGAAGGTCAATCTTAATGCAAGCCTAAGAAATGCACCCCAGCCCACCAGCCCCAGTGTAAGCTAAAGGCCAACAGAAACGTTTAACAATGAGTCTTTCTCTTTAATTTCTATAAATCTTTTTGATTTTTTTCTGCTGAGTTGTAATGAAAGCAATGCTACAGTTCTCAAACTACAGGCTGATTTGTTTTCAGATCGTATAGCAGGAAAAGCAGATCCCCATGCATCTAGCTGTACTGTCTGAGTGCCAAGAAGAAAGAAAAATTACCTTCCTTATCTCCTAAAAAAGTGATCTTGCAGAGGTTGGATAGCCATAAAAACCTAACTGATGTGTTTGAAGGATGGGAATGTGATGGCCTTACCTGTATGTGGCTCTTAACCTCTAACAATATGATTGACTTCCAACTTTGTACCAGGCCATTCTAACATGACATCACTATCAAAGGGCAGTGAGAAAGATACAAAATAAGAAAGAAAAATGTCAAAGGTTTGAATAGAGATTCTCAAATATTCTTGGTTAAAGTACTCCTTATTAAATGGATTAATGATTGCGAGATGAGTGAGAACTGTTGAAATTCACCAAAGATCCATAAGCAGCACCTTCCAAACCCACAACCACTTTCATCCAAAGAACAGGAAAGCAGAACATCACCATCAGCAATTCCCCCAGCAATTCCCCCTCTCTATCCTGACTTAGAAATACATTGCCTTTCCTTCACTGTTATTGGTTCAAAATCCTAGAATTCCCCCTAAAGCATTGTGAGTATATCCACAGAAGGTGGACTGCAGTGGTTCAAGTGAGCAGGCAGCTCACCACTTTCTTAAGGGCAGCTAGAAACTTGCCATAAATGCTTGCCAGCCAGCTGCGTCCATGTCCCTTGAGTAAATTAAAAAAAAGTCAGATCTCTCATCAAAATTATGTTATTACATTCATTGAGTATGTGAAAAATAATTTGAAAAAACAAGCAATTACATTGGTTAGTGATTTGAGGACAATTTCATTGATGTCGAGAATAATTAGACAGACCTGACAAACTAGAAATAAGGGATAAAGTATAAGTCCTTGCCCATACTACTATGAGTCATAGAGATGTACAGTACGGAAACAGACCCTTCATTCCAACTCATCCATGCCAACCAGATATCCCAACCCAATCTAGTCCTACCTGCCAGCACCTGGCCCATATCCCTCCAAACCCTTCCTATTCATATACCCATCCAGATGCCTTTTAAATGTTGCAATTGTACCAGCCTCCACCACTTCCTCTGGCAGCTCATTCCATGCACGTACCACCCTCTGCGTGAAAAAAATTGCCCCTTAGTTCTCTTTTATATCTTCCCCTCTCACGCTAAACCTATGCCCTCTAGTTCTGGACTCCCCCACTCCAAGGAAGAGACTTTGTCTATTTATCCTATCCATGCCCCTCATGATTTTGTAAACCTCTATAAGGTCACTGCTCAGCCTCCGAAGCTCTAGGGGAAACAGACACAGCCTGTTCAGCCTCTCCCTATAGCTCAAATCCTCCAAACCTGGCAACATTGTTTTAAAACTTTTCTGAACTCTTTCAAGTTTCACAACATCTTTCCAATAGGAAGACCAGAATTAGTGGCATTATTCCAACAGTGGCCTAACCAATGTCCTGTACAGCCGTAAAATGACCTCCCAGTTCCTGTACCCAATACTCTGACCAAAAAAGGAAAGCATACCAAACGCCTTCTTCACTATCTTATTTACTTGCGACTCCACTTTCAAGGAACTATGAACCTGCACTCCAAGGTCTCTTTGTTCAACAACACTCTCTAAGACCTTACCATTAAGTGTTTAAGTCTTGCTAAGATTTGCTTTCCCAAAATGCTGCACCTCACATTTATTTAAATTAAACTCCATCTGCCACTTCTCAGCCCATTGGCCCATCTAATCAAGATCCCATTGTAATCTCAGATAACCTTCCACTACACCTCCAATTTTAGTGTCATCTGCAAACTTATTAACTATATCTCTTATGCTCACATCCAAATCATTTATATACATGATGAAAAACAGTGGACTCAGCACCAATCCTTGTGGCACTCCACTGGCCACAGGCCTTCAATCTGGAAGTTCAACCCTCCGCCACCATCTTATGTTTTCTACCTTTGAGCCAGTTCTCCCTGTATTCCATGAGATCTAACTTTGCTAATCAGTCTCCCTTGTGGAACCTTGTCGAACACCTTACTGAAGTCCATGTAGATCATGTATGCCACTCTACCCTCATCAATCCTCTTTGTTACTTCTTTAAAAAACTCAATCAAGTTTGTGAGACATGATTTCCCACACACAAAGCCATGTTGACTATCTCTAATCAGTCCTTGCCTTTCCATACATATGTACGCCCTGTCTCTCAGGGTTCTCTCCAACAACTTGCCCACCACTGACATCAGGCTGACTGGTCTATAGTTCCCTGGCTTGTCCTTACCACCTTTCTTAAACAATAGCACCACGTTAGCCAACCTCCAGTCTTCCTGCACCTCACCTGTAACTATCAATGATACAAATACCTCAGCAAGAGGCCCAGCAATCACCTCCCTAGCTTCCCACAGAGTTCTAGGGTACACCTGATCAGGTCCTGGGGATTTATCCACTTTTATGTATTTCAAGATATCCAGCATTTTCTCCTCAGTAATATGGACATTTTTCAAGATGTCACCATCTAATCCCTACATTCTACATCTTCCATGTCCTTTTCCAGAGTAAATATTGATGCAAAATACTCATTTAGTATTTTCCCCATTTTCTGCGGCTCCACTCAAAGGCTGCCTTGCTGATCTTTGAGGGGCCCTATTCTCTCCCTCGTTACCCTTTAGTCCTTCATGTATTTGTAAAAACCCTTTGGATTCTCCTTAACTCTATTTGCCAAAGCTAACTCATGTCCTCTTTTTGCCTTCCTAATTTCCCTCTTAAGTATACTTCTACTGCCTTTATACTCTTCTAAGGATTCACTCGATCTATCCTGTCTATACCTGACATATGCTTCCTTCTTTTTCTTAACCAAACCCTCAATTTCTTTAGTCATCCAGCATTCCCTATACCTACCAGCCTTTCCTTTCACCCTAACAGGAATATATTGTCTCTGGGCTCTCGTTATCTCATTTCTGAAGGCTTCCCATTTTCCAGCCGTACCTTTATCTGTGAACATCTGTCCCCAGTCAGCTTTCGAAAGTTCTTACCTAATACTGTCAAAATTAGCCTTTCTCCAATTTAGAACTTCAGCCTTCAGATCTGGTCTATCCTTTTCCATCACTATCTTAAAACTAATAAAATTATGGTCGCTGGCCCCAAAGTGCTCCCCCATTGACGCCTCAGTCACCTGTCCTACCTTATTTCCCAAGAGTAGGTCAAGTTTTGCATCTTCTCTGGTCGGTACATCCACATATAGAATCAGAAAATTTTCCTGTACACACTTAACAAATTCCTCTCCATCTAAACCCTTAATACTATGGCAGTCTCAGTCTATGTTTGGAAAGTTAAAATCCCCTGCCAGGGTGCTAACTGATTTTCTTTTAATGTTAAAATGTCCTTTCAATGGCATACCTGCCCCATTAGTTCACCGATCACATTGAAACAAACAGCTACTGCCCAAGTCAATATTAACAACAGGTTCGTCATGTACAACAGGCTGAAAGCCAGCTACTATTTTAATTTGAAAATAATTTCCCATAAACAATATTATAATCAGAAAGGGAATAGTAAATCAATGCTCCTCTTTTCAATCTCTTTGATTGTGTTATGAAGTTGTAGGCGTGTACTGTACAAGAGAGAGTGAAAGCTGTTTTACACTGAGAACTTGCAGGTATCTGTACATGTGATTGAATTAGAGTGGTGCTGGAAAAGCACTGCAGGTCAGGCAGCATTCAGGAATATTCCTGACGAAGGACTTTTGCCCAAAACGTCGATTTTCCTGCTCCTCGGATGCTGCCTGACCTGCTGTGATTTTCCAGCACCACTCTAATCTAGACTCTGGTTTCCAGCATCTACAGTCCTTGTTTTTACCTCTGTCATGTGACTGAACAGCAGTCTCAGAGTGTACTGGAAAATTGAAAATATGTAACATTTGGCTGGGAAATAAATACCTGAGTTTTGGTTGCTATTTTTTCACAACAGTTCGAATTTAACCAATCAGTTTCAATTATACCCCAAAATACTAAATCGAATTTGAATGTAATGTTTCGACAACATCGAACCAATGAGATCATCCGAAGTTTGGGGTACAAAGAAGCAGGCATTTTGAGAGTTAGCCAGAGAGAGAGCGACTAACTGCCATTGTCAAAGTAACTGCTAGCAAAACACTCTTTATCAAAGGTAACTTTGTCAAATTAAACATCTTTGCAGCAAAAGACCAAAGATGACTCCGGGAGATCTACAGCCAGAGGAAGGGGACGACCACCACTGTCTGGTTTTGAAAATTAAGTTGATGTAATTTTAATATGGGTGGTTATTGGAACACTATATTGATTATAGAGTTGGAGGTTGATAACAAACCTTTAAGAGAAAGGAGGCTTGGAATTGTTAATAGCTGTTGCTTAATGCTCACTTTTTGATATTTTTCCTTTAAATAGTGGAAGTTGGGAGTTCTCTGTCACTTATACTTTAACAGATTACAAGGTGAGGTGAGCTTTTCTGGATATTTGGTTTAATTAGCAGAAAGGTTTACTGCCATGTCATAACAACTGATTGCAATAAAGATTTCATTTTAGCATTTCATTACTTTTTAGCATCCAGCTAGAATGCAAATGTAACTCAGCTTAGCAGAAACAACTATGGAGCCAAACACAAGCTTTTGTTGAGTGAAGAGAAGAGCAATTTTACAACATGTCATCCCTCAGAAAAATCATAATGATGAAACATTAAAATACACATATGCACACCTCACATATTCATGTACAAAGTATAAAAGGAAATAGTATCCTGTGTAAAAGGGGACTTGTAAATAATATGCTATTAGATTGATCTTGAGGCATTCAATTTTAACCTTTGACCACAGTTGATTAGGGATGTTCTGAATAAATGACAACCATGACATATCAGTGGTTGGATATTTCTCTCCAGTTTGCATTACCAGGAGAAAGAAAGATTTTTCCAGTTAGAGTTCCAAATTTATCAGCCGAAATAAAGCTGTTTTGTGTATTCTGATGTTTGAGTTCCTTACATTCAAGCTGGTTAACTGCAGGTGATTTTTCAAATCTCCAACTTCCCATAAGGTATAAATCAAACAGGAGATACAGATTTGGTTGGCTGCTGTTAATGTTAATTTAAGTTCAGATTGGTTCTTGTTTATTGAGGGTTTCGTGAATCATGGCTCAGTATGTTGTCAGGTGATCATTGGTAACCTTTTATGACATGTTTTTCCTTTTCTTAAAATAAATTCAGTCGATGGCAGTCCAGCATAATAGAAGATGATGGAAGTTGAAAACTGATAGTTTATATTTCACCATTATCTGACAACTTGCAAGTTTTATTCCTCTTAACTCCATTACAGAATACTCACACACATGTGACATTCTCGGGATTATTTCATAGAACTGGGGAAACATAGTTCAGTTTCTCAGTGTTATTTAATCATTCAAGAAATTTACATTCTTGCAACAAAGTGGATGAAATAAGTAGGTCAAATTAACATTTCCACATTTACAAGAATTAAACCAACAGGACATTATTTTACAAAGTAAATGTCAGAAATACTCAGCCATCCAGGCATGCATTGAAATGGCTCTTGCTCACTGCATAAACCTGCCTTGTATACATCCTAGAATCAGAGCAGCAACTGATCTACTGCCTCCTCCCTTCTTGCAATGAACAGTTGAAGAAGGCTGAGTATTCAAGAGCTTTGGGGGCGGAAATCTTATTTGTACATGGCTAATGCTGTCAACTTTAAACTTTTACAAAACATCTCACCTTTCCTCTTTTATTCTTACTTCTAATTTCCCACTTGAATTTTCTTTCCCTTTCTCTTGCTGGCGAGATGACAGTGAGGACCACCTGGAAAGTCCCTACAAATCCTTTGGTATTCATGGACCCCAATTTGAGACCACTGAGTTTAGAAATGCTTTCTGAGTTAGAAAGACTAGGAAAGACCAAAGCTAATTTTCTTTGGCATGGGCAGTTGGCTGACCTCATCTGGGTGATAGCAGTGCTACATTTAACTTCAAGGTAAAAACAATGACTGCAGATGCTGGAAACCAGATTCTGGATCAATGGTCCTGGAAGAGCACAGCAGTTCAGGCAGCATCCGAGGAGCTTCAGCAAAGTCGACATTTTGGGCAAAAGCCCTTCATCAGGAATAAAGGCAGAGAGCCTGAAGCGTGGAGAGATAAGCTAGAGGAGGGTGGGGGTGGGGAGAAAGTAGAATAGAGTACAATGGGTGAGTGGGGGAGGAGATGAAGGTGATAGGTCAGGGAGGAGTGGATGGGTGGAAAAGGAGCTAGGCAGGTCGGACAAGTCCGGACAAGTCAAGGGGACTGGAAGTTTGAAAATACGATGAGGTGGGGGAAGGGGAAATGAGGAAGCTGTTGAAGTCCACATTGATGCCCTGGGGTGGGGGTCTGAGGGCAGAGGTGCGGGATGTGGACGGACAACGCATCTCGTCCACTTCCCGCACCTCCGCCCTCAGACCCCACCCCTCCAACCGTAACAAGGACAGAACGCCCCTGGTGCTCACCTTCCACCCTACAAACCTCCGCATAAACCAAATCATCCGCCGACATTTCCGCCACTCCAAAAAGACCCCACCACCAGGGATATATTTCCCTCCCCACCCCTTTCCGCCTTCCGCAAAGACCGTTCCCTCTGTGACTACCTGGTCAGGTCCACGCCCCCCTACGACCCACCCTCCCATCCTGGCACTTTCCCCTGCCACCGCAGGAACTGTAAAACCTGCGCCCACACCTCCTCCCTCACCTCCATCCAAGGCCCCAAAGGAGCTTTCCACATCCATCAAAGTTTTACCTGCAAATCCACTAATATCATTTATTGTATCCATTGCTCCGCTCCCTCACCACCAGACGCCTGGTGGAAGAACGCCTCATCCTCCGCCTCGGTACACTTCACCCCCAGGGCATCAATGTGGACTTCAACAGTTTCCTCATTTCCCCTTCCCCCACCTCATCCTAGTTTCAAACTTCCAGTCCCCTTGACTTGTCCGGACTTGTCCGACCTGCCTAGCTCCTTTTCCACCTATCCACTCCACCCTCTCCTCCCTGACCTATCACCTTCATCTCCTCCCCCACTCACCCATTGTACTCTATGCTACTTTCTCCCCACCCCCATCCTCCTCTAGCTTACATTTAACTTCAGTGGAGCCAGGGAATGGGGATGGGAACTATGAGTGGGGTGGTATTCTCACTCATGATCATTAATGTCCGATGCTGAAAATTGGATGTGTCAAGGATGGCAAAGTTGATGGATTTGTATGATGCCATCACAATTGAACAGCCTAATTGCAAGTACTATTGGGATTTGCACAAAGCATAGGTACAATAGTAGACTACCACTCTGTGAGCTCATGCAATTGCATGCCAGCATTAGTCTGTACCTTTGCAAAGGAGAAAGTAAATAGCAATTTCTTAATTTTTGAAAGCAATACGCAGGAGGTACCACACAACAGAAATGGGACTGCACAATCATTCAGTACATTATCTGAAGCTTTTCAACTGTGAAAAGCCCAACAGAACTACATCTTCAAATGGCACCACATGTAGAAGTAGGTGGCTAGTGACCAGTCGTGGGAATTTGTTCTTCAACTTTCTTGACGTGAGTAACTGAGGCCAAAGATAAAACTTCACCTCAACCCTAATTCTTGCTTATATGGTTGCCAAGTCTGTTGATACAGTATACTGAGTTATCACTGAATAACAAGATGAACTGAGGAAACATAGATAGTTGTGTAGCGGTAGGTCTGAATGGTGTCTTAAATGGATAAAAGTATCTTAATATTTTCATACAAATCTGATTTTGTTTGTAGTTAGCACTTAACTGAAATCTACAAATTAAATTCTAAATCTTTCAGCCATATGCAGGATTTTAACAAGGTGTCCACTGGGAGAGCAGTTGGTCTTTGTTAATTGAAGAAATAGTTTTTCTATAACTTGGATGTGTAAAGTCAGCACATTTTTCTTTTTCTATAAATTTCTTGTGGACAGAAATGGGCAAAGGATTATCAAAAGAATTGCTGCATATTTTAAAAGCATGTTCCCAACACTCATTGCAAGTGCTGATACAATGCTGTTCGTTCATGCAACGGCAGCAGGTTTAGTTGCAGATTAACTGGTACGAGACGATGTGTACATAATGAGATTTAACTTGCAACAAGTAGCTAGTTGATCTGTGGAATGTTAGAAGCTATTATTAAATAAGTTATAGTAGGGCACTGAGATAAGTTCAAGGTAATTAAGCAGAATCAAAATGGTTTTGCAAAAGGGAAATCGTGTTTAAAACCTATTGCTGTTTTTTGAGGAAGTATCATGTCCTGTGTATAAAGGGACGAATGTACTATCCAGAAGGCAAAACGTATTATATTAAAGGCTGTTGTGGAAAATAAAAGGGAATGGTTTAAGTAGCATATGGTCCTGGCTAGAAGATTGGATGGTTAACAGGAAGCAGATAGGCATAAATATATTTCTTTTCAAGTAGGCAAGATGTAATGAGTGGTATGCCATAGTAATCTGTGGTGGCCTTCAACTGTTACAATTTACAAAAATGACTTGGATAAAGGGACTGAAGATATTGTTGCCAAATCTATTGATAACACAAAGGTGGTGGGAAGGTAAGTTGTGAAGTGGACATAAAGAGGCTACAATTAAATAAATATAGATTAACTGAATGGGCAAAGATCTGGAAAGTGGAGTACATTGTGGAGAAATGTAAAATTGTCCATTTTGGTAGGAAGGATAACAAAAATTATATTATCTAAATAGTGAGAGATTGCAGAACTCGGAAGTGCTGAGGAGCTGGGTGTCCAAGTGCATAAATCACAAAAAGGCTAATGTGCAGGTACAGTAAGGAATTGCAAATGCTAATAGGCTGTTATTTATTGTGAGGAGAATTAAATGCAAATGTGACAAGGTTATGCTTTACTAGTGGGACCACATTTGGAATGCTGTGTGCAGTAATGGTTACTTCATTTAAAAAGGATGTAAATTTGTCAGAATCCGTTCAGAGAAAGTTAGTTTGTTTTCCTAAAGGTTGGATGGGCTAGGCTTGTAACTGCTGAAGTGACTTGATTTAAACTGATTTATCCTGATGAGTCTTCACAGGGTCCATATGGAACAGTCACTTCCACTTATGGGAGAATCTAGAACTAGAGGTCACTATTTTAAAATCAGGAATCACCAATTTAAAACCGGAATGAGGCAAAACATTCTCACAAATGGTAGTGAGTCTTTGGAACTCTCTACCTGAAAACTGAGTCTGAATATTTTTAAGACAGAGATGAGTAGAGTCTTGGTAGGCAAGGAATAAAGAGATTTTAAAAATGGAATAATTCTGGGATATGCCCTAAAGATTGAAATTGGTTTGTGATCAAGAGAATCCAGGAAGAAAAAAAAAGGTTTTTTACCATTTGCTCCAAGGTAAGTTTACCTGTCCAAACATTTGCAATTTTATAGATTGATCATGATTTCAGGATATGCCAGAGTGCTTTACAGCTAATGGAGTTCTTAGTTGTAATGCAGAAAATATAGCAATCATGGAATCCCTACAGTGTGGAACCAGGCCATTTGGCCCTTCAAGTCCACACTGACCCTCTCAAGACCATCCTCCCAGACCCAACCCCCTAACCTATCCCTGCATATCCAATGGCTAACCCACCTAGCCTGCACATTCCTGGACACTATGGACAATTTAGCAGGGCCACTCCAATTTGCACACAACAAAGTTGCACAAGCAGTAAAGTGATTATGACTAGATCAACTGTTTTAATAATGTTGAGAAATACTTACCCAGGAAATTGGGGAGAACAACCTCTGCTCTTCTTCAAAATAGTGTCATGGGATCCTGGTTGAACATTTCATCTGAACAAAGGTACCTCCAACAGCCTCTGGATTGTTAGTATACATTTTGGCCTCAAATCTCTGGACTGTAGGCCATCCTCGATCGTCTCATAGACTATTAAAGTAGCACATAATAAAGGCAGGTTATACACAAACACATAGTACGATGGTGTCTATCACATTCTGAGTATTGGAAATACAGAAGTTTATGTTGTGTTGATTATTTACACATCAGTGTGATTTGCTGCATTTAGAATAATCAGCACAATAGCTGTTAAAATTGTAAATAAGCTACTGTTTAGGGTGTACGTTTGCTCGCTGAGCTGTAGGTTTGATATCCAGACATTTCATTACCTGGCGAGGTAACATCATCAGTGGCGATCTCCAAGTGAAGCGAAGCTGATGTCTCCTGCTTTCTATTTATATCTTTCTCCTGGATGGGGTTCCTAGGGTTTGTGGTGATGTCATTTCCTGTTCGTTTTCTGAGGGGTTTTTAGATGGCATCTAGATTGTCCTACGTAGTGTTTGTGGCAGTCCTTGCATGGAATTTTGTAGACGACGTTGGTTTTGTCCATGGTTGTACTGGGTCTTTTAGGTTTGTTAGTTTTTGTTTGAGAATGTTGGTGGGTTTGTGTGCTACTAGGATTCTGAGGGGTCTTAGTAGTCTGGCTGTCATTTCTGAAACTTCTTTGATGTATGGTAAGGTGGTTAGGGTTTCTGGCTGTGTTTGGTCTGCTTGTCGTGGTTTGTTCTTGAGGAATCTGCGTACTGTGTTTTTTGAGTATCCGTTCTTCTTGAAAACATTGTATAGGTGATTCTCCTCTGTTTTCCGAAGTTCGTCTGTGTTGCAGTGTGTGGTGGCTCGTTGGAATAGTGTTCTGATACAGCTTCGTTTGTGTGTGTCGGGATGGTTGCTGATGTAGTTGAGTATTTGGTCACAGTATAAGATACTGTGTTAAGAAAAAGGCCCTGATGGAAGAAGATAGAATTTATTGTCTGAATCAGCCATTGTGACTTTGTGTTTCATTCCTCAACACACGTTTAATTACAGTCTAAGTTATGTCCATTAGCTGGAAAAGTGAAGCTATAGTTGCTGCTTCCCAGCTTCTCAAATTTAAAACCGTGGGCGGCACGGTGGCACAGTGGTTAGCACTGTTGCCTCACAGCGCCAGAGACCCGGGTTCAATTCCCGCCTCAGGCGACTGACTGTGTGGAGTTTGCATGTTCTCCCCGTGTCTGCGTGGGTTTCCTCCGGGTGCTCCGGTTTCCTCCCACAGTCCAAAGATGTGCAGGTCAGGTGAATTGGCCATACTAAATTGCCCGTAGTGTTAGGTAAGGGGTGAATGTAGGGGTATGGGTGGGTTGTGCTTTGGCGGGTCGGTGTGGACTTGTTGGGCCGAAGGGCCTGTTTCCACACTGTAATCTAATCTAATCAATTAATCCTCAACTTCTGTGATAGCACACTCCTGACACCATTATTGATTTTGGGGGTTTGTGATCAGTTACTTGATATAGACAGTTGACCATTAAAAAACAATTTCAAGTACTGTCGTTTATGGAGTTTGTTTAGAAGGAGAAATTTATGCACAACACATTAGTTAATTAGATAAATACATAGCCATGATTATTGGGGGTGATTCACTGATAGCAGAGGACACAGCCAGGAACTTGTTTGTGGATCTTCCTCCTCCTCCTCTAGTTCAAACTCCGTCTGAGGTCTGCTGTCTACAAAGGCAGGCTGGTGTGGACTGCCCTCTGCCTCTGGGCTATTGTTGATATCCCCTGTTTCTAGAGGCTGGTGGTTTACACTGTGTCTGAATCCTTTTTTGTCAATGACCACTGGGCAGTTATTCATGACATTAGATGACCATTGCTCCTTGTCCATTATTTGAAAGTTAGTTATCATTCCTTCTAAAGAATAACATTTCTTATTTTCCAAATCACTGCATTCATAATAGGATAGTGTGGCACCCGATACACTGGTGGAAGGCAAGTTACTAGTGTAACACAGTTAAATGGGAACTCATGCTACATGAAAATTTGAGTATGGAATACTAACAGAACACAGGGGATCACAATTTTCAATTAGTATCTGTGGAACTGTAGAGATGAAGGATAAGAAAAATACTGTGACATGTAGCTGTGCTTTCAATGTAAGAAGGTTCTGGTAATTTGTTTGCAATTCAGGAGAGAGGGACAGAAAAAAGTATGTGATTTTCACAACATTGTTTTTAGATGCTATCTGTGACTTCTGTCTCTGTGTGCAATTCCTTTGAAACTGTGAAATGTCATGTTGACTTTCTTCAGCTGAAGCTTTCTTTTAGCCTATGTTTCTGTCTAAATTTTGTGAAGTTCTTTGGATTGGACGGACAGCACAAAGAAACATAAATCATTTATCTGGCATTGCTGAATTTTCAAATTTTGATCAATGTGTCCATTAGCTAGAAAAGTGAAATATAATTATTCTAACGTCTTAGATGACAGCTGACGTAGCTCTGTAATTTGCTAAGATGATTTGTAAAACAGTAGTATACATGAGTGACTTCCTGTACAGCAAGCACTTGTCCTCCATTTAATGTGATAGATTTTCCCTTCGTGTGGGCACTGGAGAAAAATTGATGATTAATTAAACAGATCTTTTAACGAGCTGGTCACTACCATGATCTGAATGCACTGTTTTGTTCTCAGTGGCATTTGAGTGATCAGCGCACCGGTTGGCCTCCAAAGGTCAGTCATGCAGTTAAGGCGCAGGCCCCTTTTACATCGCCAAAGTCTGTGGGTGTGAAACAAGCACTCTGGGCTAAGCCAAAGGCTCTGATCCTCTGGGCTTAGAAACAGCTGTGGGAAGGTCTGTTCTTCGGAAGGGGACCTCTGATGTCGCAGTAGGCTGGTTTTTACTCTAGAGCCAGCTAATACTGTTTGCAGCATCCATGATGTTGAATATGACATCACGTTAGGTGCTTTATAATATCAGAGGAGCCCAACTTATGTCCCTAAATTGGTTAAGGCATCTACTTATTATGGAAGTAACAACCAATACGGTGATGGTGGGAATTGGGCAATAAGTGCTTACCTACAATTCCCACTTGGTGGGAGACTTTAAAATCTCCTTGATCCCTGTTTTACCTGAAACAGGGAATAAACCTGCAGAGACACTTGGGTGGCTAGTCATCTGTTTTTGCACTGAACATACAGTCATTTGTAGCACAGAATGAGGCTATTTGTTCCATCAAGTCCAGCCAACTCCCTTTGAAGTAATCCAAATTGGCCACTGTCTGGTATCGCATGGCTTGATATCTGGTATTTTGACCTGTAGTCCACTTGCCTCAGTAATGATGTGACCTGTTGGACTAAGCTGGACAAAGTTAAAAATCACATAACACCAGGTTATAGTCCATCAAGTTTATTTGGAAGCACTAGCTTTGAGGAGCTCCTAAGGAGCAGTGCGCCGAAAGCTAGTTCTTCCAAATAAACTTGTTGGCCTATAACTGGTGTTGTGTGATATTTAACTTTGCCTCAGTAAAGCACTGCAGGGGTCTGTATTCAGTTCTTTTCCTGTTGAGTCTGTTTCAATTTTTTTTTAACAACCCTACCATTGTTTCCATAAAAGGCAGAAGTGGTGAGGAGTGATGTGTGCTGTGTTCCTGAAACATGTCACCAGAGAGTCTGGTTTTGATGGCTTCTGGTGCTCCATCAAGTCAAATGTTCTTTTGTTTTAACCAACATTTTTGAGAATCATTGGGGAAAGTGTGCCAAGCAAATGAAAATACAGCATATTTAATGTTTCTGCTTATTTTTGTCATTCCGGGTTTTGGTATCAACCTCTGGCAGCTTGTGGTTGGGGTATTCTCCTTTCTGTGCTGAGTGTAAGGGGCTTTCTAATTATGGTTGTTAGAGGATGGAATGTTGATGAATCTTAATGAGTAGAGGCACTTCTCGCTGTCACATGAGGTAATTCATTGTGTAATAGCAATAAGTATAAGTAACATCGAATAGCTAGGCATCATTACTTAACACTATCAGGAGTCAGGGATTTAGTTTCTGATCCTATCAGGATCTTGTGCAAGACTGCTTGATTTTGCCCCGAGAGACTGAGATATCAAGAATTTGGGATGGAGCTTAATATATCTTCAACATTAATTATTTTAGGACCATTACCTTGTACCCCAATGTTCTTCTGGATTGCCTGAAGCAGTGTCCAGGAAATTAATATATAATTCCTGGAAAAATCCAGCCCAGTTCTAGTGGGTAAGTAATTCTTGCTGCTGGGTTTCTGATTCTAGGTACATTTTGAATCACTAGTACAATCAATTAAATTGCCGAAGCAGAACAAGGGTGTTCCAAGTAAGAAATTCTTAATAACAGTGGCCCTTTAATGTGTTTGACTGTATCACAAAGCTTTCTGAATTTGAGCCAAGTTCCCAGCTTCAATCCTGAAAGCAAGACTTTGGCATTGTGCATCTCACAGTCTTTGGATGGCGTGCTGTTAGAAAACTTTTATAAACATTGGCAAGCAACTGTGCTAATGTTTCCCTGCAGCCTTCTGTTACAAACCATCTAATGTTACACTGACATGACGCTTCCTGTGCTGTTTGACACCAGATATCACACTGAAAATGTGTTTCCTAGTACATCAATTCAACTGAAAGCATCAACGTACAGTTCATAGAATCTCTACAGTGTGGAAGCATGCCATTCAGCCCATCAACTCCACACCGCTCCTCTGAAGGATATACCACCCAGACACATCCCCCAGCTCTATAACCCTGCATTTCCCATGGCCAATCCGCCTAACCCACACATCTTTGGACTGTGGGAGGAAACCAGAGCATCTGGAGGTAACTCACACAGTCACGGCAAGAACTTGCAAATTCCACACAGGCAGCTTGCCTGAGGGTGGAATTGAACCAGGTTCCTGGCACTGTGAGGCAGCAGTGCTAACCACTCAGCCACCATGCTGCCTATTCTGAATTATCATTTCTTTTTCTGATATTGGTTGTTCCACCTTTTTCGTTTGAAGCCAAATCTATCAGACAGATGCAAGGTTTATTGTAACTCCTACTGTTATTTCTAGCAACGTAGAATTTCAGTTGATCTATATTCATGCTCCCTTTCAATTCTGTTTTATTTTGTGTGAAGCTTTATATCTACTTGAAGTCTAGCAGTCAGTACACTTCCATTTAAAAAAATAATGCTTCCATTAGATATCCAAAATAGGAAAACAAAATCACTAATCTTCAGAATTGTCATAATTGGTATATTATTGCGAAAACCAAAAACTTAGAAATGAATTTATTATTGATTAAAGTTTCAATTTATCAACGGTTTGCAGAGGAACACTGCACTGTTTTTACAACATAAAAATAGGTCAGTTAGGGTTAACACATTTAAAACATAGAACATAGAACAATACAGCGCACAACAGGCCCTTCGGCCCTCGATGTGTGAACTATTCTCAGCTCAACCCCACACTATCCCATTATCATCCGTGTGCTTATCCAAGGATTGTTTAAATTTCCTAATGTGGCCAAGTTAACTACATTGGCAGGCAGGGCATTCCACGCCCTTACCACTCTCTGAGTAAAGAACCTGCCTCTGACATGTGTCTTAAATCTATCACCTCTCAATTTGTAGTTATGCCCCTTTGTACAAGCTGACGTCATCATCCTAGGAAAAAGACTTTCACTGTCCACCCTATCTAATCCTCTGATCATCTTGTATGTCTCTATCAAATCCCCTCTTAGCCTTCTTCTTTCCAATCAGAACAGACCCAGGTCTCTCAGCCTTTCCTCATAAGACCTTCCCTCCAGGCCAGGTAACATCCTGGTAAATCTCCTCCACATCTTTTCCAATGCTTCCACAGCCTTCCTGTAATGGGGCGACCAGAACTGTACACAACATGCTGGACTAGCATTTTGTATTGTTGCAGCATGACATTGTGGATCTGGAAGTCAATCCCTCTACCATTGAAACCAAACACACCATATGCCTTCTTAACAGCACTATCCACCTGGGTGGCAACTTTCAGGGATCTATGTACATGGACTCCAAGATCTCTCTGCACATCCACACTACCAAGAATCTTTCCATTGACCCAGTACCCTACCTTCCTGTTATTCTTCCCAAATGAATCACCTCACATTTAGCTGCATTGAACTCCATTTGCCACCCCTCAGCCCAATTCTGCAGTTTATCCAAGTCCCCCACAACCTGTAACATTCTTCCACATTATCCACCACTCCACCGATGTTAGTGTCATCTGCAAACTTACTAACCCATCCACCTATGCATGCGTCTAAGACAGCGGTGGTCCCAAAACAGATCCTTGTGGCACACCACTAGTAACCAGACTCCAGGCTGAATATTTTCCATCAACCACCACTCGCTGCCTTCTTTCAGAAAGCCAGTTTCTAATCCAAACTGCTAAATCATCCTCAATCCCATGCCTCTGCATTTTCTTCAACAGCCTAATATGTGGAACCTTATCAAAGGCTTTACTGAAGTCCATGTACACCGCATCAACTGCCCTACCCTCATCTACATACTTGGTCACCTTCTCAAAAAACTCAGTGAGGTTTGTGAGACACAACCTGCCTTTGACGAAACCATGTTGACTATTTGAAATCAAATTGTTGTTGGAGTTAATGGCCTGGATGTTTCATTGGCCAGATAGTCGTTACTCTAGTGTAACTGGGATCTGGGCATGGGTTCCAGCGAATTCCCCAGCATAGCATACTCCAAAGGAATTGCCCAGGGAATTGATTTTTTTGCCGGACTATTCCACCAGGCTTGGAACCTCTCCAAACATGTTGATTTAAATTAGAGACTTTGGATGGTTCCGATAAAATGAGTTACTCAGGAAAGTTAGACTCAAATATATAACCTAACTGCTGAGTAATTATTAAACAGATCTCATACTAAATTCACACACTTCCAACTACACCTCCCCTAGATCTATTACACCCCTAAATTATGACCAAACGCCTTCCCAACCCTCAGATTTGAACTCCTTTCCTCCCCACCAGACCCAACATAATGCAAACCTGGCACTCTGTGCTCCTACCTATCTGGTACCCCACCCATACAGCACCCTAATATCATACTTACCCTTATGTACTTACAGTTTGACAGCAGCTCTCAAAGTGACAGTCAGGTCACTTACATTTCAGAATACAATAGATGACTACTGTGTAAAGATGGTGTGTTTTGCCTTCTTCTGACAATTCTGCACTATGAAAGGACTATCGGTTTGGAAGTACGGCTTCAAATTTCTGAGTAGAATCTCCTCTCAGAAATGCGAAACATGCTTTATTTGTATGAATAAGGGGTTGGAGTGGCAATCTGCATGAATATCCAATTTAGTGATCCTTTCCACCCTTTCTTATTTAATTTCATCAACATCTTTCAATTTCTTTCTTGCTCATGTACAGTTAGATTAACATTGAATTTCTCAATGTTAGTTGCTTCAATTAGTTCATTGTGGTAGAGGACTCCATATACCAATGACTTTCTGGGTAAAGAGGTTTCTTCCAAATGATCTACTAGATTTAAGTGAATATCTTATATTGATTGTTGCTGGTTCTGTTCTCATCTGCCATCTTTTCTATCGCTTTCAAACCCTTTTGAGGTCTTAAAGACATCTACTAGGCTATCTATTCATGTTCTCTTTATCTGCGCCATGAGGATACCTTGTATCACCCTGGTGATATATTTTTCCACTTTGCCTCTGCACAGCACCTTTCACATATATTGCGAGCATTTTACAATATGGACGTGAACAACAAATATGGGGAATGGGGATAGAAAAGAAAGAATTTGTACTTACAGAGGACCTTTCATTATTTTCGGCAAAGTTTAGTCACAGTTATATTGTAGAAATCACAGCAACCAATAGGGCAGTATAGTAGCTCAATGGTTAGTACTGCTGCCTCACAGGGACCTGGGTTTGATTTCAGCCTCAGGCGACTGTCTGTGTAGAGTTTGCACATTCTCCTTGTGTCTGCATGGATTTCCTCCAGCTGCTCTTGTTTCCTCCCATAGTCCAAATATGTGTAGGTTAGGTGGATTGGCCATGCTAAATTGCCTAAAATGTCCAGGGATGCAGGCTAGGTGGATTAGCCATGGTGAATACAGAGCTACAGGACAGGGTGTGGGAGTGGGTCTGGGAGGTATGCTTTTTGGAGGGTCAGTGTGGACTCCATGGGCCAAATGGCCTGCTTCCACACTATAGGGATTCTACGATTCTAAGTTATGCACTGCAAATTCCCACAGTTGCCAATGTTATGATTCCCACTTCTAGGTTTTAGTAACCAAACCAAAACAAAGAACTGTGAATGCTGAAGATCTGAAACAAACATAAGGTCAATGGACTCGAAATATTAACTGTTTTCTCTCCACAGATGTTGCCAGACCTGCTGAGTTTCTCCAGCAACTTCTGTTAGTGTTTAATGTGTTTTAGCAATGTTGTTTAAGAGATATGTATTGACCAATCTCTCTGGAAGAACTATTTCCTCTAACCTTCTTGGAACACAGCCATGGTACGTTTTACATCAGCCTCTGTTGATAAAAGATATATCAGGTTAACATCTCACCCAAACATGGCACCTCTGACAATGCAACACTTCCTCAGCCTGCACTAACCCCTTGAAACAGACGACATTACAAAGAGAAAACTTTTTTTTATTCACTCGTGGGACAATGCCATTAGGGAGGGAATTCCAAGTTTTTGATCCAGCCACACCAGAGGAACAGCAACATATTAGAAGAGAGTGAAGACTGCAGATGCTGGAGATCAGAGTTGAAGAGTGTGGTGCTGGACAAGCATAACCGGTCAGGCAGCATCTGAGGAGCATGAGAGTCGACGCTTCAAGCATAAGCTTTTCATCAGGATGAAGAACTTATGCTTGAATCTTTGACTCTCCTGCTCCTTAGATGCTGCTTGACCGGCTGTGCTTTTCCAGCACCAAACTCTTCCAACAAACTCTTCCAAGTGACGATGGTGAGTTAGTTGGAGGGGTATTTGCAGGTGGTCCCATGCATCTGCTGCCTACATCCTTCTAAGTGATAGTGGTTATGGGTAAGGAAGTTCTGTTAGGGAGGCATACTGATTTTCTGCAGTGCATCATGTAGATAGTATACACTGCTACTACTGAGCGTTGGTGTGGATGTGGTGCCAATCAATCAAGGCTGCTTTGTCCTGGATAGTGTCAAATTTCTTGAGTGTTGTAGGAGTTGCACTCATCCATCACACTCACAGACAAGTCATGGGGAGTCGAGAAGTGATTTACTCGTCGTGGTATTCCTCGTCTTTGGCCTGCTCTTGTAGCAACTGTATTTATGTGGCTAGTCCAGTTTGCTTTCAGCAGGATATTGGTAATAGGGGGTTCAGTAATGGTGACACTTTTGAATGTCAAAGGTAGAGGTTAGGTGCCTCTTATTGGAGATGGTCATTTCCTGGCTTTTGTATAGTGCAAATGTTACTTACCACTTGTCAGCCCAAGCATGAATTTTTAAAAACATCCTCTTGTGGGCATTTCATTTATTGCCCATCCCTATTGACCAGGTCTTGCTGCATTTGTACTTGTGCACAATTACATTAGACAGAAGAAAATGATTCATAGTGTTTGACATACCTAGAAGCCAGGAAATTAACTTAATGTTATTCAACTTCACTAATTACATTACACACATTCCCATTGTCAGAAACCATAATGCCTCATAAAGAACAATGATAATCTCTGCTATATTTATCCCCATTACCTTAGATTCCTTTTGCAAACAGTTTCTGAGCTTACTTTCTCTGAAAGTGCAAAATTCTACTGGATCATGGTTCCACAGGCACTGGCCAGACCTCTGTTTACCTTACCTAAGCACACCACAAAATTGTAGACTTAGTTCCTAATTCTGTCTTACAGATGAGCATTAACCCAAGGCCCCATCCAACCTCTCACATGGATGCAAAGGATCCCTCAGGCAGGGTGGGAGTTTTCAACCAATTTGCAACCAAAGTTCAGCTTTTAACGGCCAGCTGATATAGAAATAGACCAGAGTCAGTTTTCATTTATTCTTAAAGTGAAATTTTGCAGGTTGTGTGACTCTTCAACAAACCCACCATCAATAAGTGTTGCTTTAAAAAAATTTAATCAACCCATTTGGACATGTTACAACAGACCTTTGGCTTGAAGTCAGATATTCAGCTCAGGACATATTACTGCATCAACTGGCTCTTTATATGTGTCCAAGTAATGGATTTCCCATTTATTTAGCTTTAGTTAATACAATTTACAACCATTCTAAACCTGGAGTATAATTCTTCCCTTTCATTAAACTGTGATTAATTTCAAGTTGTATTCATATTTCAGCATTACACCAGAGGCTGTGCAGTGATGCAGAGATTTGAAAAAAAAATCGTCAGAAGCAGAATGGACCAATGTAAAAGCAGTCACCTGAGAGTATTCCTGTAAGCAAGACCTCAAAGATAGTAATTCCAGGATACTTTCTCTGTGACATGCTATCGTGAGTACAGAATAAAGAACAGAGCAAATGAATGTGTGGTGAAAGAAATGTTGTAGGATTGCTTTAGATTTCTGGACATTGGGACCAGTACTGGGGATGATGAGACTTTTCTTACCATCTCTGTAGCAGGTTGATTTTTATGATACACCATTGGAGAACAGTTTGGATTTGTACCTGGGTGTCCTGGTTCAGAGTGAGGGACACAACTTTAAAATCCTTCTGCGGAAGATGAGATACATTTTAATCAACCTGTTCAGAGACATTATTACACACCTCCAGAGCAGGTGGGACTTGAACCCAGGGCCTTCTGGCTCAGATGTAGGGATACTGCCACTGCATCACAACAGCCCAATGTTCTGAGACAGCCTGAATAGATATCACTTGTTACCTGAGATTGGCTGGTGCAACTGGGAAGAATCTAAACTAATTTGATAATTGTATGGGAATCAGAAGGCACCATGAGAGAGAAAAACAAGGTGTGCAGAAAATGAGAAGAGCATTTGAGTGAGAAATATGTTCGCAAATGATGTTAGAGCAAGAGGCAATGTAATAATGTCTAACTTAGGTTTACTAAGCATATATGTGAATGCAGTGTGGTAATAAATTTGATGGATCCAAGTAAGAGTAGTGCTGGGTATTCAATATTTCCGTATACAACCTGTTCAGTAAGGAAATAAAAAGAAACGAAGCACATGAGCTCATGAAATAAAAACAGAAAGTGCTTGAGAAACTCAGCAAATCTGGCAACATAGAGTCATAGAGATGTACAGCATGGAAACAGACTCTTCCATCCAACCCATCCATGCCAACCAGATATCCCAACCCAATCTAGCCCTACCTGCCAGCACCTGGCCCATATCCCCCAAACCCTTCCTATTCATATACCATTCAGATGCCTTTTAAATGTTGCAATTGTACTAGCCTCCACCACTTCCTCTGGCAGCTCATTCCATACATGTACCACCATCTGCGTGAAAAGGTTGTCCCTTAGGTCTCTTTTTATATTTTTCCTCTCTCATCCTAAACCTATGCCCTCTAATTCTGGACGCCCCCACCCCAGAGAAAAGACCTTGTCTATTTATCCTATCCATGCCCCTCATGATTTTATAAACCTCTGTAAGGTTACCCCTTAGCCTCCGACGCTTCAGGGGCAACAGCCCCAGCTATTCAACCTTTGCTAGGACAAATGTTCGGCACAACATCGTGGGCTGAAGGGCCTGTTCTGTGCTGTATTGTTCTATGTTCTATGTTCTAACCTCTCCCTATAGCTCAAATCCTCTGACCCAACCAACATCCTTATAAATCTTTTCTGAATCCTTTCAAGTTTCACAACATCTTTCCAATAGGAAGGTAACCAGAATTGCACGCAATATTCCAAAAATGGTCTAACCAATGTTCTTTACAGCCACAACATGACCTCACAACTCCTGTACTCAATACTCTGACCAATAAAGGAAAGCATACCAAACAGCTTTGTCACTATCCTATCTACCTGTGACTCTACTTTCAATGACCTATGAACCTGCACTCTAAGGTGCCTTTGTTCAGCAACACTCCTTACCATTAAGTGTATAAATCCTGCTAAGATTTGCTTTTCCAGAATGCAGCACCTCAAATTTATCTAAATGAAATTCCATCTGCCACTTCTCAGCCCATTGGCCCATCTGATCAAGATCCCATTGTAATCTGAGGTAACCTTCTTCACTGTCCACTACACCTCCAATTTTCGTGTCATCTGTAAACTTACTAACTATACCTCGCATCCAAATCATTTATATAAATGATGAAAAGTAGTGGACCCAGCACAGATCCTTGTGGCACTCCACTGGTCACATGCCTCCAATCTAAAAACAACCCTCCACCACCACCCTCTGTCTTCTACCTTTGAGCCAGTTCTGTATCCAAATGGCTGGTTCTCCTTGTATTCCTTGAAATCTAACCTTGCTAACCAGTCTCCCATGGGGAACCTTGTCGAAAGCCTTATTGAATCCATATAGATCACGTCCACTGCTCTGCCCTCATCAATCCTCTTTGTTACTTCTTCAAAAAACTCAATCAAGTTTGTGAGCATGATTTCCCATGCACAAAGCCATGTTGACTATCGCTAATCAGTCCTTGCCTTTCCAAATACATGTACATCCTGCCCCTCAGGATTCTGTCTAATAGCTTGCCCACCACTGACATCAGGCTGACTGGTCTGCAGTTCTCTGGCTTGTAAAACAGAGTTAACATTTTGAATCCAGTATGACTCTTCTGCAGGATTGAAAGGAGCTGGAAGTGGGTAACATTATTGATTAAGGGAAATATTAGAGTGCAAGAGAGAAAGGAGAAAGTATATAATTGGGTTCCACAAGGATTGGTATTGGGACACAGTAAAAAGGTGCTTCACACCAATCAAACTATTCCTTATAGATTACTACAAGTTTAAACAGCTATAGGAAACCTCCAAAAACATGCACAGAGCAGCAGTAGCCAGGAAGAATAGTCCATCAGCTAACCTGTAAATATTTAATGACATCTTTGAATAATGCCAATGCTTCCTGGTAGTACATTGACTGGAATCTTGATTCAAATATGACAGTGTTCAAATCAGCATTCCACACTAATGGACATCATAATACACCTACTCTGAATACTGTTGGCAGGTATTACTTATGCATGCATGTAAAACCCTTTACTAAAGTTGCATCCATCCATTTGCAATTGGATGCACCCATGTACACACATTTTCATGCATTAATGGGTCATGCAATGCCTAAACAAACTGGTTCCACAGAGCCTAAAGGTGTGTTTAAGAACAAAAATGATTGGATACTATTTGGAATGTTTGAAATTTTCCGTGTGTTCCTATGTACTTTATACAATGTTTCTCTAGATGCATTTTCTAAAAAAAGTAAACTGTTTATTTCTGGTGCAAGATAGTTACTTCCTGTGTGTGCTGAGTTTTGCTGTTACTATGATACAGAATCTCCCCACAATAACATTTCAATTTTAACCATGTTGATTTGGACACCAGGGAAGAGTCTGCTCCAAGTACTTCAGGAATTGTCTGTTTATTGTGGGGACCAATGGCAATGCATTTCTGTTTAGCCTGGCAAATAGTTTGACAAAAAAAAGGAAGTAACATGGCCATAGATTGTTATATTGCAAATAAACACTCAAACTGAGGGGAGAATTGGTTGCTCAGAAATAATTGGAGTGACAAAAGTGGGTCAAGATGGAAGGTTACATTTGATGGTTTAAATTGAAATAAATGACGGCAGTAGTTGACAAGCATAGTGAAGGATATCATTGCTAAGCTCTTCCCTTCCTTCCAGCATAACCTAATTTTCATTCCTCCTGTCCTGATGGAGCTGTTCTACATGAATATATGCTTCCAAGGGTGCCATGTGAACTCGAGTTCTCTGAAGTCTAAACCTGAGTACCTAGTGTAATTTCTTTCTCTTTGCCTTTCTGAATTTATGCTGGAATTATCCTGTATACAGATTCAGAGCAATCATTATATACTGTTGCCAGAATTTTACTTTTATCGTCGAGTTGAAGAGATGGATCTGGAAGTGGGTGACAAAAACTCTCCTACTTTAAGTGCAGTGGATTTCTGCCAATCAATCAGCCAATTATTGACTGGCAGGCTGGGTCCCTAAAAACATTGCATGTGCAGGCAAGAACTGAGGTTGTGCCCCCCATCATCAACAAACATGGAAGAACGTAAGAAATATGAGTGGGAATAGGATGTTTGTTACCTTAGAAACCTGACAATACTCATCCTCTATTGCAGACTATATTTCATCCACCAGAGGCCATCTTTATTTACTTGGGAACAATCACTCCTGAGTCTACAGGCACCACCAATGATGCCTCCTCCTCTCTAGGCTGCTCAAACAGGGCAGGAGATCCTCCTTCCCCGGGACAGAAAGAGGAATCAACGTTAATGAATGAAGTAAATTTGGATGAAGATCACAGGGGAGGTCAGCAGCTATGGGGTCTGGAGAATCCCATTGCAATTGCAGAAGTAATCAATAACCTTCTCCATTGTGGCAAGGTGAATGGCAAATCTCAGCAACTTTGAGAGATTAGCCAATGGTTACATTGTAAGGATGCAAATGTGACAGGGGAGTATGAATCCACCACATTTGGTGACAATGGGTTGAGCCTTTAGTGTCTTCTTGGAAAGGAATGGTGCAGCTTTGTCAGGGAACAAAATGCTCTTGTGTATTTCACTGCCTGTAGATGCAGTCTATGCAAAGCAGTTTGATGTCATGTTTATCTCTGGGTGTGGCTGCTAACATTTTTTCTGCTGGAGAAGACCTGACTCCTTGAGACATTGGTTGCGGCATTCTGCTCATCACAATCCTGATCCCAATGTAGAAGGAGGCATTAGGACTTGCAGGATACCAAGGCAGCTGCTCCATTGAGGGGGACATAGTTCAGCCAAATGAGTACATGGTGCAAACATCAGGTGAGCATGAGGGATGGCTGTTTGATCAAGAGACACGCATTTCAACTGCATCAAGTAAATTCATGTCTGGAGGGTTAAATGGTTTAGATAATTCTGCTTTTCAAAGTGTTCAGTTACAGAAGTGGTCTGTCATATGTGGAAGATATTTCTTCACCTTTGCTGTGGGGGCCTCAGAGAAGAGAATGTCACATCTTTGCTGTCATCCTCCACCAGCTTGAATACTGTCCCATCAGTGAGTATACAACCTGGAGTACATTGGAGACCATAAACTGATTTGAGCACATTTATGCCTGACTAGCTATTGGCGGCTGTGAAAGATGATGCAATCAGAAGAGTGTGAGAGTGTAGGGAACCCAAAGTTTAGATGCTAGAAATGAGATAGCAAGTTCAGCAGAAGTTGTCTGAAGATCTGTTGGAGTTTCCAGAGACTACCTGTGCTCTGCTTTAGACAATGAGGAGACCATCCAGGCCATGAATATAGTGACCTCTATCTAGTTCACATGTTTGGCTTTGCCCATCAAGAGATTGGTGACTCTCAAGGAGACCCACATCTAGCAGATCAGGTAATGGCTATCAGAGACTCAAAGAGATCTAAATGCTATCATCCCAGCCCTGAGTTCAAGAAATGAGTGATGACGTGAGCAGACAAGGTCTGAAGCAGGGAGGTATGTCTGCCTTACAATTGAGGAGGACAAAGTGGAAAGCTTAAAAATGTATTGCTGGAAAAGCGCAGCAGGTCAGGCAGCATCAAAGGAGAAGGAGAATCGACATTTCGGGCATAAGCCCTTCTTCAGGAATGAGGAGGGTGTGCCAACCAGGCTAAGATAAAAGGTAGGGGGGAGGGGCGTTGGGAATGCGATAGGTGGAAGGAGGTTAAGGTGAGGATGATAGGCCGGAGAGGGGGTGGGAGCGGAGAGGACGGGAAGAAGATTGCAGGTCAAGAATGCGGTGCTGAGTCTGAGGGTTGGGACTGAGAAAAGATGGGAGGAGGGGAAATGAGGAAGCTGGAGAAATCTGCATTCATCCCTTGTGAATGGAGGGTTCCGAGGCAGAAGATGAGTCGTGTTGCCATGGTCTGGTGATGGAGGAGGCCAAGGACCTGCATGTCCTTGGCAGAGTGGGAGGGGGAGTTAAAGTGTTAAAAATTGAGGAGGACAGGCTGACCTCAGCATGTGGGGGCTCCTCTCAGGACAGTGCTGAAATGGACATTGCCTCCTTAGTCCATCTGGGAGTGCTAACAGTCCCTCCTGTATCAATGCAGGAGGCCCTTAACATGTCCAAAGGATGGCTGACCAGGTCATTCCAGACCATGAGGCAGCAATGTTAGCAGCCTGCGCACAGCACAGATTACAGTGAAGGCAGTACAATATGCAGGAGCACTTGTAAGAAATTTAAAAATACTCTCGGTGCACTTCAGCTTCACAGATGTTCAAAAAATTTATTATTGTTTATTCGTATGCATTGTTATTGTAAGGAACATTAAAATTGGTTTATGAACACCATATTGCAGTGTTGATGGGCATCTAGCAGTGCACATGTCAGATCAGTTGGCTCGGGGCTGGCTGCTGTTGATCATTGCATGCTCATTGTTTGTCCATTGCAGGGCAATACCAGGGAGACCATGTCACTTGGATGTGTCCGAGAATGTTAATACATGATTGCATCTAGAGTAAGAAGCATAGACCCAGAGAACTGCTGCCAGTGGTTTCAGATCGTTGGACATTGTAAAAGTGAAATGCCTTCTTGTTGAAGTAGGCCTGTCAATGGCCATAACAACCATTCTTTGTACTTGGTCAAAAGCAGTGATGGCACCAAAGCCTCTGGATCTCTCACTGTCCACATCAGTACTGAACTTCATCAGCTGCTTGGCAGTTCTGAAGCAGAGATGTGTGATTGACTGGGAGATGTTGCCCATGTCTCTAGCAGATCTCTGGAAGGTCAGGAGGGAAAGTGAATTGAATTACGGTGGTCCCCCCGTATCCGCGGAGGATATGTTCCAAGACCTACCATGGAAACCCGAAACTGTGGATAGTAGCAAACCCATTCGTTTAAATGGGAAATTTACCTCCCCAGCAGCTCTTGGTCCCTAGTTCTGGAATGTTCCATGTAATATGTTCGGGCTATGGTAAACTGCGTGTAACTGAAACCGTGGAAACCAACTCCGCGGATATGGCAGCTGCTGTGTATTTTTATTTTTTGAAGTGTAATCGAGATGGTTTTAATTTGCTTATTTATTTACTTTCTCTTTTGAAACAGTTTGTGGCAAATCCCTTACGGCAAAAAGAAAGACACATAAAGACACACACAAACACACACAGAAAAGAAAGAAAAATAGAAGTTAATGTCCAGTGGTGGTTCTGTTAATTGAAAGTCTCTTTTGCAGGAGCTTAGATACAGTTGAATTGTGGGAATTGATTAACTTTGAAAGCAAAATACAGAATCTTTCTATAAATCTGTCTAATGAGAGACTGAGACCAGAGGTAGGCATTAGCTGAAACTGGAGCGGCTTTGCTGTTTGGTGTTCCAATTAGACTGAGAGAAGGATTCAAAGCTGTTAATCAAAGCAGTTCTAAACTAAACAGTTACAGTTATACGGTTTGGGTTTAAGTTTGCATCATTTTGGTTAACAAGATTGCTTTGATGGTCATCTCATCCAAACCTACTGTGTGTTGCAAAAGGTAACTTGGAAACACCATTTCTGACATAATGAATTGCAATAATTTTTTTTTCAAACAATATTGCTGGGAAGAAACATTGTCTCGTTCTTGTGTGGCGTGGCTGGAATGCCACATTCCAGGAGGATGATGTAAGCTTTTGTCCCCTGGTTACTGCTGTTGAGAACTTTCCAGAAATTGTGGTCAACTGACATCATGTGTTCAATGGCATCTATGTTACCAATCCAAGAAAGTGTATATTTTTAAGAACATTTAAGGAAAAATATAGATTTAAAAATATATTTGTTATCTTCATGTCTTCTTGACATGACAAGACAGAATCATAAAATTCAGGGCAAAAGTGACCTTGAGAGACATTGCCGTTGGCCACCACAATCAAAGCTCAAGTCTTCCACCATCATGGTGCTCACATTAGCCACAGCTTCTTTGGAAAGATGGCAACACTACCAATCTGACATCTGGAGGTCTCACACTGACTTTCAGTACAGGCTAGCCTCTGGCAACACTTGACTTTGCCAGATTCTACACCCATCCCATTCTGCCACCTCTCCATCACAAGGGTTCCCCTGGCGTTAGTCAGCAGGTGGCTAAAATCCAATTCCTGTGGTCAACTCCTCCTTTCTTCTCAGGTTTTCCTCCTCATTGGAATCACAAAAGCAGGCGTAAACAATCATCAAAAAATAGGGAAGGCAAACACAATGTTGGCTTTTATTTCAAACGGAATTGAGAATTTGAAATAACTGCAGAGGCTGGTATCCCATTACCAAGTCACCCTTTATTTACATGTGCACAGCCAGCTCAGAATCAGCCCCTGAACTGAGGAGATTCTGAATCCCTAGTTTATATCTTTCTTTATTTTATCAGACTGATCAAAACACAGCCATTCAACAGTGAACAATAAACAGCAGCTTACAGGGGAATGGGTTGGCAAGGCCAAACTCTAACCCCACTGTACAATCAATTCACTGGGAAATATGGGTGACCCACAAATCCCACCTTAACTTACCAAAGGGGAAACAGTAGACACAAACACATACAAAATAGTCCGATCAACCAAACAATAAAACAGTGCATATTACACAGGTAACCCTGGTAAATAAGCAAATTGCCCGCCCCTCCCACCTTCCGGCCACTCAAAGGCAGCCCACCGTTACTCCTTTTCCAGCTCTCGGTCCATCCCATGCCCCTTCTGGCTCTCGGTCTGCCCCATGCTCATTCCGACTCAGTCCGCCCCTGCCCCTTCTGGTTCTCAGCCTGCCCCATGCATCCCCACTTTATATCTGTCAGCCCAGGACTCTCTGATTGGCCGAGGACAAAAATCCCAATCCAGGATCTCAAAGTTAATAAGATCCACTTGGTTCCAATTGCTACAGTATTAAATAGGGAGATTTTGCTGTCACTGTAGAAGGCACTAGTTGCAAAAGAAGGACTACACATAAAACAGAGACTGTTTTATGAGGAGAGGTTGTATAGATTGGGCCTGTATTCATTAGAGTTTAGAAGAAAAATGAGGGGTGACCTTATTGAATTTTTCAAAATTCTTAGGGGACTTGATAGGGTAGATACAAGTCACCAGACCAGAAACATTAACTTTGATTTTTCTGCACAGGTGCTGCAACTGATCTGCTGAGTTTTTCCAGCAACTTCTGTTTTTGTTTCTGATTTACAGAAGCTGCAGTTCTTTCAGCTTCTATTTAGATACAAGAAAGTTGTATGCCCTGGTGGGACAGTCTCGGAATAAAGGATTGCCCGTTTACGACAGAGATGAGAAGGAAATCTTTCCCTGAGGGTAGTGAATCTATGGTATTCTTTACATCAGAGGGCTGTGATGGCTGAGTTAAGCTGATTTTCAATCAGTAAGGGAATCAAGGGTTATGGGGGAAAAGAAGTTGAGGATCATTAGATCAGCCACAATCTCACTCTATGGTGCAGCAGATTTGATAGGCTCAATGACCTACTTTTCCTCTTATATTTATAGTTTTAATCTATTCACAACTATTATCTTTGACTGGAATGGGACTTAAATGCATGATCCCCATGCCACTACTTTAAGTCAGGATACCCTCTCAATGGTAACAGAAACTCCATCCAGTCCCCTCTCTGGCTCCAATGAGCTGCCTCCCAGGAGAATTAATTGTTCAAGGCATCCTCTTGTCAAAGCAAAACTTGCCCTCGTCTTCTTTGTCTCTTAGATTATTTCATTTCAGAGACTATGAGCGGAATCCCACTCTATTTATCATGAGCTCCTGTGTGTTCTGGTGAGATAGCATTGGGGGCCAGACCTGATGCTATTACCTGCAACTTTATGCTACCCATTCTCCTCCATTGTCATCCATTTTGTACATATAAAATTCGAGCCTAATTGTGCAGTGCTTGTACATGGTTAGCACAAACCTTATATGCTTAGGAATGCAGTGTTTGTGACTACAGCAGTTGAGATGGATATATCATCACTCTGAGGTCCAGTTTTCCCCTTAGAGGACTAATTGATATAAAAACAATGTTTACTTTTCCCAAGGCTGATCAAATATTAAATAAGAGTGGGTTGTGGTCAATATAAGGAAGAGCGTGCATGTGAGCTACCAAAGCGTTATGACATTTCAGTCTTTCTGTTTACTTGGCTTTGTTTTTGTATTTGTTTTGAATTTAATTCAATGTTCATGTTTTGAAGTGAGATATTTTTGTACCCCTGAAGTATTCAAACTCAATTTATCCAGCTAAATATCTCTCCAAATTAGCTGAAGAAATTTATATTGTCCAATTACTCATAACAGACGTCTCCTCTTCACATTGCTATCCAGCTTCTTTTTGAATCTTCAACAACCATTCAAGATGGAGAATTCCACATTTCAATCATTTCCTGGTTGAAACAAAATTCAATTTACAATGGGAATCATAAGTTTACACCTCCTAGTTTATGATTTTTCCCATAATTGTAAACAACCTTATTAGACACCCAATCAAAACCTTTCAAAATCATGAAAAAAGTAAGAACAATTTGGCATCTTTAACAGAGGAAATGGAAATACTTTATAGAAGAGTAATGAAAGAAAACAATATTATAACTTGGTTTGCCATAACAAGCAATATTGAAGAGTATATCTAAACAGTCTGATTCCATTCTGTACAATTAGTATTTTTCTGTCTTTGCCATTCTTTAAGCCCCTCCCTCTTATAATAATCCTTATCTCATTGATTGAAACTGGTTTGATGCCTTTCCTTACATCTTAAGACTTGTCTGAATTCCTTCTGAAACTTTGTCTTTACTGAAAATCCTTCTACTTGCACGCAGTGCATTCAAATGCTTTGTAAAGGTGGAGCTAATTCGAGCCCCTTCCTAAGCTGGGGCTGTTCCGATATTACTAATGGAACTTTAGGATAACTACCAAAATCTATATCCTGCCACCATCTGGAATTTGTAGCGAATACAGCCACCTTAGTGCAGATGTTCATTTACAGTTTGGATTCTCTGTCAAACTTTTACAAACCATTTCGTGTGCACATTTCTTTTCACATATTTATTATGAAAAGGGCTTTCTGCGGCCATATTCATCACTATGAATCCATCTCAATACACTACCCCAATCCTATGTGCTTCAATTTTACACCTTAATTCTTATGTTTCTGAATGTTCAACTTCTGAATACCCACTGGCTCCTCTGATCAACTATACTCCTTACATCCTTAAAGATTTGCTGAGCATGATTTTCCTTTCGTAAGTCCATGCTGACATACTGGTTCTACTACTGTTTTCCAAGCACTCTGCTATAAAGTCCTTGTGTTGGTTCTAACATCCTCCCCACTACTGACGTCAGACTCTCTGGCCTGTAATTCCCACCCATTTTAAATAGTGAGGTTACATTAGCTACCCTCTAAACTGTAGGAACTGTTTCAGAGTCTTAAGACTCTTGGACGATCACCACCAAAGCATCCATTATTTCTAAGGCCATTTCCTTATGTACTCTGCGATATATATTACTAGGCCCTAAGGCTTTATCAGCCTTCAATTCCATTAATTTGGACTGGGGTGGACAAAGTAAGAAGTCGCACACCAGGCCACAGTCCAGCAGGTTCACTCAAAATCACAAGCCTCTGGAGCACCACTCCCCCGCCAGGTTAAATGACAAAGGAGCAATGCCCCGAAAACTCATGATTCCAAACAAACCTGTTGGACTACAGCCTGATGCTGTGCGACCTCCGACCCTGATCAATTTCTCTGACATAATTCCTGTATTAATACAGATTTGCTTCAGTTCCTACCTCTCACTACACTATGTTTCCTATCATTTCTGGTATGCTGTTACTACTGTCCTCCTTTGTGAAGACTGAAGCAAAGTATGAATTTCGTTTGTCAGTCATTTTTTTTGTTCCCTATTATAGATTCTCTGTTTATGACCATAAGGGACCTACATTAGGTTTTACCATTTTTTTTCTCTTTACATATTTATTGAAACTTTTAATCAGTTCGTCTGTTCCCTGCAAGTTTACTCTCATACTTTATCTTGCCCTTCTTAATCAATCCCTTGGTCCTCTTTTACAGATTTCTAAACTCTTCCCAATCCTTACATTTATTGATTTCCTTGCAATTTGTGTACTTCTTTTCGAATACAATACTGTCTCTAACCTCCCTTGTAAGCCAAGGTTTGATCACTGTTCTTATTGCACTTTTGCACAAGACAGAAATAAATTATTTTTGTCACTCAGCCATTTGCTTTTTGAAAGTTTGCCTTTGCCTATCCAGTGTCATTCCTTTCAGTAACATTTCTCAATCCATCACAGCCAACTCACACTTCATACAGAATCACAGAATCCTTACAGTGTGGAAACAGGTCATTTGGCCCAACAAGCCCACACCGACCTTCTGAAGAGTAACCCATCCAGACCCATTCCTCTACCCTATTACTCGACATTTACCCCTGACTAATGCACCTGACCTACAAGTCCCTGCATACTAGGAACAATTTAGTTTGGCTAATTCACCTAACCTGCACATCTTTGGATTGTGGGAGGAAACCGGAGCACCTGGAGGAAAACCATGCACACATGGGGAGAATGTGCAAACTCAACACAGACAGTCCACCGAGGCTGGAATTGAACTTGGGTCATTGGCACTGTGAAATTTCCCCTATTGACATTCAGAACCCTAGTCTCAGAATCAACCATCTCACTCTCCATTTTGATGAAGAATTCTATCATATTCCGACTGCTCATCCCTAAGGGGCCTCTCATAACCACAGTACTGATCATTCATTTCTCATTGGTTTATACCCGGTTTAAGATAGCCTGGTCTCGAGTTGGTCCAGAAAAACCATCCCATACACTCTTAGAATTCTTCCACTACAGTATTGTGATTAATTTGATTCATGTAATCTATATGCAGATTAAAGTCACCCGTAATTATGAACATTCTTTCAAAACATCATCTCTGATTTCCAGGTTAATACCATTCCAAACATCACCACTGAAGTTTGCTGGTTTATATACCACCCTCACTAATGTTTTTTTTGCTCTTGATATTTCTCAATTTCACCCACATAGACTCTACATTGTCTGAGTTAATATCTTTCCACAATATAATGTTTATATCCTTTTTAACCAGAAATACAACTCCACCGCCTTTTCCTTTCGTCTGTCCTTCCCAAATACCAAAAATTCCTAAATGTTCAGTTACTGGGCGGCACGGTGGCACAGTGGTTAGCACTGCTGCCTCACAGCGCCAGAGACCCGGGTTCAATTCCCGCCTCAGGCGACTGACTATGTGGAGTTTGCACGTTCTCCCCTTGTCTGCGTGCTCCGGTTTCCTCCCACAGTCCAAAAATGTGCAGGTCAGGTGAATTGGCCATGTTAAATTGCCCGTAGTGTTAGGTAAGGGGTAAATGTAGGGGTATGGGTGGGTTACGCTTCGGCGGGTCGGTGTGGACTTGTTGGGCTGAAGGGCCTGTTTCCACTCTGTAATGTAATGTAAAATGTAAAATGTACTGTCCCTGGATATCCCTGCACCCTCCATAATTGCAACTATACCATACCCATTTACATCTAATTGGGTGATTAATTCATCCACTTTATTTCAAATGTTCTATGTGTTCAGGCACAAAACCTTAAGGATTGTCTTTTTAATGTTTCTTGTCTCATTCCCAATATTTTTTACTGTGGCCTGGTTTGATTCTGGCCTTTGATTCCTTAACCTATCACTTCTGTTATTCCCCTTTGTCTTTTGTTGTGTCCTTGATTCCTCTTTCTGATTCCTTGCATAGGTTCCCATCCCCATCTATTTAGTTTAAACCCCGTCCCCTAACTACTGCAGCAAATAGCCCCCACATGGGAATCAGTCTCGGTCTTGCCCAGTTGTAACCTACCCAGTTTGTGCTGATTTCACCTCACCAAGAAACTGTGCCAATATCCCAGGAATCTGAAATTCTTCCTTTTGCACCATCTTTCCAGCCCCGTGTTCATTCAATATATTCTGTTATTTGTACTCTGACTAGCATGTGGCACTGGTAATACTCCTAAGATCACTACCTTTTTAGGTCCTTCTTTTCAGCTTGCTTCCTAACTTTTATTCTGCTTTTTGAACTTCATCCTTTTTTTGAAGCTGTATCATTGGTACCAATATGCATCACAACCACTGGCCGTTTGCCCTCCACCTCTAGGATGTCTTGTAACCATTCTGAGACATCCTTAACCCTCGCAGCAGGAAGGCAAAATTTACTATCCTGGAGTCTCATTTGAGGCCACTGAATCAGCTGTCTATTCCCCTTACAACTGAATCCCCCATGACATAGTGTGTCAACCTCTCTATATGCACTATCCATGATTCTGTCAGCTTCACAGGTGCTCCAAATATCCCCTACTGCACCAGCTCTGAAGCCCAGGCTTCCAGGAGTTGCAGCTGGAGACAGTTCATGCACATGTGCTGGTCCCAGGCACTTGAAACATGCCTGTTTCTCAGAGCAGAAGCACACCAGGACATTGAGCTCTCCTGCCATAACATATCCCTTTACACCTTTTGGAAAATGCTTAATATCAAATAACATAAATTTCTCTAGGGCTCTTGAGACCGCAGAATAAGCCCTTAAAAACGATAAACCATCGAAAGACCTTACAAACTGTAAGCAATAAAAGTTGTCAATATTTACTTGACTTCATGTATTACTTACCAGGCAGCTCTCTCCCTTGGGCCCTCTATTCTTGCAATAGGGTCAGACCACTTGGATTTTCCTGTGATATCCTCTTTGATTCTTCCAAACTAGCAGGATACACTTCAAAGCCTGCTTCACCTTGGGGCTGATTGCGAGAACATTCTTCCCAGTCTTATTATCAGCTGTGACAAAGTCTGTCAAAATTTTTTGCAAATTTCATATCTAACATTTATCTCTAATGAACTTACTACTCCTCCAGTCTGCCCCACACTGTTTATGTGCATCCACTTTCCAATACTGCATGATTGAAATACTCTGCTACCACATGTGCAACTTTAATTTCTGACAAAACTAGAAATCTGTCTATATTTTAGCATAGTCCAATAACTTAAATGCCAGCACAAATTGGGGAATTTCCAAATGAAATTCCTGCAGTCTTGCATTCTGAATTCCATTATGTATTCTTCCAAAATACAGTCTTCAATCTTTCTAAACTTGTTAAAATCTGACCACACCTTATAAGCAGTCATTGGACCAACCTTTTCATAAATTTTAACTATTGAAGTTTATCCAAACCTTCATCCATGTTCAAACCATCAGGTCTCAATTCCAAAATATCTTGCTTCAGTGTGATAATGAAAGTACTTCCTCATCAATAAGGAAGTAACCCACATCTATACTTGTAACTTCATTCTCCCACTGGATAAAAGGCTCACTTCTGGCAAATAGTGGTGGGAAATCATATCCTGGTATTTTACAACTTGACTCAACCGTATCTGTTACCAATGTTATAGTCCAGAAGTCAACTATAGTTAAATGTAATTAAGTCCTCGCTTTTATGTGAGAACTTATTTCAGTTAGCTATATTCCATAATATTTACATATCCCCAATTACTGGCTCTCCATATTTATACAACCAATTCAAACCCAGTTAACTCTTAATTAATATATTCATTACCTGTTCCCTCATTCCATTAGGCCTCAGGCATTCTTTCAGACGATATTATATGGTAACATTACTGGCTTAGCCAGCATTTGTTGCCTATCTCTAACTGCCCTTGTCAACATAGTGATAAGTCATCTTTTGAATCATTGTAGTCCATGTGATTTACATTGATATATCCACACTGCTGTTATGAAGGGAAATAGGGGAAATGATCTGAATACCAGTAAAGGAAAATCTGAAATGATTCTTTGAGCAGCTTATATTTTGGAGTAGACAAGCAGGAGGCTGGAAGAACACAGCAAGCCAGGTAGCATCAGGAGATGGAGAAGTCGATGTTTCGGGTGTAACCCTTCTTCTGGAAGAGTCTCGAAGGTTACACCCGAAACGTTGATTTCTCCATCACCTGAGGCTGTCTGGCTTGCTGTGTTCTTCCAGCCTCCTGCTTGTCTACTTTGGATTCGAGCATCTGCAGTTTTTTTGTTTATATACGTTTTGAAAGCTAAGTCATTGGATTATTGGGAGTGTGCCAACATTTATGTAAGATATTTAGGTCAATGCAAATATTTGAGAGAGGTTCCCAGGCAGACAGTGTGTCAATATGTTCAGGGGGTCATATTATTTTCAAACTGTCACTATTATGTGAGAACACTTTAGAAACTCCTTTGTTTTGGGGTGTTCATCTTATATTGGACTCTGGGGTGTGTGAGCTCCAGAATGTTGATAGATGCATGTTGTACTGAGTGATTTGATCTATGGCAGAGAATGTAAATGTTATTATCACATCCACATCATTTTTATTCTCAAAGAAACAATGTTAGTAGTGACTGCTAAACATATGCAAATATATGAACAGCATGAAGGAATTCACTTTTCTTTACACTAATATGTTAACATATGTTTACCATACAGATCATAACCTTGGCTGTTTTATCTGTGTATGGTACCTTAAGTGCTGTGATGCATACTATCCAGAGCTTCCACAAAATAATACTGCTTTTTAAAGTTGTTTGACACAATCAAACATTAGGGACAAGCCTTGTAGAAAGTATTTCAGTTATGAGTTTATAAATTTATTAGAATTAAGTTTATTGTCATGTGTACTCAAGTACAGGGATACAGGAGTACAGTGAAAAGTGTACAAAATTCACCATATCCTTAGGTACAAGGGTAACTAGAATCATAGAATCCCTACAGTGTGGAAATGAGTCTACACCAAACTTCCGAACAGCATCCCACTCAGATCCATCCCCTTACCCTATCCCTGCAACCCTGCATTTCCCATGGCTAATGCAGGGCGGCACGGTGGCTCAGTGGATAGCACTGCTGCCTCACAGCACCAGGCTCCCAGGTTCGATCACCAGTGACTGCCTGGTGACTGCCTGTGTGGAGTTTGCACATTCTCGTATCTGCTTGGTTTTCCTCCGGATGCTCCGGTTTCCTCCCACAGTCCAAAGATGTGCAGGTCAGGTGAATTGGCCATGGTAAATTACCCATAGTGCTAGGTGCATTAGTCAGAGGGAAATGGGTCTGGGTGGGTTACTCTTCGGTGGGTCAGTGTGGACTTGTTGGGCCGAAGGGCCTGTTTCCGCACTGTAGGTAACCTAATCTAACCTATACATCCTTGAACACTGTGGGTAATAACTAGGCAATTTTAGGCACAAACTTATTTCTTTTTTTTTGACTTTATGCCTAAAAGTTATACATTACAGTCCTTCTCATTATAAAGTAGGCAAGATAAAGATTAACAGTCTTTCTTTAGCCATGGGCTTGCAGACACTCCACACTGGGCTTCTCCACGAGGGCTTGATCTCTTCCCTGTGCTGGACTCAATCTCTCCCACAGGGTGGCCACACACTCCTCCACGATGTTGTCTTGCTGCTGACTGCTCAAGCCTGGTCCAGCTCCGCAGACACCTCGTTGCCAACTGCCTCGCTGCAGATTGTCAGATCCTGATCTGGTACAACACTGAGTCCCCAAGCTGCTTCAATGCTCTGGACCTTAAAGAAGCTACGATTGCATCGCACCAGCCACCTCGCACCAAAGACCCCCACCAGGCCCTCAGCGCTGCCTTTGCTGATGCCTCCACAACTAAGCAGACCCCAGAAGGTAAGGTGAGAAAAAAAAACTAAAGAAGGAAAGAAAAACGAGAAAAGAAGGAAGAAAAACAGTTGGCATGGACAAGCCCAAGCTCCGGAGCCCTACTCTGCCGCCATCTTGACCAAGATGGTCAAGTGTATTTTAGTGACATGAAAATAATCCATGTCATAATGTGTTCTGGATAATGTGCGCTGCTTCACACACTGTAAAAGTTCAATTATATCCTTGCTCTGATAATTGGACATCTTTGGCAGAGGTAAAGGACAACATTTTTTGGAACTCAGGTACTAGTAAAAGATAGGAAAGCTTTGGCAAATACGTCACATGTTCAATGATACATTTTCCAGATTACTCAACATGGTAATCACACAACGGTGTTGAAACAAAATTAGAGTCAGGTTCTGATGGTTCACACATAATATTACTTTGACATTGTTACTTCTGTGTACTGATTAACATGGTGTTTAATACCTTTCCATTATTTAAAGAAAGACAGTGATTTATATTAACGTCTCTTGTTACAGTCCCCTCTGGAGGAACTGTAAACCAAAATAACCAAATATATTAAATGACACTCAAAGGAAGAAATTACCAACCGGAATCCATTTCTTGTACCTTTTATTTTAACCCAAATTGAAGCCAAACAAATATGAATTAACAGGCAAATGATACTTCAAATAAAAAATTAAATTTCACTTAAAATAGTTCACACAACAAAGATATATCCCGTTTATATCTGAGAGTTTTGTTTATTTTTGTAAACTTGTAAAAATGTTAAATTTCTAATAAAAATATCTATTAAAAAAAAAGTGATTTCCTTTTAGTATGTACAGCGTTACTTAGCTAGACAGTTCCATAATATATTCTTTTCTCATGCAGGGTAAGTCAGGCTCCTACACTTGAGTCACAAAAGTACTAAAGGTGTGGCTTTCAGAAGTTCTTTTTCAACCAGCCAACTAATAACAGCCTTGTTCAAGGTTTGGCCATTTCTGGGAAAACATCTTTAGTGTCTCCAAACTATTTCACACAGCTTTCCCATGTTTTCAGATATTCTTTACAGCCAGCTCAGTCATGGTCTCCCAGACCTGTGTCTCATATTTAGCTGTTCTTCTCATAAGCATCAGTGTGCTCCTTCTTCTATCTCTGTCTGTTTTCTCTTTGTGTCTGCATTTGGGCCTTAACAACTACTTTCTTTCTTTGTAGAGCTTCTTTATGTCTGGAAATCCTCTGTGTTTGGTTACACTGTGTCCATTATTGACAACCACCTGATGAAGGAGCAGTGCTCCGAAAGGTACGGCTTCCAAATAAATCTGTTGCACTATAACCTGGCGTTGTGAGATTTTTAATTTTGTACACCCCAGTCCAACACTGGCATCTCCAAATCATGTCCATTATTACCAATATTGCTTCCAGATCAAGGGTCACCAGGTTACATGGATCAATATTCTTATTGTCGACAATGTATAGTACCTGCTGGTGGACAACATAGTGGTTCATAGTGACCGAATTTGTAGCTCACAGTTGATAAGCTGAAATCTGCGCATTGAATACTGCAACACATCAGAGAGGGAGAGAGTTACCTCTATGCTGTGTTTCAGGAGGAAGTCACACTCTGTAGGTTAAGTGCTTCAAATTTGGCCAGTCAAGGGACAGGAGGTGTGACTACAAGTAAGGCAGGTAGAGGGATCCTGAATGAAACGTTGAAAGAGCCTCAGCCCTTGACCTTGTCCAACAATGAGGTACTTGCTCCCTGGGGGGAGTATGGGCAAACTAACCACTGCACCATGGAACAGGAAGCCATTCAAGCAATGAGAACAGAAAGAAAAATGGTAGTGGTAGGAGATTCTATAATTAGAAGTACAAGTAGCTTACTTCATAAGGAGGATCAAGAGTCCTGCATGGTGTGTTGTGTGCCAAGGTAAGGGTGATCCTGAACTGGCCAGAAGGTACACAGGAATTTGTGGGGGAGGATCCAGCTGACGTGGTCCACATTGGGACCAACAACGTAGGCAAGACTAGACAAGACGTCCTGAATGGGGAGTTTCAGAAGTTGGGAACAAAATTAAGTGACAGGACCTCAAGAGTTATAGTCTCTGGATTATTACTCGAGCCACATGAAAATTGGCATTGAGGTAAGAAAAATAGGGATGTAAATACATGGCTAAAGGAGTGCTGTGGGAACTGATCTGGGACCAATGTCATAGCAGAAAGGCAAAATAGAGTGATCACAAGGACTTTAAACCAGTAAATAGGATGGATGACATGAAGGAAATCAATACAGTTTTAAAATTAAGTAACACACCAGAAAAAAGAAAGTCAGGAATCCCACATTTAAGAACAGAAGTTAATGGCAAAACTATAGGAAGTATATTGATCAAACCAGAAGAGAGACATAATTAACAGATGAATAAAGCATCAATCCTGAGGCACAGGCTGTAGTGTATGGCCCAAACAAGAGTTATATATATGAATACATGGAGATTAAGTTAAATGAGTTTCAGGTACAAATTCAAATTGGAGGCTATGGTGTATTAGCCCTTACTGAGACACGATTGGGAATTAAATACACCAGATAATGTTTACAGAATGGACAGGGAAATCGGCATGAGAGGTGGAGTAGCCTTCTGGATCAGAAACAAAATTACTTCAGTGGTGAAGGAGGATATAATAAGGGGAAAGTATTCAATGGAACTCATATGGATGGAACTGAGGAATAGTAAAGTATCTCAAACTGTAGTAGGTATACAAAATAGGTAGAGATCTGAGGTGCTAGATTGTACAAATGCAGAAATTAGGCAAGTGTCTAACAAAGCCAGAGTAGCGTTAATGGGTTCTTTAACTTTAATAGACAAGCATCTGTCAGAAAGCTAGTAGATTTCTGGACTATGTCCAAGATAGTTTCTCAGATGTAACATGGTCATGGGGATTATTGAATTTATCAATGAGCCAGATTTAATTAGTTACCAAATTGTGTTGAATATTTATCAAGTAGTGATCATAACATAATTGAGTTCAATGTTGCATTTGTAGGCAAAAAGGATGAATAAATCAGTTACTAGACATGATTTGGAGGTGTACAAAGTTAACAATCACACAACACCAGGTTATCGTCCAACAGGTTTATTTGGAAGCACTGGCTTTCGGAGCGCTGCTCCTTCATCAGGTCGTTGTGGAGTTGATGAAGGAGCAGCACTCCAAAAGCTAGTGCTTCCAAATAAACCTGCTGGACCATAACCTGGTGTTGTGTGGTTTTTAACTTAGCTGCTAGAGTTTTAGATTTAGGTGAGGCTGATTTTAATGAGATGAGACAGAGTTTGTGCAAAGTAAACTATGAAAATCTGATCATAGGTAAAACAACTGAATAACAGTGAAGGATGTGGAAAGAAATATTTCATACCATACAAAACAAAGCTATGCTCCCGAGTAGGAAAAGTTCCACTTCAGAAAAAAAAACACAGCCAAGGGTAAGTAAAGAGATAAGGGACAGCATAAAACTAAAGAAAAAGGGCTTGCGGAAGTGTAAAAATACGACCGAATGGGAAAGATGTAAAACTCAGAAAAGGGCCACAAAACATCTTGTAAGTGTTACTAAAGGAATTATGATAGGAAACTTGCCAAGGACACAAAAATCAATAAGAAGAAATTTTATAGTTACCTAAAGGGAAATCAGGTGGTCAGGAACAATGTTGGCCCACTAAAGTCTGAAAGTGAGGATATTCTCAAAGACAGTGGGGAATTAGCAGACACGTTCAATAATTATTTTGCCTCAGTATTTACAATAGAGAAAGAGGATAGCTTGCTAGAAGTCCTGAGGAAATTACTAGTGAATTGGAAACACAGACTGAATAAAATTAATGTCAGTAAAACATTAGTACTGAGGAAATTAACGAAATTGAAGAGTTCCAAATCCCCAGGACCTGTTGGTTTCCATTTATGCATATTAAAGGAAACAGGGACCCACAATGTAAATGCCCGAATTATAATCATTAAGTTCCCTTGATATAGCAGTCATCCATCTGGATCAGAAAACAAAACATCGCATGTCACCCCGCTGTTTAAGAAGGGTGAAAGAGCAAAACCAATGTATTATAGATCAGTTAGTCTAAGATCTGTGGTGGAGAAAGTGTTGGAGTCTATAATCAAGGATGGGGTAATTGAATACCTTGAAAATCAGGGTGAGCCAGCATGGATTCATAACAGGTAGGTCATGCCTGACAAACATCACTGAAGTTCTTGATGAGATGACTAAGGTAGTGGACATGGGAATGTCAATGGATGTTGTTTGTATCGACTTCCAGAAGGCAATTGATAAAGTTCCACATAGGAGGTTGTGAAGTAAGGTAGAACCCCATGGAATAGAGAGCAAATTACAGACATGGCTCAGAAGTTGGTTGAGTGGCAGGTAACAAAAAGTTGAAATAATGGGAGGTACTCAAATTGGCAGGATGTGACCAATGGTGTCCCATAAGGATCTGTGTTAGGGCCTCAATTATTCACATTAATAATTAATGATTAGATTTATTAATGATTATCCAAAGTTGCTGATGGCAGTAAATTAGGCTGCATTGTAGACAGTGTAGATGATAATCTATCAATATCCTTTGTAATTTTATGCTAGGTTATTGGGCAAATCTGTGGCAGTTGTGAAATTCACAACTAATATTGGAGGAACTGTTGGGCGAAGTTCACAGCACAGAATCAGATAAGTTAATTGTTGTTTTAAGTCTGTCCAAGAGAAAGGCTGCAGTAGTGAGTATAGTGGATTCTTTCTTGATTATATGTTTTGGAAATAAGTCTCCTGATTAAACTTAAAATATAAGCCATAACTATTAATTTAACCTGGGGCAGTATTTGTAGAGGAATAAGACGGTGTTATTTTCTGGGTCTGTATATTGTGAAGGAGCAAAAATGGCCTTTGCAGTGATATATACTTCTTGTCAGATGTGGGAGTTTAAAGAGAGTTTAAGGGTTACTGTGGATTATATCTGCCATAAATGCTGTTGGATGAGAATCTTATCAGATCGAGTGGATCGGTTGGAGAGACAGATAGAAGC